>NC_051176.1:308933353-309291589 GCF_013339695.2 Rhipicephalus sanguineus | reverse complement strand
CATATACAGTAGACTCCTGTTAAACGAAAGCTGAAGGGACCAGGAAAATATGTTTCATTTAACAGGAGTTTCGTTTACTGAGAGATGAAAAGGGGTGCAGAATTCAAGCACAAAACCAATCATGTTAGAGGCAGTTGTTCCATTTAAGCAGCAATTTCATTTAAGAGAGTTTCGTTGATTGAGAGTCTACTGTATATAACCGGGTGTCCCAGCTATCTTTAGCCAAGGGTTAAAAAGATACAATATTAGAGACAGGTGAGTGAAATCAGTTGCAAATTGCTGACAGTCACCTTGTGCACTGCGTTTTGTTTTGTCATTAATTAATTTGTTGATTAAGATTATTTAACTAAATTACTAAATACTATTGACTTTAGGCAAGACATGTGACTTGCAAAGTTCGAGAGCGTCTCAAGAAACCTCTATTGCATTATTTGCGATAAAGGAAGTCTCACGTCTGCCATTTTTTCCAAGCTGCAAAGAAAGCCCGCGAAATAGAAAAAGAACCACGTGACTAGCGCATTCGCGCGCAGTGAACGTGCTGCTCTCAGCCGTGGTTTGAGCGAATGAAATAAGCTGTGTCCGCGACTCGCCGGCTCTGTTGCAGCTGTAGGCCATTAAGTTAACAGTGGTTTCTTGGTCCGCGCTCACTACAACTTTCATCATCATGCATGCAAACTGGCTGACTTCTTCACTAAGCTGGGAGGCCGAAGCTTTCAGCCTAAATCCGCGAAAATAATCGCTTGAGGCATCTTGCATACGTAAGCGGTAGATTGCTGTCGTTACGGTTAAGCGTGTTTCCTGTTGTTTGGATAGTCAATGATTCCAGATATTGCTGCTTCATCCAGTTCTTTTCCTGAGCGATAACTGAAGCTTGGTCCCAGTCGAAGCTGTGGTGCGTTTTTTCTGCGTGCTCTGCGAGGGCACTGGAAACGACTTTTTTCTTTTTTACGTCATTCATGTGCTCCTTTAGACGTCGCTTGAAATCTCTGCTTTCACAGTGAGACTTTCTTTATCGCAAATAATGCATTGGGGGTTTCTGAAGATGCTCGCGAACTTTGGAAGTCGCATGTCTTGCCTAAAGTCAATATTTAGCAATTTAGTTAAATAATCCTAATTAACAAATTAATTCATTACAGCACAAAAAGATGTCTGTAGTGCTCAAGGTGGCTGTCAGCAATTTGCAACTGATTTCACTCGCCTGCCTCTAATATTGTATTTTTTTAACCCTTGGCTAAAGATAGCTGGGACACCCAGTGTATATAGGGTCATTCCACACCAACTGTCCCAGTCGGGGCGCTCGACAAAAATCAATTTCTCTGAAAACATCTGAGAAAATTACACACATATAGCCATTAGTTCTACAGTATTTTCCCAAAATATTTTGAGCGGCAACAATTTTTCGGGCACGTGAGCGCCATTTGAACTTCTCGATATGGTGGAAAACCAGGTACGAAAGAAAAATTCGCTATAAATGGACCGTTTCATGCATTCATTCGAAACTTGCTTTTTTGTGTTTTTGGAGCATCGCGCTTTCATTATAGGGCAGTTGCTTAGAGTAGCTTTATATTTTTCACTCCTTGGAGCGTAGGTAAAATTGAGTAAATTGCAGCGTTTTCGGGAATCTTTTTACAAAAGGCGATTGTAGACCAAATACATCAGTTATTTTTATAGAACTCTCCATAAAACGTACTATCTCCTAAAGTTTTTGTTATGCCTGTGTGCGACGCCCAGGCTCTAAAATAAAATCCTGAAGTTAGAAAAAACGCTACATTGGCCTATGTTCAGACGTCTGTAGCACCCTAAGGTGGTCCAAGAAAAAATAAGCAGAAAAGCGCACACGATTGAGAATCATAACACCTTCGTCCACAGAAAGTTTAATCGAAGTAGTTTTTGTTTTAGTCAAGAAAAAATTTTTTGAAGTTTAGTCCCACCATTGCATTATTTTGCTATGGGGGCAGTACAAACCGACTGAATTTACTGAACAAAAAAAACGAGGTAGTGTATTCGTAGCACATGGTTTTCAGCTCCTTTTGTTAGTGCTTTATAATGTATGTTACATATCAAGATGATAAACAGAGGTAAAAATATAACAATACCATTGGCTTAAACGCCGAAATTCGCCAATAATGAATCACGTTACTTTTGCATTGTTTACGCACACAGCGGCGGCGGCGCCGGACAACTATGCCCTAAAAATAGGCTGTTGTGATCTCATAACAGCTGTAAAACAATGCATGTTACCAGACAGAGAAATTCTACTTTAACCAAAATCTGCTGCCTGCAACCATCCAGATAAGGATGCGAAAAATAGCTTGGCATATCCCGTCCGTAGTGTCGCGGACGACGGACGGAATGCGTGAATACGCGGCGCGTTGTCACATCGTGCGCCGCTCGTTGCGGAATACTTGCATGAACTACGTTTGGATCCGCTACAAATGACCACGCTCATGCCTCCTTTTTCCGGTTTACATGAACTTTGAGACTTAACTTATTTTGACGCCAATTGATTCTCAGAGCCGCATGCAGTAAGTAACGCGATTCATTATTGGGGAATATCGGCATCTTAGCCAATGGTATTGTTATATTTTTACCTCTGTTTATCATCTCCTTGATATGTAATATACATTATAAAGCACTAACAAAAGGAGCTGAAAACCATGTGCTACGAATACACTACCTCGTTTTTTTTGTTCAGTAAATTCAGTCGGTTTGTACTGCCCCCATAGCAAAATAATGCAATGGTGGGACTAAACTTCAAAAAATTTTTTCTTGACTAAAACAAAAACTACTTCGATTAAACTATCTGTGGACGAAGGTGTTATGATTCTCAATCGTGTGCGCTTTTCTGCTTATTTTTTCTTGGACCACCTTAGGGTGCTACAGACGTCTGAACATAGGCCAATATAGCGTTTTTTCTAACTTCAGGATTTTATTTTAGAGCCTGGGCGTCGCACACAGGCAAAACAAAAACTTTACGAGGTAGTACGTTTTATGGAGAGTTCTATAAAAATAATTGATGTATTTGGTCTACAATCGTCTTTTGTAAAAAGAATCCCGAAAACGCTGCAATTTAGTAGTCGATTTTACCTACGCGCCAAGGAGGGAAAAATATAAAGCTACTCTAAGCAGCTATCCCATAATGAAAGCGCGATGCTCGAAAAACACAAAAAAGCAAGTTTTGAATGAATGCATGAAACGGTCCATTTATAGTGAATTTTTCTTTCGTACCTGGTTTTCCACCATATCGAGAAGTTGAAATGGCGCTCACGTGCCCGAAAAATTTTTGCCGCTCAAAATATTTTGGGAAAATACTGTAGAACTAATGTCTATATGTGTGTAATTTTCTCAGGTGTTTTCAGAGAAATTGATTTTTGTCGAGCGCCCCGACTGGAACAGTTGGCATGGAATGACCCTATATATAGTATATAGGGTCATTCCATGCCAACTCTCCCAACCGTGGCGCTCGACAAAAATCAATTTCTCTAGAAAAATCTGAGAAAATTACACATGTATAGACATTACTTCTACAGTATTTTCCCAAAATATTTTGAGTGGCAAAAAATTTTTGGGCACGTGAGCGGCATTTGAACTTCATGAAATTGTGGAAAGCCAGGTACGAAAAAAAAGATTCGCTATAAATCGGCCATTTCACACATTCTTTCGACACCTGGTTTTTTGCGTTCTTCGAGCATCGCGCTTTTATTATAAGACAGTTACTTATAGTAGCTTTATAGTTTTCACTCTTTGGCGCGAAGGTAAAATTGAGTAAATTGTACCGTTTTCGGAAACTTTTTTACAAAAGGCGATTATAGATCTAATGCATGAATTGTTTTTATAGAACTCTCCATGAAACATACTATCTTCCAAAGATTTTGATTTGTCTGTGCGGTGCATAGGCTCTAAATAAAATCCTCAACTTGGCAAAAACGCTACTTTGGCCTATATTGAGACGTCTGTAGCACCCTAAGGTGGTCCAGAAAAAATAAACAGAAAGGCGCAGACGATTGAGATTCATGACAACTTCGTCCAAAGAAAGTTTATTGGAAGTGGTTTTTGTTTTAGCTTAAAAAATTTTTTTTGAAGTTTAGTCCCACCATTGCATTATTTTGCTGTGGGGGCAATACAAACCAACTGAACTTGCTGCATAAAAAAAAGAGGTAGTGTATTCGTAGCACATGGTTATGTGACGGTCCTTTTGTTAGTACTTTATATTGTATATTACATATCAAGGTGATAATAAACAGAGGCAAAAATATAATAATACCATTGTTTTAGATTCCATAATTCCCACAATAATGAATGATGAATGAATATATGACCCTATATATTTACATGCCTGTACATATATGTTGGAACATGACAGTGACAGCGATTCCAAAAACCTGCCGAAAGACTCCATATAATTGCTATCGCAGTGAAAGGTTTTTCACTCTGCTAGAAACACGAACAGAAGTCACGGACAACAGAGGACTGCTCATGTCCTCCCTTCTTGTCTTCTGTTGTTTGTGCTTCTAGCGCAGTAAAAGCCTTCTTCAAGATGAGTTTTGTGGGCTGTAAAGTAAGAAATAATGACCCAACTATAAGAGTGCTTCCATTCTTGTGAGTCTTGCGCTTTCTGCTGTTGATCCACATGTCCTTTGTATATTTTTGTGAGGCTGTTATTTGTTTATTATGGTGAGAACAAATTAGATCATTTTATAATGAAAATGAATCTACAGAAAAAATAACTGCATTTTTAAAATCTGGAGAAGAAACTAAACAAGCATGCTTTTATCAAACTTGGTTCAAAAAACAAATAAGGACAGCTTTAACCCTTTCAGACACTATCTATGAAGAAATGTCTGTAAATGTGTCAAGTCGATACAATGTTATTTCAAGGCATTCGATAATATTTTTCAACAAAAATAATGTAATACGTTAATTTATGTGTGATTATGGTAATAATTCCTCATTATTATGTAATTAAATATCTAATTATTCTGAAGACCTTCTTGCTCTGTTTCTGCGTAAATAGGATGGAATCTCGGGCTAGAAATATAGTGCAAATTCGTTTTCGGTTATGTCCATGTTGAGCAAAGAAAAGTTATACTTTTGACGTGGGTCGCGGGAAGTGGCACGTCGAACGACTCGTCGAATATGGTAGTGCCTTCAGCAAAGTGATTGTATGCAACAGTACGCTGTAAAATGAAGTTAAATGAAGGCAAATTTACTATGCAGGATGTTCAATTCATCCAAAGCTCAATGTATCTTGCTCTTTCTTAGCCCCTAGTCGATACAAATAGCACAAACAAGTGGTGTACACAATTGTGTACATAGCATCTTAAAGGGTGAAGTCCCACGTCCTCCCTTAGGGGTACTGAACAAAAATTTTCAGTTGTCATTTTTTTTTTTGCATCAAATAAAAGGCCAAGCCCTCAAGAGCCTATAAAAGGTAGTGCTAAACGCAAGTGCTCTCTGAAAAAACAATTACAGTATGTTTTTAAAAGCTAGTTTCGGTTCCTACTGTACCCTGACATCACAACATGGTATGAGCTTCTCGTCACGTGCTCGCTCAAAATATAGTGACGTTTCCACGGCCGCTCGGCACCATAGCTCCGTTGATGACGCACAAGCGGCCATTTTGAATGTTTTGGTGACGCACAAGTGGCCATCTTGAAAGTTTTGGTCCCCGACCTCATCACAACTAGCCAGACTGCTGCGTGAACTCACCAGAATTAGTACGCCTGAACTCTAGCCCGAGATTCCAGAGTTAGTAGCCTGATGTGAAGCCAGTGTCGATGTCGGTAGGTGCGCCATGGAAAAATTGTCTTTAATATCAAAATAAAATATCAGCATTTGCTGAGCCGTCTCTGCATACAGGAGATTTGTATGGCAGAGTAATCTCGCCTTTGGAAAAAAATGGTGTCAGTGCCCCTTTAAGTGATTTCTATTTACTGACATTCTACTGTGAAAGAAGTCGATGTGCGATGCTCAGGGAATGAAAGGCGTCAATTTCAGGTTAAATAATGCAGATACTTTTATTTCTACCATCTTCACCTAGTGTCACATTGGCATAATGCTGACTTAGACACTTACATGAGAGCTTGCATTACCTCCAGTGGCCAAATTCGTGGCGACATGGTGGGATTATCTTGACCACTTGCACATACCACTTGTTATACTTCAAGTTATGATGTTGCGTTTCATTCCGTGAGCACTCTATATAGACTTGTATGCATGTTAAAGAACTTCATGTTGTCAGTATTAACCTAGAGTCCTTGAGTATGGTGTGTCACATAATCAGATCATGATTTTGCCATGTAAAACCTCGGGAGTGTTTTTAACCCACAGGAAGAGCGCCACCTTCAGCATCTACTTCTGTGCTGAAAGTGATGATATCAATATTTACTGCATATCAGGGAAAGTTTAGCCATTAATCCATGCCTTGTCATTCTTGCTTCCTTTCTTTTTGTGTAATAGTTCAATAGCTCAGAAGTGTTGTAGTCCGGGCGAGTTGGTCATCCATGAACTTAGCTTGTATTAGCGCGGTACAAATCATGTCTGCTACTGTTGTGTCGTGTCTACTTCTTATTTGTACCGCGCTAATACAAGCTAAGTTCAATAGCTGATAGCGACTATCGTAAAACCCAGGAACATGGCAATACCCCAGTAAACCACTGGGGTCCAGATCACATGCCTGTAGCAATTCTTTGACGTGTTTTATCATCCCTATAATCCCTAAGTGTCAAAACAATCAGTCAGCTTTTTTTAAGTTGGAAGCTAGTGTAGTTTTCTTTAATCAGACTATTATTTTAAATACTACAACTTTAATATTTCAAATGTCTTTTAAAATGTTTTTGTCGATTCTTTTCTAACAAGTCAGTGGATTCTCATTTCTTTTTCTGAACATTTGCTATGAGGTTGTTCCTTTTTTTTTTTTTTTGAGATTTTTCAGTTTTTGCATCTTAAAGGCCTAAAGATCTAAGAAATTTGTTGGTAATCATGAACTGAGCTATATCAGTTGTGCTTTTTAATGATATTACTGTACATAGTGTTTACTGACGTCTACATGCTTGGTTGGCACTTAGTCGAAACCTAGGGTTACCCTACATCTAGTAGCTTTTTCTTTCTTTTCTTTTTGTGACAAGCTGTTGCATGCGGAAGGAAGTGAAGAATGTTTGTGTTGAAAGACTGACACCTTTTCATTTTGTGACCAATGTTTTGTCCTTCTTCTAACAGTATCGAAGAAGCACTTCCACTCAACGAATGTTTACAGCTATGTTACCACCGAGCAGTACGGCATCAGCTCTTCCTCGTTTACCCAAAAAGGATATTTATTGTGGATACTGAAGTACAACAGGTTTGTAGCCATTATATTTTCACTTTCAAAACAGCTTCAGGGTTGTCTAAATGTTACTACCCAAAGGTATTACAGTAGACCTGTGTTAATTTGATCGTCCTCAGTTTATTTATTCCCAGCTGAGACTTCCTGCTGGAACTCATACATTTATATGAGCCAAAATTTCCATTATTTTGATCCTTAAATGGGACCTCAGCAGATAATTCGAACACACCTGACCTAAATTGTAATCTCAATGTTGCATTGTCTGCACTGATGGCACTGGGGGCAGTGAATGCATCAGAGGGAACGTTATTGTGTGTGTTTTAATGTTTGAGCGATCGCCACAAAATGAACTTTCCAGATCAATCTCTGAGGTCCTCTAGAGTAAGTCTCCACTTACATATAAGTAATGGTGAATGGCTAAGAAAAAGTGTTGTACCTTTTGGGACCTTGATCGACGCATACGTGCAATTCACTTCGGTACACGAGCACCTGCAGCCGCACTTTTACATAAAATTTTCCAGCGAGCCAGTTCTGTGGTTCATTATCAAAGAATCAAAAAATCAGGATTAGATGTTCAAACCGTTCACCTAAGCAGCAGCAGCAGCACACAAAATTAAGGGACTTGTTGGGAATGTGATTATGCACAAGCAAATTTTATGTATTTTATTTCTTGTCATGGCAGTGTGATTTAAACTTACTTAGTTTTTTAACACAACAAAGGATTGTTAACTGGCAAACAGTGCCTCTTGGAAAAAACCTGTCAAAGGAAGTAATGTGTAGTGTTGAGTTAGTAGTACAGGGATGTAATTGTACAAACAGTTTGCTTTTTGAAAGTTCACTTCATAATCTACAACTACATACCAGGCAGTATGCAAAAAATTGGGAGAAGGCATGCAAGAGCATTGCCAGTACATGAGTGGGTACTCCTGAGAATCCATAGAGCTGCACCAGTTCAATTGGAGACAATATGCAGCACAACCTGTCTGGCGCCTAAATAAATAAAAGTAGGGGTGTGCGAATATTCGACCTTTCGAATATTTTTTTAATAGTGTTTGCTGTTCGATTTGATTCGTACCGGAATTTGACTATTCGAAGTATTCAAACTTCCGGAAGATAAATACAGTCAACGTCTGATTTTTCAGACTCCTTAGGGACCGCGAAATCGTCTGAAAAATCGGGCAGTGCGAAGAAACGGATGCATACTTTTTTATTCCGCTCAAGCGGTCAAATCGCCACAGCCACGTCCGGAATAGCTTCAATGCATGTTAGTACACTTATGAGGCATTTTGATGCACGCCCAGGCTCTCGTAAATATGTTCAGTACCTGCCGTGAACCCCGCTTAACTATGTGCCAACCGCCAGTTGCAAATTTGTGCCTCGTGATGAGCACCGTCGATATCAGCAAAGCGCAAAATAAATTACGGGCCTCTCGCATGGAGCGTTTGGAAACGATGACGCTGAACACAAAGACTGTGGCAGAAGAGCCGACGGCTCATCCGGCTTTCCCCAATGCGTGTGCACACATAGACGAAGCACACACGAATCACCAAATCTTCGCCAATACGCGACATTTGCTGCTGCATGAAGGCGATCTTTCCTAGTTGTGTGCAGCACATCACCAACTAAGCTGACGCCGTCACTGCTGGGGCTTTGCTGTATTGTACGCACGTGTTAGTCATGAAAGTGTTCATGATGGCCACTCCGTTCCTGACCGCACACGGGCGCGATGATGGCGAGCTGCTTACGTTCGTGAAGGCAACGCATCGGCACGGCGCACTTAGCGGTTTTGCACAAAGAGGCAGCATGAATGGCGCCGCTGCGCATTTGGGCCATATGCACTACTGAATAGTTAGCTGAAGATGCTTATCAGAAAGGTTGTCAGCGGTTAAGTTTTACTGGTGCGTTTGCTTCCTGCCGCCATCACGCTCCATGCATTTCCGGTGCTTATCCGTAAATACATTGCCGCACTGCACCGTTGACGTCAATATGCTTCTTCCCATCACACTGTGGCATTGCGGCAAAGCTGCCTTTCGGACTCTGCTATGGCCACAGAAGGATCGACTCATGAAAGCCCTTTTTTGAACCTACGAGACGATAGACGTGACAGAAGTGGGGGCTTTAATGCTGTTTCGGACCTGAAATTTGGTCAGAAAGTCAGAAAAATAGGACGCTGAAGAGTTTCAGCATCCGAAATTTCAGACGTTTAGATGTTTCAGATGACGAAGTTTCAGATGACGTCTACATGGGGCAGATTAGGAACTCTGGACTCGCAGGGAGTGTGCCGTTGTCCACCACATCAGTTGGGCCTCCACAGAAGTTGAAGGGGGAGGAGAGGTTGAGGAAATAACGTCTTTTCTTTTCACTTGTAAAGTGTTGTCGACACCACATTGGTTGCACCAAATCGTGTAAATAAATACGCCTCTGAATTGCCTTATTCTTGATAAGACAACTGGGGAACACTACCCCTCCAGCGCTTAACCAACCTAGCCAAGAGAAATGCTTTCATGTTGCTATCTCATAAGAATATGCTTAGGGATTCCCTGTAACTTTTTCCTGTAATTTCGCTTCAGAGTATTAGCAAAATATTCGACAAATATTCGAAAAATATTCTATTCGATTTGCACTCAAACTTTAATATTCGAATTCGCTTCAGACACAGAATTTTGCTATTCGCACAGCTCTAAATAGAAGCTTTATACTAGAAATTCCTTTTACTCTTGCAGCTCTTATTCTGTACAGTAAAAGTTATTTGTGAAAGTTAAAACATCAAAGCAAGCAGCTTTTGAAGGACAGCCATAGAAAAGGAGACTGGGGTAGCTGCTGCAGAGAGAGAAGCTGCAGCTAAGAAGAAGGACATTTGAGAATTCATAAAATGCTGATAAAATAATGAATAAAGTTTGTTTTGCCCTTCCTTGAATTTTGGCCTCATAATCCATGAATTGTCCTTGAATTTTCAGTCAGGTATTCTGTACGAACTCTGCACTGTTATATCACCTCAGACACTTTGTGTATAGTATCACTGACTTCACGATTGATAATGTCGCACTGTACTGAAGCTGAAACCTGTTCCCAGAAAAACAAACACTCGGATCATAATGATAGTAGTAAGGATTCTCATCATTTGTAAGGGTGGCTGTGGCATCTTGAAAATAAGCATGAAACACTGTATGTAGTAGTGCCAAAGGAAAATAAGGACAATGACTTGTGACCTTTTTGTTGGTGTTGGAAGGTGATGCCTGAAAACACGGGGAATGTCAAGTAGGGGAATGAAAAAGGTTTTATGGGAGCATGTCACATGCATATTGTAGCACTCAAATAATATTGTGTAAGTGCTGTTAAATGTAGCTGTTTCTGTGTCTTATAAACAAGCCGTCATCATTGTAGACTGCAAGAATACCTTTTGTCATTATTTGCTGTTGTCACGTGTCCAGGGCAGCAATTGTTCAAGTGTCAGTTGGTTGTTTAGCGGACGTGTGTCACACTTACAGACGTACGGTACACTAAAGGGCACACAAGGTAAGGGTGTCATAACAGAACACACAAATATACTTGCAAGAAAATAAGAGGGGTGTGACATTGTACACGAGAAGAAGCTGAGCAAGCTGCTGACATGATTTCAACCTCCATGTAAAGTTGTGAACTTCTAAAGTCTTTGCAACAACAGCTACCTTGAATGCTAAACTCTGGTACTGACATGGCATACAAGTTGATAAGAGGGCAATGTTTTCACGGTGCTGTTGATCTGTCAGGGCTTCCACTAGCAGGCAGGGCAAAGTCAGTGCCAGGCTCTGGCTGGTGGAGGCTGGGAGGGCACGAAGACGCATGGGTGACAGATGGCAGAGACTAGATCGACATTGCATAAAGGGTCACGGGACAGGACTGCCTAGTGGGTCACCTAGGCAGTCACCCAGACCTGTAGTTCTAAGAGCAGTTCTTTCAGTCAGCCACCCTCAACCTTGTCTGTGCCACAATGGTAAGCGGCCCAAAGCCCCACTCTTACTCGGCAGTTGACTGTCGTGATGACTGGCTCCTTCTCTGTTACAACCTGGTTGATGGCCACCACCTGCCGTCTTCACGTCCCTGGCACTACAACTATGGCCACGCCCGTCTTCACACATGTGCCAATTGCAACACACCAACACTTGCAAACACCACTGGTCCTTCACTCACTGCTCTGTGTTGCATAAGCATGTGGCCCAATCACAGCTCAACACGCCACTTACTTTGCCATATTTTACTACACATAATTGTTTTTTTGCATGCCATATCTGCAGCACTTCATCTTTTATGCAGCTGGGTACACGTGGGCTCTCTGAACTAAGATGGAGCTTGGTGGCGACAATAGGAACAAGTGAAGTTGGCGTAGTCTTTGGATGTAATGACAGCTACTTTTGTTCTGCCTACATAAATATGCATGTGTCATCAAATCTTCCAGGTTGTGCTTTTGGGGGCAATGTAAATTCTAGCACATGCCACAATCAGTTACTAAGGCACCTTGAAATTCATGCACGACAGGCTCGTCTTTCGGAAAAGTACCACTACTGCACTACTGCGTTCAAGAACCATGCATTACTTGATAGCACGAGCATTCTGTCATGCGACAGTAGATATATGATAAATCTGTGTGGCAGATGTGTCATTATAGAATTACTGACAGCATTCAAGAAACTTCAAATATATTGTGCGCACATCTTGTGCCAAGTGACAACTACACAAGAGTAATAATCAAGTGAAAATTAAAACAGTGGAGCATTTCCCACGGACTTCAAACACAACCAATTCAGAGAAACTGAAGGACACACAAACAAAGGACCTTCTGCTTCCTGAGGCCACTTGCTGTGAAGCTATTGAGACCTCCACAATGAAGTAGAGAATACTGTTGCAGAAATGATACATGTGGAATCTGCTTATTATAATTGAAGGAAGTTGCAATTGGTCATTGTGTATTTCACATTATCATCATTCATTAGAATTTGCTATCAGAGAATTTTTTGCTAAAATTGTCATACAAAATCTGGAGAAGTCAAATAATTTTGAAGAGGTGTTTTGCTAAATAATGTGTCCTTAATTTTTATTTACCAGCATTTCAGTGAAAAACAAGCGCATGACAGAGGGAATTTTCTATCCTGCTAAAAGCACTTATTAGTCATGACACTGCAAAAGTAATCCCTCTGTTGACCTAGTGTTTCTATAACAGGATTAAGAATAGCAGAAACTTCAATAACATGGTGACAATCTTGTGGGCGAGATTTTCGGCTTCCTTCAGCGGGTATAGAAAATTTAATGAGGTAGCCAGAGCACCATAATCTAGCAACCGAATGGTTCATTATAACCTTGTCCAAAAAGTATTGCAGCTGTGTCCTGAAGACTTTCCTTTTCATGGTTCTTTGCAGAACATCATGTTGTGTAGAGCTCAGAATGAAAATTTGTGTACTAGAGTGACAGACCAGTACACTTAAACTTGTTATAATGAAGTCACACCTGACATAAAAGTACCTTCATCATATGTTATCATTATTATAAGCATATTTGGATATTTATATGAAAAGGTTTGACTATTCTGATCTAGTAACCCGACCTAAATGCATCTAGCATTTGTCCTGTGTTGTTTTGTGTAGTCTGTAGTGTGTGTTTGTTGGAATAATGGATGCATTAAGTCAGTGCTAACTGGTCCAGTTAAATGCAATAATCCAACACAAAGCTGGAATTGGCTGCTTGCCTCTGTCATTGCCATGGCCTCTACATGTTTTTATCATGTATATTGATTTGCTGGAGTTGTCTGAATTGTCTATTTCTTTAATTGTTTGTGCACTTAACTGCTCCTTTCTTTAACGAACAAAGCTTTTAGAGTATTGCAGATAGAATGTGTTGTCTTTCCTTTATTGATGTGACTACAGGTGTTGGGTGTGATACCTCTGGAGCGTAATGGTTCACCATTTGTGCGCTGTCATCCATGCTGGGAATGTGACTTCCTCTTGTGCCTGCACGAGTCTGGTTCTGTCAGCGCTCGCTTTCGACATGAAGACAGTGAGTCGCTAGCTGGAGGTACGTGTGCATGTCAACCTGCTGGGCAGTTTACATAATTTTTCACTGATAGGGGCTGGTATCAGAGTTGGGATGGAGTTAGGAAGAGTAGGTCATTTTCTTGGCCTGTTTGAATGTCGAGCGAAAGTTTTCGCAGTTGACCATTTGTAAAATGAATGATAGATAATCGCCTTAGTTTATTATTTATACTAAAGATAATTGAAACTCGAGAATAACAAAACTTTTCTCCTCCTGTACTTACATTATTTGTGTAACGTTTGCTCAAATATTTCACAAACTGCCAGTAGAAGCCGCTTAAAAAATAATCATGCAACATGTCTCATGTAAAGTGAAACGAAAGTGAGGTCAGCAAAGTGGCTTCTAGAATCGGGACACGGAGGATACCTCCCTCGAGATTCCTCACACTAAGCAAGTGTGCTGAGCAGAAGTGTTGGTCTCACTGCAAGCATACAGAGAAGAAATGCTCAGGGATCGAGCCCAAGGCTCCGCCATGCATTTGTCAATAATGAGTCAGTCTATAATGAGAAGCCAGTCAATGATGAGAAGGACCAAAAAAAACATGAAAGCATCGGGACCCATCCAGAACAAAGTGCTTTTGAACAGAGCCCTATACAAGCAGCAATAACTAGCTCTTGTGAGATTTTATGTGGCCACAATTACTAAATTCGTCAGTAGTTTTTTTTTTTCTCCCCCCAAGAGATGTCCATGCAAATGCAAGTGCTCCCTGTTTCAGTGGTCAAGGGCATTGGGTTTCATGATTGGCTGTTTGCTGAGGGGCCAACATAGCACCTTTCTGGCAGTAGTGGCTACACATAATTACCAATCCTTCCTGGTTACTCAGACTAAACCCAGTTAGCGAGTAGCTGTTGTCATTCCCCATTCCCACTGAAGTGCCTTACCTTCAGTCGGGACTGTATTGTGGTGACTTCTGGTTCTGGTGGACACTACGATGAACTGTCCCATACAGAGTTTGCACAACACGCAAGCTATTCGTGAGACATAAGCCCTCACTTGTACGGCCATTTTCATGTCTGTTAATGTAGGCTAGCCTAACTTGAAGCCATAGCCACACATTTTGTTTCTCGGTACTTTGAGCTTGTGATTACATTCATAAATGAGGCAGTTCTCCAGGAATATCGTGACAAGGTCAAAAGAGCAGACCCAAATTTTATCAAGCATGTGCTTTCATGTTGTAATATCTCTAATTCCATTTATGCAGGCTTCATTCTTTCGAAATACAGTTATAAGCCCTGCATACTAAAAACACAGCTGCACAAACACATTTTTCCCACTCACAGGCTTTCTTTCAAGTCCAGAAAAAAGAACTACAAAGAAGAAGACATCATGGAAACAATTTCTTGTTTGTTTCTAAGCTTTCTTGCTCTGCAGTTTTTAATCAAGCTTGTGCCATAAAATAAATGCAGTTTAACCTTGTTGGAACAGTTGCATACAACATAAAAATATCTCCGTCATTTTCTAAATTTCTTATAAGGCCTGCTTTTAGCAATATTCAAGTGCTCTGAAAATTTCATAGAACCGGGCTACATAAAGAAATAAAAATAAGGAAGAAGGACGGAACTTTTGTTGTCATGGCGGTGCAGCCAGTACTCCTCCACCAGTTGTCAATGAACTGTGTGCTCGTTTATCTCAATAAATGGCCCTCGCTTCAGGCTTCACATGAATGCACCACTCCATTGACTATTGGCGGCAAGGACATACAAATTAGCCATCTATCAGAAGCGCCTTGCTGATGTAGTTGGAGGGATACTGTGGTGTATTCATAGGCTTGCCTGCTGGTGCTCACTAACCATGTGGGTGCCCTTCTGGAGAGATGCCTTCAAAACAAAAGAAGTCATTCACTGAAATACGACCTGTCTTGATCAAACTGCAAACACAGAACACTTTGCATGTGCTGTATATGTGTTTGCAAAATGCAAGGCACGGCCGTCATGCGTGGTCAATTTGTGATGGTCGCCAAGCTGGCCCTTTGTGGACGGAAGCAAGCACATACACATTGCAAGACATCAGCCATTCTCATCTCATGCCAGCGTTTACATGCTTTCTTAATTTGTGGTTGCACATTACGCATGTATTTCATCATGCAATATTTCCATTTTCCTGCTTTTTTTTAGTTTGAATGGACTTTTTCGTTATTGCTTGTGACACATAACACACTTCGGTCCATTTTAGTAGATCACAGGAGCCTAGTCAGGGGTGTTTAGACACGCCTTTTGCTCTGGCACAATGACAATTCGTGACTCATGTATTGTCAAAACTGCAAATAAAATTCAAACTGGATATGCAGACATTACTTGCATGACAAACTGAAATGACACTTTAACTAATTATATATATGATTAGCTATAAATTTAACAAATGATTAGTTGTTGAAACTGGTAAATTGCCATGAAGTTATACCATTGTTTGATCTACCTAGTAGAAATCCCGAGACTAGTATCTGCTTTGAGATGATGGTGGGCGTGATGATGTTGGAGTGGACAAGGTTAGCCTGGCGTAAATAGCCGCAGTTGTTCCACCTGTAAGTTGATATAAGCCTCCTATAAGTTGATAGCTGTTTCGTGTCACTAGGCATTGATCAGCCCCATTTCTCACAGGAGGGCAGTCAGCAGTCGTTGAGCTCTCTTCCTAATTACTGCGAGCCCTTCAGGAAGCACGAAGTCTTCGAATCTCGAGTGCGTGAAACCACTGTTTGTCAGGCTGTGGACCATCGCTTTTTTTCTTCCTCAAACTGCAGGCATAGCCAGATGACGTTTTCTGTGACCGATGTCACCACAGAGGGCACAAAGCGAAGAAGCACTTCCTTTAGTCTTGAATGACCAAACCTTGGTGTTAGTTGGGGGGTTGGTTTTAATGTCGTACAGTAAGGTAGCTTCTTCTCAAGTAAGTCCATGGATCTACAGGCTTGAGGTGGAGTTTTGTGGATCGCCCTAAAGAAATTGTGGGTTGCGTCCTTAGGGTTCTGCAAAATCTTTGGAGCTCTCAATTTTATCCATCCCCAAAGTATGCTAAACTGTGCATTAGTATAGTAGTTATCATTGGAGGCCGGATTTTTAGGCATTAGAAAAGCTCGTTTTAGGCGCCAAAAATAGGCAGGCAGAACAACGTATTAGTCTTCCAAAATCGTAAATATAGGCACAATAAATTTTCACATAAATGCAAATAATTTCAAACGAAAACGTGCGCTACCTCTTCCTACGACAGGAAAACAAAAATGGTATTGCTTAAGACGGCACAAAGGCGCCAGCAGCTGAACATAGCCGGGCAATTGTGCTTTGTCCCGCACGGTTAACAGAACACGGTCTCTCCCGTGTTCTGCACGGTGAGTCAAGCGTCCACTATTGAATCAACACGCTCCTGGGTGTCTTCCCAGCATGACTGAGAAGGGCAGAGCAGGAGCAGACAACCAGATCGCTAAAAGACTACAAAGGAGGGATTCCTCTTACTGGCCAGGTCGAATCGCGTACAGCCAATTTCTCCCTTGGCGTAGCCAGGGCCGGGGGGTGTTCGGAGTCGAACCTCTCCCCCCCCCCCCCCCCCAACTTTTCAGTTTTCCATGTGCAAATATACACGCACACATACAAGTGCACGACTTTTCAAACGCATGCACGCAAATTTCTGGCTGCACTACTGCATTGAACACGTACCTTACAAAGTAAATTACAAAAACAAAAGCCGCATGCACATCACATTTTTCTTTCGTTTTTTGCTCTTGACTCTCTTTTCCGCTGAAGGCTCTCCACAGTCTCACATTTGCCAACCACTCGCGCCATGTCTCTGCGGCGGCGTATGCTCGCCGTCGGGTCCCACTTCATGGTTGCTGGCGGTTGTTTCCGGGGGTTGATTGAACTAGAGGACTAGGTTGAACCCCATAGTTCCGAGCACTTAATGTAGCGTGCTAATATGAATAACGGTCTCAAACTGCTCCCGGGAGCAAAACTTGAGGCTAAATAGTGTTACTATAAGTGCCAATTTTGAAAATAGGCATTTATAGGCATTTGTAAGCATTTAGACACAAACACCAAAAATAGGCATTTATAGGCACTATAATAACACTATAAAAGCCCTTCTTCACCTCTAATTCTTGCTCATATATCAGAGTGGCATGATAGGAGCGCAAGGAACAAAATAGGCATTTGCCTAAAATCAGGTCTCTAGTTATCATTCCCAACTATTTGAGCTCTTAAACGTTTAGAGATACTGAACACTTGAAACTATACACAGGAACACCAATATATATAACCTGTGCCACATTTTGGAGGCACAGATGTCAGTATAGATGCGTCTTAGGATTTCCGCTAATCATTTCCACAGCGCTCATGTGTATCAAGCATCTTCACTGTCCTCGTTTTCTGTGCATTTACCCTGTGTCATGCTACACTTACAAGCCCAGACTGTTACCTTAGTGAACAATTTCAACACAACAAAGTGAATGATTGAAAAGTTAATTTCTGTGATTTTTAAGTGAAGCTTCTATGAGTCACAGATTTCGGTGACGGCAGCGGGGGTCGCAAAAAACCCCACACTGGTGAGTGTACAGCAATGTGGGTGAACACAAATGAGGCCCTCGAAGGTGCGCCAATACTTAATGCTTGTGAGCTTGTCAAAGGCTGTTTCTGATATGGCAATCTGATCTTCTTTATCGAGGTCACTTGTCATTGTTTCATGCATGCCTGTCGCTGCCTATAGCAACAAAAGTGTAACGTTGCTAAGCATGTGGGTCCAGGTAGGAAAAAGTTTGCAGGGAGCATTGTGCAATACGGCAGAAAGAAAGAAAGAAAAATAGTAGGTCAGGCACGCACACACCAATCTTTGCTGGCCTCCATCTTCCCGTTAGGGGATTTTGGTGTTTGATTTTATCCACCTGGATATTACTATTTTTCATGCCAATAATGTCTGCCTCCTTAGATGATTCATTTGAACAAGCCCATTGCACTATCAAGGCAATTATTTAGGATAGATTCACTCTACTAATAAATCAGTCATGGTCTTGCTTAAATGAGTCGCTGAAACTTTGAGATAATGTGACCTCCAACACTACATTTTGGATGTCACATTAAAAATGTCACACAGGAATGCCAGCTCCAGTTGACATTCCTGCAAGATGCCGGTGCGAACGGTGGGTGATGAGGGGGTCCTTTTGTATGCATAGCATTTCTCATTCCTTGTTCCTTTCTCCTCTGCTCTTCCTGTAAATGCCCCTGTATGAAACAGTAAACCTTCAGTTGGCAGTCGTCATCTGCACCACCTTAACAAAAAATGGAAGACCAACTAACCACTCTTGTATGTTATAGCAGTTGGACTTTAGCCCTCCACTATGGCGTCCCTCATAATCATATCGTGGTTCTGGGATGTAAAATCCCCATATTATTATTAACCACAAAGTACTGCGGAAGAGCCCACCCCACTTTTGCCGAAAATTATGTTAATCTGGATATGGACGCTTGTCCAGTCAAAGCCGCAAAAACCAAGATGGCAGCCAATGAAAAGCTTCGAGGCAGCGCTATGGGGGCTATGGAATTGAAAAAAGCATGTTTATTTGGAAATTATAAATTAGGAGGTACACTAATGCCTACTCATCCTCAGTGAACCCAGCGAACGACTTCGTCCAACTATTCATTGAAAATGAGCCTACCATTCATGAGCTTGTGCTTCATCTTCTGCTTGCCGTAATTGAGGTACTTTAGAGCGTCATACTTGGAGTCCCATTCATGGATTCTTTTTCTATTTTGAAATGCCAAGAGGTGTGCTTCTGCCGTACTTTACGGTAGTGGCACAAGAACTGAGTGACATTCTTTGCTATCTTCCAGACCACCCTGTCAAGTGCCAGTGTGAGTTATCTGAAAACCCTGATAAAAATTTTAAAAATATAAAAGGGATGGAATGGGTTAAGCCAAGGTTTGTGTGTGATAGAGTAGACATTAAGGTATACCATAAATTAAAATTTGAGTCATATAATTAGTAGAAATTGGTATAAACAGCAATTAAATCTCAGAAACCTATCAGATTGGGCTCGTTGCAGCACCTGACGGATCAGATTTCAACCACGTGGTTTTTTTCTACGTTGCTTTGGCAGTGCGCACAACAAAGTTTACCGAAGGAATATACCAGGGCACACAAATGCTGAAAGAGATGGAATGGTTTAAGCTAAGAGTTGTTGTTACATGTGCCACCTAGCCTGTGATAACGAAATAAAGAGCAGTAGGGCAGAGGCGGGCCCAATCAATTCACCGCCAGCAAGCACAGTTGTGCGTTTCATTTGTGGCCGGGTATGCACTGAGAATTCTACCTTGTCGACGAGGTGAAAACCTTACCAATTGCAGCATGCCAATGTACGGGTCACTCGAACCGTTCGACGACCCAGACAGTGGTCCCTGGCAAGAATACCTTGAACGAACGCAGCAGTTCTTCGCGGCAAACGACGTGCCGGATGACAAGCAACGAGCAGTGTTTCTCCGCTGTTGCGGGTCACACACCTACTCAATTCTTTGCAGCCTTCTTGCACCCAACAAGCCGGCTGAAACTACTCTCGACAACTGTTTGAAGACGCTGAGCAACCATTTTTCGCCGAAGCCGTTGATTGTGGTGAGCCGTTTTAAATTCAATAGTAGCGTTCGTGAAGAAGGTGAATCGGTTAGCGACATTGTTGCTGTTCTCAAGAAACTCTCAGAACATTGCGAGTTTGGCACGTTCCTGAAGGACCTGCTGCGTGACTGTATCTTATGCGGCATAAGAGACCTGCAAATGCAAACTCGCCTGCTCTTGGAGCTTAACCTCACATTTGAAACTGCGGTATCACTGCTCTCACCATGGAGTCCGCCAAGTGCAACGCGTCTGAACTCTGCGGGACGGAAGGGGCTGGTTCCACGAATGTAAATGCGCTCATGACGTCCGATAGAAAGCACCTACGCCACGGAGTGTCCGCATGTTCGCAAAACTTGCAGTTACTGCAAGAAGTTGGGTCACCTAGCAAAGGCGTGCCAGTCGATAGATGCTGGCAGCAACTGCTGTACGTCCACACACCAGTTGAAAAAGAAGAACACTAACAGGCAAGTTCCTGTCCATGCTGTTGACGACCCGCATCACATCGTAACTCATTCGGTACATTGCAGTGCGCCTTCCTCATGCGACGAAGAAACTGTCTACAACATGTGGAAGTTGGTCCCAAGGTCCAGTGCATCTGCACCGAAGCCTTTCACAGTGCCGCTTGAAGTACAGAGGCACCCATTTCGAATGGAACTCGACAATGGGGCGAGTGTGTCTATCATTGGAGAAGCACCTTGGTGCTGTCAGTTTCTGTCGCTACCTCATGAACAGTGCAATGTCCAGCTCAGAAGTTGCCATGGTGACGTCAAGCCCGTGACCGGTAAAGTGTCTGTATCCGTGAAGTACAACAACCACATTCAGGTACTTCCCTTGCTCATTGCTGAAGGTGATGCTCCATTGCTACTTGGAAGGCATTCGATTGAGGCACTGAACATACCCATTTACAATGTAGCTGATGACTGTTCATTGAGCCGTGTGCAGCAGATAATTGACCAGCACCACATGTTGTTTTCCGGTGGCCCAGGAACATTTCTTGGCGTGTCTGTTTAGCTGGCAGTCCAAGAGGGAGCAAAGCCGCATTTCTTCAAGGCCCGTATGGTTCCTTTTGCACTTGTGGACCAGGTATGTGAAGAACTTTTGAGGCTCCATTGAGAAGACATCCTAGAGCCAGTCACTTCATCCGAATGGGCAGCACCAATTGTCTCGGTGTTACAAAAAGATGGTAGCCTGCGCATTTGTGGAGATTATAAGGTTACAGTCAATCCAGTTGCCGTAGTCAACAAGTACCCATTCCCCAAGGCTGAAGAGCTGTGGGCCAGGCTTTCAGGTGGAGTCAAAGTTCACCAAACTTGGTCTCAAATATGCTTACCAGCAATTAGTTTTGGAGCCCTGCTCAAGGAAGCTCACTGCAATCAACACACTGAAGGGTTTGTACCATACAAGAGGCTACCTTTTGGGATTTCAGCAGCACCTTCAATTTTTCAGCGAGAGATTGAGACTCTCCTGCAGGGCCTACGTCACGTAGTGGTATACTTCGATAACATCCTGGTGACTGGTACGGATGACGAGGACCACCTCAGCAACCTTGGCAAGGTTTTCCAGCGAATGGAAGAAAGAGGACCTAAGCTGAAGTACAGCAAATGTAAATTTATGATGGAAAGGGTGGAGTACCTTGGTCACATCATTGATGCTGATGGATTACATCCGGCACCACACAAAGTCGAAGCAGTCATCAACGCTCTTGTGCCGAGCAATGTCAAAGAGTTACAAAGCTTCGTAGGGTTGGTTAACTACTACAGGAGGTTTATGCCCAACCTTTCTGCAGTTCTTCATCCATTGCATAAATTGCTATCAGCTGGAGCGCCCTGCTTTTGGCAAAAAGAACAAGAGGATGCAGTTGCTGAAGCCAAGTGACTTCTCACTTCAGCACCAGTCTTAGGGCATTATGATCCTAAGCAGGAACTCATATTTGCTTGCGATGCCTCCCCGTTTGGGCTTGGAGCTGTACTGTCCCAGCATGATGCTCATGGCATAGAGTGTCCCATTGCGGTTGCATCCAGGAGCTTACAGCCAGCCGAAAAAAACTATTGTCAACTGGACCTTGAGGCGCTTGCATTGATTTTTGAGGTCACAAGATTCTGGCAGTACCTGTGGGGGAGACATTTTGAAGCTGTCACTGACCACAACTCTTTGCTTGGACTGTTTGGCCACGACAAAGCCATTCCAGACCGCAGCTCCCCGCGAGTTATACGATGGGCTCTGTTGTTGTCTGCTTACGAATACACCCTGGTCTATCGCCCAGGACGGACTATTGACCGTGCAGATGGACTGAGCCGGTTGCTGTTAGAAACTAAGAATTTCCCTGTGGAGGCCCCGGCAGATGTGTTTATACTAGAAGGCAAATATCCCATGAGTTTTGTCATCTACAGCTATCGCCCAAGCAGAGATCCCATTTTGTCAAGAATCTGTGACACCTTGCTTTATGGTGGTGAGCTTCCCCAAGAGCAGGAATGGCACCCATACAAGACTTGAGAAAATGAGCTCAGTTTGCAGGACGGCTCTCTTCTTTGGGGAATGAGGGTGATAATTCCGATTTCACTTAGACAAGAAGTACTACAACTACTTCATGAGGGTCACCCGGGTATCGAGAAAATGAAAGCCATTGTCCGGAGCCATGTGTGGTGGCCTGATATTGACAATGATATCGCACACAAGGTGAAATCCTGTCCAGTATGCCAGGAGTATCAGCATGTGTGCCGACCAGTGCATTCGACACCTTGGCCATTTCCAGAAAGGCCGTGGTCGCGCCTACATGTCAATTTTGGAGGCCCATTCAACGGACATTACTTTATAGTCATTGTAGATGCCTACTCGAAATGGGTTGAGGTAATTCCTGTGACATCGCCATCTTCTGATGCCACGATAAGCAGTCTACGAACAATTTTTGCTACTCGTGGCATTCCTGACATTATAGTGTCAGATAATAGCAAAGTGTTCACTGGTATGAAATTTCAGCAGTTTTTGCAGAGAAACCGAATCGGAGGCATCAGACTGCCACCCTACCATCCTGCATCAAATGGTGCAGCTGAACGTGTTGTTCAGTTGGTAAAAAAAACAAGCTAAAAAAGTCGACATCTGGTGATTTCCAGACCCAGATTAACTGAATGCTATTACAGTACAGGACAACACATCACAGCCTCACTAGAAGGGCCCCAGCAGAGCTACTTATGGGCAGGACTCTTCAAACACCACTCAAAGCTTTGTGTCCGCAGGGGGGCGGCTGCCCCCCCTAGTCACTTAAAGGGGAGGGGCAAAGTCTGCCTCATACATTGTCTTAGTAGGGACGGGGCATTCCCATGGCTGCGCAGTGAGCCCACTACCCCTCTTCTAGTTCACTGTAGCTGTGGAAAGGACCAGTGTGAGCGATGCTCCTACTTCGACAGCTTACATCACCAATTGCTCTTCTGGTTGTGCCGTGGTACAGTGAGCTCACAGGCGTCGAGCGCGTGATGCCGCCGATGTCTTTTTGGGTGGAAGCATTGGTCACAGACGCTACATTGATCTCGACGGTCGCGACACATGGTGCACTGCAATGTAAGCACCCTTCGTTCCTTTGCATTGTGTCTCCCCTCTATTAATGCTGCGCATCAGGTGTCGCGACCATAGAGATCAATGTAGCGCCTGTGACCATGGGTAGCAGCGCCAACGAGTGAGCACCACCACCAGACACCTAAGTCAAGGATTAGGGTTGCCTCCAGATTTTTTTGCTTTACCAAACATTGTAGCAACGATGCAGTCCATTCGTGTTCCTAGGTGTAAAAAGGAGATGGCAAACAGGCACACAAGGCTGGTGGTGAATTCAGAAGGCCAAAAAACTGGCTTTCTTCTATAAACACGCAGCCTGTGGTATGCAAATGCATGCAGCAGCTCATGCATGTATTTTTTTTTCTTTTCTGGCATTTCATGTTCATTTTCTTTTCCACGCATACTCCCATTTGCCATAATTAATTCTTACAGCCAATGATGCAGCATGAGAACTTTGTAATATGGGGTTTATTGCACATCAGAACACAGGGAACAAGTCCTTGGTGCATTAGCCATTCCTTATTATATCCAACATATTGTTAAATTGGTATTGTTAACAATGGGCTCTACTGTATCTGTTGCATGCCAATATTGGCTTGTAAGAGTTAAGATTCACTTTATTATATGTCTGTATTTCTTATATTGAGGCTGTACTGTGTTTGAAATTGTTGTAATTGAATTTACCTAACTAGCCAACCAAGATGCACTCAAACATATTCAGGACATATACAAACAATATGCCATTGGTGTCAGTTGCCCAAGTTTTACAACTTTTTCTAAAGCTTGGTTATATCTGCATGAAATACCCATTGGAGGAGTTCATAAAAGGGAAAGTGGGCAACAACTTGGAATTAGCATGTGGTTGCGAAGGAATCCACATGTGTTTCACTTGTAGCTACATGGCTGTTTTCAGATAGATGCCAATTTTCCATTACATAAATTTCATTGAACTTTTGCAGAACTTGATTGATCACTACAGCTTGAATGAACTTATTGCTTTAGTGGATGTCAAACGTTTTTGCGAATTCTTACTTCTTTGCTTCTCCCACCACCAGAGTTGGACCATGCATCAGGACTGATTACGTATGACACAGTCTGCATATCTGAAGCTCTGCGATTGAGTAAACATTCCAAAGTGAATGGCATGGCAGTGTGCCAAAGTAGCCAGTGCAAGGTGGCTCTCCTTCTGGGGGATGGTCGCATTGTCTTCCTCAAACTGGCCTTAACTAGGAAGGTGTGTGCGTCTTTTTGTTTTGCAGTACAATATGGCCATGTTATTTTGTTTGTATGGGCAAATGCTTCTTAAAAGCATATAAGTGTGATTGCTCTTTACTAGAGCCAGCATAGAAAGACACATGTGTAAATCTACTCTCTTTGATGGCAAAAGGCATGCCTTTTTATTCTAACCATTTTTATACTGCAGGGTACATGAACACCTTTAGCCCATTCACTGCTGGCTGCTGTGTGCCAAGCTCTTACACTTGTTTGTGTCATGAGTGTTTAGACAAAGTATTATTTGCTTAAATGATGGTGGGCTAGCAGACGCGCGAACATAAGGAAATCTCCTTTCTGTCTACTCTTGCAAGTCAGTGGAGGGTTTAGATCATTGTGCAAAAAAATTATTATTATTATTATTATTATTATTATTATTATTATTATTATTATTATTATTATTATTAACATTTATTTACATGTGAGAAACATTCACATCATATTCTGTAAAGTTAAGTCTCCCGCGTTTCACAGCATGGAAAAGTTAAGAAGCACTCAGGCATGGGTAGAGCGGCACCACACTTCTCGCATTCCGAGTGACTTTTCTTTTCTTTAGCCTTACACACTTGGCATTGCCTTGAAGGGTTCTGTTTGACAGCACTGGGAGGGATCTGGCATGGCAAACGAGCCCATTTGATCTCCTCAAAGTGCATCCCCTGGGCACAGATCGGGCCCGACAGGGGCCCTAGCCAATAATCTAGGTGGTGTTGCCCGAACATAGAATCGACCGCAAGGCGTTTTAAATGGCAAATATCTATGCATGCTTGGCGCATGCTTTGCTAGCAAGTATACCTTAACCTACAGTACTTTCTTGTAAAAAGGGGCTGGCTCACCGTGGAAACAGTTAAGCGGACATACTGGGCACGATGAACGTTGGTTCGGCAGTCGTGTACAGTACCTAATTTTCTGCTAATGCAGTCGGGATCATCAAGAGTGTTTTGTAGCAGATATTGTAGGAAGAAAAGCGACCTGCAGCGTGAGTCCGGTTTCAATAAGGAGTGCAATAAAAACAGAGGGGACAGAGAACAGAAAGCTCTCTTCACTGTGTTTTTATTGCGTTCTGTATTGAAATTTAAGTGGACATGAAAGTGATACGTGAATTGGCTTAAATTGATAAATTGTACTCTGAAAAATCTAATGTCGTTTATTTCACCAACACAGATGCATTAATAAGGGAGAAAATCAAGGTGAAAGTTTCATTTTTCAGTTTTGCGCCAAAATCCCCACGCGTGTCAACACAGATTTCAAAGTGTATTTTTCGTATTTTGGCAACTTTGGCTCGTCGAAATTTCCTAAAGCTTTGTATGTTAAGTCTGTGGTCCCCTCGGAAGACAATGCACTTCATTTTTGCCGAGTAGGACCTGCGTAGGCCTTAGTAAACGACGTCAAAATCTATGACGTTTCGGTGTTTGGTGCGGGAATTTCAGGTGAGCGTCACCACCCGTAATTTCTTTTTGCGCGTTTGCTCGCTTACCATGCGTCTTCTCGTGGCAGACGTGGTGATTTTGGAATTGTGAAAGAGTAATTTACTAATACGACAGAAATGGTTTTTCCCTTTGGTGTCCCTTTAAAGCATGCTGACAAAGCCAACCCTTCTGGATATGTATCTTCATCATAGTAGCACATTGCTCATCAAGAGAAATAGAGGGGAAAAGCCAAATTTATTACACTTATTGTAAATACACTAACCTAGATAAAAATTATAACGAACCGTGCACACCACGTGTACTTTGGAAATACATATAAGAAGCCAAATGGAAAAAAAAACTGTCATAGCATTCTTTTCATATAGTATCACATCATTGCCATTATATACAGTCTATAAGTTTTTGTGGCATAGTTTATAGTTTATTTGTTCGCATGTTATTGTATAAAAAATAATATTATAAAGAGACTCCACTACAGTCGATCCCGGGTATATCGAACTCGAAGGGGACTGCGAAATAGTTCGATATATCGATAATTCGAAATACAAAATATGCATATTTAAGGCTTTAATTAAAGCACTGCAGGCCTCGACAGTTTTCTGAAATCGTAAAAAGCGCGAACATGATGATTCGCTCACATATCCTAAAGAACAAGGCGAGAACTTCTTTTGCAAGTTAACGCACTTTATTTCGCATGAAAACAGTCTGTCAACTTGGCTTGCTTCTTGCGCGCCGTGAATTCATCAAGTCATCGTCAATATCATTGAAGCTTTCCAAATAAGTAAATTCAGCACCTTCCGCTGCAACAGCGGTGATCAACGCTGAACGCTGATGCGAGCTCTGTAGCGCGGTAAAGGGTTTAGCGATGGCAGCGGCGGCTGGCATCTTCAAACCGCACGGGTCCATTTTCGCAGCACCGGCAACGTCAGCTATGATCTCGGCATCGATGCAGTCAGAAACGGCTACATTGTTATCTGCACCGATGAAGTCACTCGCTGTGCTCCCGTCCGATACGGCGCTCGGAAACGCTAATAAGTCGCAAAATTCACTGACGCACTGTACGCCGTAATCGGCGCCCGAAGTCGTCACCTGGCACCAAGGCCCGTAAGGAAACAGTGCACGACGGTGCTTTACTTGACGTCGTTCCAAGCACCGGTCATCATTTTTATCGCTACGAGCGGGACAATGTTTAGTTCGACTCCCGAATGACGATTTATCAAGAACGAAGCGCGAAGTACACATTCCGCAAGAGACAACGCTGCACGAAGAAACATTTCTCCACCGTCGACATGTTGGTGATACCAATGGCACTTGTGGCTTTGCAGAAGGCAGCCGCTACTTTGGCGAGAAATGCGAAAAAAAGTGTAGCCTCTGAGATCTGCGTTTTTATTTATTTATTTATTTACAGATTACCTTCATCGCCATATAGGCATTACGTAGGGGGGGGGGGAACAAAAACATAACCAGAATAAAGGAACGCTTGCAGGGATATATACACACATATAGAAATATCAACATAACATTATCAGGAGCAACATGAGTATAGATCACCAAATACAATTTTGAGACACGTAGTACATACATTTGTTGTTGCAAGAACAATTTCACAACATGGAAAAAAATAAATCATTATCTGTTATATTTACTAAGTCGTCTGTTAAACTGTTCCAATCTCTTATTGTTTTAGGAAAGAACGAGTAGAAAAGAGTGTTGGATCTGCATTTAAAGGTAGAAATCTTTTTGCTATTATCACAGCAAGTGGATGTGTAGGATGGTTCAACAAGGTAGCTATGACGATTAATACCTGTGTTAGAGTTATAGATCTGGTGCAACAGCTTAAGCCGTAGTTTCTGTCTACGTACACGGAGCAGATCCCATCCCAAAGTGGCCTTCATTTGAGAAACACTGGCGTAGGGGCTGTAATTATTTAAAACAAACCTTGCCGCATGGTTCTGAAGTTTTTCAAGTCTATTTATAAGATAGTCTTGGGTGGGGGTCGTCCCATATTACACATGCATAATCAAGTACGGATCTGACTTGCAAAATACCGTATAAACGCGTGTAAGGGCCGCACTTTTTTTTCAAGAAATGAGGGCCAATTTTCAGGGTGCGGCCCATACACGCGACATTTTTTTTTTTTTTAAGTAAAAACGCACCAGTTAGCGAACGAAAAGCGTTTATTGCAGTATACGACATTTCTTGCGACATACGTGCTCAATCGTCGTCACTCGGCGAGTCCTCAGACTTGGAGTCCGAGATGAGATGGTGTGCTGCGAAGCGCCGTCACCCCACATGCAGTCATCTTCCGTGCCATCCAAGCTGTTAGATATCCCGGCGACTTTAAAACTTCGGGACACAATGTCCGTCGACACCGAGCTCCACGCAGATGGGATCCACCCAAGTACAGTCGCCAAGGCTAGTCCCTTCACACGCAGCATGTCCGTTGTGAGTGCAAGACCATCATTCCGCACTTCAGTCACATAGCGGAGCAAATCTTCTTCCAAATCGGGAAACTTGCACTGCTCTCCTCGGAAAGCGCGCTTAGTGCTATTGGTGTTTCGCAAGGCTTCTTTTTGAGCACACCAACGTCGAACACACTTCTCGTCAACGTCGAATTTTCTGCCGGCGGCACGTTTCCCATGCTCGAGAGCATACTCGATCACCTTCAACTTATAGCCAGCAGTGTAGCTATTCAGGTACTTGCCCATCTTGCCAAAACGTGAACGCCGAGTAGAAAACAAGCTAGCACGAAGGTCATCGAACAGTGCAGAAAACTACAGCAGACGGCTGGCTGAACTGCAAAAACCGAACAAGGCGAATGACGTGAACGCCATGCTATAGACCCTTTTCGAAAAAGGGCGCCCCTAGCGCCGCGCACGCAAACTACAGTCTGCCGCCATTGTGAAGGCACCGCAGCAGACGACGCAGGCTTCGGCAACGTGCCAGTGCGTGACATTTCAGCACCGCCGAATCGTGAACTGTCATGAACGTTTTTCGTAGAGACGGCGTGCTGCAATGGTGCAGACGTGCTGCGTTCCCATGTGCCACCATCGAGGATATCGCGATGAGAACAGCGATAAGGTACGCGGTAAAACTTGAATAACAAACGCACGTGCTCTCTCTCCATACGTGATGTCAAACGGACGTGCGGAAGGACACCGTTTTGTAAACGCGCTACAGAAACGGACGTGCTTATTCCACAGTGCCATGTGTAGCCTTGCTTTTAAGTGGCTGCATGCGGTGAATTGCGATAGATTGTTTGTGCAGAAATACTGCGAGGGTTCGTAAGGCCAGCCAGAAAAATAAAAATGAAGTCGCGTACCGTTCATTTAGTAGCGACAGTACTCGCATATCGTAAGCCACGTGTCAACATGTACATACAAATAGGGGCGTAGACAGAAATTTTTTTTTGGGGGGGGGGCACCACCTTGATCTGAAGTGTGGGGGCCGGGCAGGCAGATGTGGTCGAGTGTTATTTTGTGCTCTGTGTGCCATGGCAAAAAAAAAAAAATTCAGGGGGGGGGGGGGCACAGGCTCGGTGTGCCCCCCCCTGGCTACGCCACTGCATGCAAATATACATATAGAGAAAAGAACTGGTCATCTCCGCTTCATCTCGAATCTATCACGATCCAGACAACAGCGCACACACTCAATCGAAATGACGGAAACTTTCCACACGCCTACACACGTTGCTTACGTCACATTTTATAACATACATAACCGGACCGCTCACACCGTCATTTTTCACTCGTGAACAAGGCTCCCGTACGGGGGCCGAAACGTTGTGCTTTTATTTGCTTTTAATCGTGGTCAGAGTGTTGTTTTAATTGTCTCAACAAATATACCCAACGCGTGGCATCCGGAATATAGTTGCGTGGTGTGGCTTGCGGCAGACCTGCAGGAATTTCACCAGTTGCTGTCACATAGTTCCACGACAGCGACGTCCTCCTTTCCTTCGGTGAGAAGTTTGTAGCTTTGGCGAGCCTTTTTTTTCCTGGTCCGGGCGCGCACGCGAGTTGGCTGTGGTCATGGTCCTGCACCCGCGGCAGTCGAGCCAAACTGCTCCTCCAACCCGTTGAAGGGTACAAAATGTTACTCATTGTGCATCGGAAGCACCGCGGAAAGACCAACGGAGATTACTAAGAGCTCGTTCAAGCACGCAAACGGTGAGATTTCAGCGGATGACACGGAGAACTAGCCGCCAACACAAACATCACAGCACTCACGCATTTGACGTCTCGCTTTCCATGCCCTCACGATGGCGCTGGCTATCCCACGCTCCTTTGCGAAGTGAAACTGACGAAAAGCCCACCGTCAGGTGGCGTACTTATGAAAAGGGTCTATATCTAGCCACCATAGCCATGCCAAAGTTCGTGATGCTAATGCCGATATGGATAGCGCCGATAGCGCGTTTGTATAGAGATGTGAGAAGCTAAAGATAAAATCCTGCTTTAACCTTTAGTTGGCCGGTCTATGAATACTAATAAAAAGTTGAAATTTTTAGCCCACTTCACGAACACCTTAACACGAATAAAATCCAAAAATATATATCTATATACTCTGGTGAAGATGATGATCGTTGCGTTTCCTTGCGCCATCTATCGACTACGCCTAGAAGCTTACGCGCGCGCGCATTTTGAATACGTATTGGTTGAGGAAAGTGTGGGTGCGGCTCTTACGCGGATATTTTTTTTTTAGAATATGCACTTCAAAAAAAACGGGGTGCGGCCCTTACACGGGTGCGGCCCTTACACGCGTTTATACGGTATATAGTTTCCTTGATTTCGCGCGTCGCCTGTTTGAAATTCCTGCGGATAAAGTGAAGCATCTTACTAGCTTTTGCTATGGCCGTGTCAATATGTTTGTTCCATGTAAACGATTCGGTAAAGTAAACGCCGAAAACACTAAAAATATGTCACAAGGTTGCGGATCTCGAAGGCCATGCTTTGCGGGCCCGCATGCCATCGTGCGCGAACAGACAAGGAAGGGAATGCAAATATTACAACAAGGCTGCCTATTCACTTCGAATTCTCATTTTGGTGCCCTCGGCAATCAGCCTCTTTGAAAAACACTAGCCCATGCGTTAAAACCTGCGGACCGCGCTTCAAATGTACCGGTGAACTGACAAGCGCTGCGCAACGAACTAGAGCAACGCAATTTCGTCACCCGCGCGCAACGAGGGATTGGAACTTATAAGAACGCGGCCGAAAAATGACCAATAGTTGTTAGGAAAAATGCACTTTCTGGGCTTTGACGCGGGGCAGCGTTCTATATAGCGGATGTTTCGCTGTGTGGGAGTTCGATATACGTGCACACCAGCCCCATACTTTTACATGGGAAATTCAAGGGGATTTCTCAACTGTTCGATATAGCCAATAATTCGATATATCCGAGTTCGATATATCCGGGATCGACTGTATAAGCACACCATGCGCCATTGCATCACATTTCCTGCTGTGCTTAAGTTTCTTGCACTGCTTGCGCTAGCCGCAGGGGTGCACATCTGCCTTGCGAAATGTGAAGGTGTTGGCAGTCGTAGTCTTTAATTTCCACCACTGGAGCTAATTTAGGATGTCTTTTTTAAGCCTCTGCAGAATGAAAATAGCTGTCCAGCTCATCCTTTCATTTCTCTCGTTCCCGAACGTTGTGCCACTCTTCAGTATAATCAGTAAATGCCTCTGAGGGCCTCTTCTTGCAGTTTTAAGCAGTGTTTGTTATGCACGGCTTGCACAGGGCTCTTTTTTCCCATATTATAATGGTGTATGCCTTCATAACAATGTTGTAGCGGTAGAAGGTGGCCTACGCTGGTAAGACTACACTGGTACAACTGGCAGTAGGTGGACGAAGTGATTGCGATCTATTTTCGGGGTTCATTCCAGTTCGGTAAAAAATGCACGAATAAGCTTCTCGACACTTACTCATTGGATGCATATGATTTGATGTAAGAGGACATCACCCGGCATGGAATTCATGATTATTATTTCAAGCCAGATATTTCGTCAAGCGAATATGCTTTGCCTTTAAACATGAATATATATGTTTAATGGACTTATGCTATTCCTGCACATTCCAACGCTGCTGTAGCAGTATCATGTAGCTCTCGCACTATATAGTGCAGGGGTCTCAAACACACGGCCCGTGGACCTCTTGCTAGTGGCCTGCGGCCCGCACATGACTGTTTGTCCCATTTTTTTTTATAAGTACGTTCTTGAGCTACACAGGCATGACATGTCTAAAGCATTTTTTTTTTTTTTTTCGTGAGACACCGCTTGCAGCCACTATGTGTTGATACATAACCGTGAAACAAAACTCTATATTGCAGAACTGGCATCCAGATTTTAGTCATTTTGGAGATAGGTATCAATATGTTGGTGGAATAATGCCCTTAAATACCCTTCAGAAATGACCCATATATGAAATTAAAAATGTCTTTCAAATGGCAACGTTAACTGACATCTGGTACAACCTACTCTCCCCCCCCCCCCCTCCACTCCTACCTTCGTCACTGTCCTGGCCCTTGTGGAAGTCAGCGATTCCACTCCTGCACCAACTGCGCCAAAGTGCGCCAAATTGTATTTACTGCACCATCCTGATAATATCGACGAAAATTGCGCCAAACTGCGCCAGAGTCTCGGCTTTGGGATCGTCTATCACCGGCATTCGCACCGCTGGCACATCAAAACATGTGCAGCTTGATCTTGGGGCCGCCAAAGTAGCAACCAAGAATTATTCCGCTCAATAAATAGCGCTCGCGCGTGCGTCTCAAGTAAGCCACGATGCCAAGCACGGTGTTGACGCATCTTCTATTGTGCAAGTCGGCTCGACAGTAAAACACGCTCTCCGCAGAGGCTCGTGACGTCTAGGCCTATCGGTATTGAGAAAGTGTCGTGGCGATTCATCGGTGGATGTCGTCTGTTCCAGAAACGCTGCTGATAGCTCGTTTGAAACGTCGCACGGCACATAAGGAAAACAGTGTTTAGTAATAACTACATACGTGCCACTAAAATGTCTGTCACTTCTGTTTCTGGACATCGCGCAATGAAATCTGGGATCGCTGGCAATAAATATATGGAACAATATCGAATTTTCCATGCTTCGCATCTATGGAAGAGCACGTGAACGGTGGGAACGCGTTGACACTTTTCCTCAGCTATATTTTATTCATGGATCTTCATCTAGAACAGCTTTTTCGTAATTCATTCCACCAGCGCATCCGAGTTTGTAATCACCCTGCGGTAAATACCCCCTAAAGGCTCTGCCCTTTCGAGCTCGTGCATGCTAGGGTTCCAAGTAGAATTGAAAACTGGGCAAGTTGGTGTCCCTCCTGTACTCTGTTTTCGTCTTTTGCGCTGTTTACCTCGACCAGCTATGCTAGGGTTCCAATTCGAATTTTTTTGTTGCTTTTTTAAAAACATCTCATTAATAAAAGCATGCCTCCTGGTCGGAGCAGCCGCTATTCTGTTTTAATATGCGCAGCTGTCAGTAGCGGGCCCGTCGCTGACGGCCCACAGTGAAGCGGCTACGCCATGTTACACGTCCGCCTCTCATTTTCCAGGGTCAATAGCTGACGGTTAAAAAAACTCACAGTTTCGTTTAAGGGCGAAGCAATGAGTACGATACCAACAAATTGTATTGTTATACGAAGTAAGGCTAGCAGCTAACTCTTTTGGATTTGATCTCGCATAACGCTACAAAACACTGGTTTAATGGAATATGGCCGCTCCAGGAACCGAAGCCTTTTCGTGCTGTGAGTTCTCTAAACGCGAAGTAAGTGTTGAGAGCACAGCAAGTTTATACGAGCTGTCTCCTGATGCCTCGAGATAGCGCGCGCACAAGCGACTGCGCCCTTCGAACGATGCGCCCCCCCTCCCCTCCCCTGGCGTTCCTATAGTCGGGTACAACTTTAGAAAAAAGGAGAGGCCCCGCCCATATGACCGAAGCGCGGCAGCCGATTGCCTCCGCGGCAAAGAAATAGTCCCGCTTCTTCTCCTTGAGCGGAGGCACCGGCCGTCCGGCTCGTGACGTCAGTCTAGAGCGCGCGCCCATTGGTGGAAGCGCGTGTGCATCCGCCTTTGAGGTGCAAATGCCGCTTTTTTCTAAAGTTGTACCCGACTATAGATGCTCCTTACGAAAGATGGGCGGGGTATTTCCTCTCTGATGAGCAATGGAGGGCAGGCCCGCATGCGGGAAGATGTTATCGCATGCGTTCTCCGTGCGACGGAGACGGCCAACTCGTTAATCTCCGCTTCAGCCGCGTTCGTCACCAGCGCTTGCGAGCTTTAACCCGTGGCTAGAATGCGCGGGGTGATGTCAGCAATTTGGACTTTATACAGAAAATTACCGCGACAGCGATGGCAAAAACCCGTCGAGAGTGTCCATATAATTGCTGTCACAATAAAAATTTAAAAAATAAGGAGCCATTCCACTTTGTCAAGTGGATGATAAGCAGAGCTGTTTCGCACACGGCACTGAGGTGACATGGTGGAGGACAGTTTGGTATGTAAGGCCAGGTTGTTAACGGCCAGGCCGTTAACATTCAATACACAATATTAATGCGAAAGCCTCAGATGTTTCATCAAACACGAAAATTGACCGTCGGCGGCATCAATCGATTGATGCAAAAAGTAATCATGTGATGGCGTCATCATGACGTCATAGATCGTCAGAACTTTTGATGTCATCATGGCGTCATATATTGTGACGTCACGTGATGACGTCATCACATGACATTGTCGCTTTGCACTGCTTCCGTGATGGTGCGCTGATCTGGAGGTAGTGCAAAACCAGGTGAGGTGCAGAAATCTTGCAGAGAGGGAGGGTGTAGGATCAACACATCTGTAATAGACTGAGCGCGAACGGACGAGACACAAGAAAACAAGACGACTACACGAGCACTCACGAATGCAATTTGCTTCTCTAGTGCACTCCAGGATGTAAGCTGCTCCAAAGTGCTCCCAGATGCAAAATTATCTGCTCCAAAGTGCTCCAAGATGAAAATTTTTGCTGCTCCAAAGTGCTCCAAAATTGAAATTTTGCTACTCCAAGAATTGCTCCAAATCAGAAGTCCTCGGTAGCATCACTGGGAAGTAAATTTTCATGAATGTGGCCCGTTAGCTGAGACGAGCTTGAGACTCCCGATTAGAGGAACAAGACGAAATCTCAGATGTTAACAATGTGGGCTCACAAAGCAGGCTGTGCATGTCCATCTCGCGTTACATGACCTCTGGCAGCCGAGACAGAGCCACAGAAAAAGAATGTCTATATAGGGATTTTATGCAGCGAGGCTCCGCGCAGTCTTTTCGTTTTAGTGGAGGGCTAGAACTTTCAAAAACGTTTCCCTGCCTTGGAGCTCCGCGATCGCACTTGCAATGTAAGTTATAGGTATAAGTTCATTATATTACATTTATTACTGCGATTACAGAATAACATTTGGGGTATAAAATAATAACGAATGCAAATAAAGTAAAGAATAGTGGGATGTGAACTGCATAAGTGCCTGGTCTATTTACTTTTAGCTCGCCCTTTTCAGATAAATCAAGTAGCCCCACATGCAAAAAGCGAAAGGAGATCAGTACTTGTCGCATAAAACTTCTCCAAATTGCTTGCTCCACATAAAAAAAAAATTGTTTTGTCGAGATCAAATGTGACGCATATATGTACGCGCAACGCATGAGGAACACACATGAATGGGCACTAAAGAAAGGTACTATTCTTCTATTATCAGTAAATTACTCTTAAAATTCCATAATCACCAGACTCCCTGCGACAATAGTCTTGGTAAGCAAGAAAATGTGGGTACCGACGCCACCTTGAAAATCTTGCAACAAGCACCGTGACATCATAGATTCTTATGGTGTCTACTGGGATCTACATAGTTCCTAACCGGTAAAAACTACATTGACCTCTGAGAGGGCCGTAGATTCCACATACCAAGTTTCAGGAAGTTTCGTTGACCCAATGTCCCCAAAATACGACAAATACAGTTCGAAATCCGTGACATCACGCGTGGAGATTCCGGCGCGAAATTTTTAAAGGTTGAACTTTGCCCTTGATTTTCTCCTTATGATGGTGAAACTGATTGCATTCAAGTTCTCAGAGTACACTTTATCAGTCTGAACCGATTCATTGTATCACTTTAGTGTCCCTTAAAGAACTGTGCAAAGTCCAATCCCGGCCCGACCCGAGCTCGGCACCCCGAACCCGGGCCTGGCCCTAAGCCCGGAGCTTCAGACCCGAGCCCGGCCCGGCCCGCCGTGAAAACTACTTTACCCGGCCCGGCCCGGTACATGGGCCGGGCTGGACCTGGGTTTACGGGTAGGCCTGAGCCCGTGCAGTGCTCTAGTTCAGACAACACCAGTAATTAGTGCCATCTATCAGTAAGTAACTTTAGATAAACTGACTTGTGCTGCCATCTGTCAATAACATACGAAAGAACTAACTCTAGCTGACTCGCCTGCTTTGGTAACGTTGCTACTACATATGCGTCAATCAATTTGCCAGCTTTGGCATCGAATTTGGTTAAAAACATCTCAGAACTGATTACCTGTGTACATTCTTAACTTTCAAAGCACCTCTATGCACTTACCGTAATGAAGCCAAGCAAGTCATAGGGGACATTATTTGTAGTTTTTAACTGTGGTGTAGTAATTATGACAGAAATGGAAAGGAATTGAAGTGGCTGAAAAAACAACTTGCCGTCGGTAGAGACCGAACCTACAACCTTCGGATATTGCGGCCAGCGCTCTACCAATTGAGCTACAACAGCGTTCATTTCCCTGTCCTCTTTGTTGGGTATTTCTGTATTGGGTATATTTATGTCCCCTATGCCTTCAAGTGCAAAGACGAAGCCTTTGATGATTATACTTTCTATAAAATATGGAATTTCAATTTAACGAAGTTTCGATATAGGAAAGTAAATTGCCAGTTTTACAGACTTCGTTATATCAATGTTAAACTGTATATGTAGTTGGCAGGTGCTGTAGCAGGCGTAACACAGCATTATGGCTACATACATGCATGTTGTACGTGTATGTTTGTGCACACACATTTTTGAGAGCATATGAGGTTGCATACATGCACATTTCATATCACCATCATTAGCCTTTTTTTAAGCCCACTGCAGGGTGGATGCCTTTCGCAATAATCTGCAGTTTACCCTGTCTTGTGCAAGCTTATTCTGTTTTGTGCCTGCAAGTCTTCAAATTTCATCAACTCAACTAACTTTCTGCCATCCTCTCTTACACTTTCTATAGCTCTAACTGACCATCACTTGCCTGTACTGTGAAGTAGTTTGCCAGCCCAGGTCCATTTTTATTTCTGTCTATCAGAATATCAGCTACACCTGTTTGTTCTCTTATCCATTCTGCTATCTCTTAATATTGCACCTATTGTTCTTCATTCTATCATGTGCTGCCACCCAGTTAACTTCTCGAGTTTCTTTGTTATCCTCCAAGCTTTTGCCCCATATGTTAGTACTGGCAAAATACAATGAGTTCACACTTTTTGCTTTAGGGACAGTGGTAAATTATTGGTCATGATTTGGGAATGCCCATCCTTAATTAACTCCGGTGAATCTCTTTTTCAGGCTCCCCTCTTAGTAATTGACCTAGAGACAACCACTCTTGCGTGGATGCTCAAGGCTGGTTGCCAATCTTGAATTCTTGTTTTTACCAGGCTATTTCATTATAGGGTTTTTTCATGTACAAAGAGTGCTTTTACTCACATGGTGCTTGCTGACTCTGCTGAGAAAAGAACATGCCTTACAGGTTTCAGTAGTTGAGAAGAGGGAGAATCTGGCCTCTATGATGAAAGGCAGCAACTCTGGCACCTTGCGCCTCATAACTACTGGACTTCTAGAAGCCTTGGCTCCTGGACCACACCTGAGTCGCATGTGCCCACCAGTAACATTTGGCAACTGGAGCACCTACAGGCCCTTGCTGGCTGTTGGTATGTAAGTGGAACCTCGTTAATGCGTACCTGCCGGGAACGCCGCATAACTACGCACTAAACGGTAGTACGCATTAACCACCAAGTAAAAATTTGCATCTCCTCGCGTACGCCATCGCCGCCAGCAAAGAAATATATACAGTGCCACAGCAAATATTCCCTAAACTACCCACTGCAAAGCCTTTTCTTTGTTTTTGCCAAAGTGGAGAAAAGATTCTGGCACTCTCGCACGACCACCCGGTAGTGCCGATAGCGCGTGGTGGCGACGCCAAGGAGCATTTCGTAACTATTACAGGGTCCGGTATACGCAGTGACCGACATAGCGACGGAACGGACAGTGTCGGCTATGTGTGTGTGCGTCTGTACCGCGATCTGCTACTAAACGAAAACTGACAGTTTCAGTGAAACGCGGTACGGCTGCGTGGAGCCGATCGTCTCCTGGCTAGTTGCGTGCAGTGCGTGGCCTCGGCTCGCGCCGTCACTGCCGGGCCGCTTGCTGCACTTCACGCGTGCATTTGTCGTGGGAGTGTTCTTCGTACCCACTTCGCTCCAGACCGTAACGCGGCGATGACGAACTTCCTGCAAGCGATACGCACTCTGCGACGCTCTAGCGGTGCTGGCAGCGGACGGAAGCGCGTTTGGATGGTCGCCCAATAAAAGCGTGCAGTATGGTTACAACAGCACTACGCTTGCTCAACTCCGCAACAGCGAGCTGCTTTCGTTTCTACAAAGCGGCGCGCGCTTGAACACGGCCCCGCACAACGAGGCGGTAGCGATCGGCGGCCCAGCGCGTTCAGATTGTCGCCTATTAAAAGCGTGCAGTAGGCTTAAAGCAGTGCTGCGCCGCGCGCGTGCCCGAGCAGGTATCTGAAGATACTTATTGTGATAAGGTTGTCGGCGATAAGTCTTGCTAGCGCGTTCGTCGGTGGCCGCCGCCTCACCTTCGTTCTTTCCCGGTGCTTACTCGCAAAAGCGTCGTCGCAATCGCGCGGAAGTCGAAATCAGCGATCGACCGATCTACGTACTTCTCGAAGACGGAAAACCTTTGGCGGCACTCTGGGGGATCGGGAAGTTCAGCGGCGCAGTAAAATTTTATGGCACAAAAACTTATCGCGGTACGCAGGGTACGCATTAACCGGTAGGCGTAGGACGAAGCACTACGGCTTGAGCGGTCAGCGAATGCATTAGGCTTTATGAGACTCGGTCGGGGATTCATCGCAACTACGTTTTAACCGTTAGTACGCTTAAAGGCCAACTCCGGCGATTTTTCGAGGTCGATGGATCTCAGTGAAATTCGCTGGGTACGTTCCTTTGCACGTTTCCGTCATTTATGCCAAATTACAGGCTTGAGACATGCGCAGATTGTTTGCAAATGAATTTTAAAGATTGTCTGCAAATGCCCTCCTGGCTTCCCACAATTATTGGCAACATTGCGTCTGCGACGTCAGTATTGGGAAGGCGGCGGAAGTGACGCAGCCGAGGGCACCGCTAACTTCGGCGCTTCGGCCGCTAAAGCGAGCGTTTGCTGTGCACAAGGCGACAGACAGCGTTGGTTTGGCCGGCGCTTCGCTGGTTGTCCCGGCTGTCACAGTTTTCATACTCCGCGCCGGCGTGACCGGCATGCCTTGCACAACTTCCGGTATGTTTGTAACAACGTCTACGTCATATGTATACAGTACACTCGGTTGGGTTTCGGTTTCGGTGTTGCGCTTTTTTGCTTATTTAAAATTATTCTCCAATTTGCCAAGTATTTCTGCTATCGGGCCCATAACAGGAGCGTCTCAGGAACATAGAAGCACCATTACTTTGGCATGGGCAAAAAATCGCCGGAGTTGGCCTTTAAAGCGGGTACAGATTAACGAGGTAATGTTGGTTTGAATGGTTGAATTAGGCATTTCGTATTTTCCTATAATGTTAATAACAAAGTAACCTGGGCCAGAGTGTTATCTCATGGCTGGCGCAGTATAGGGCACGGAGAAAGAATAATTTAGTAGGCAAAACTCGGCTGCTTTTCGCGTTCTCATAATGTCATGCAGGTGCGCGGTGGTGGATGTCGGGACAGCATCACCTACTGAACTGCAACCAAACTTCCATGCCAGAGCTAGTCTGGCTGATGCAGGGAGCACGTGGCCCACTCTTGTCGCCTGCTTGTGCGTGACTGCTAGAGCACCGGCCATCTGCTAGAGCACCGGCCGGCTGCTAGAGTTCCGGCCATCTGTACTTGTCACAATGTTAATAGCTAACACGCAGCGCCCTCGCGCGGCGCTGTTGCTTTGTGTGTTGTGGCGTCACGCCTGGAGACTGAAGGATGGGGACGCGGGAAAAATAAAGAGTTAGTTCGTTTTGGGCTCTTTTAGCGCCATGTCTCATTTTGCCATCTAGTCTCCGGCTATCTGTACTTGTATCAACTGGTGACGAAGATAAAAAGAATGTTCTCGTGAGTTCCTGCCGCTCCACCATCCGTCCAGATGCCAAATTTCGGCAATCTTGAGCCTTTCGAGGAAGGAGGCGATGACTGGCCCTGCTACGTGGACCGGCTGAAGGCATTTTTCACGGCGAATGACATCGCTGAAGACAAGCGAACAGCAGTCTTCATCAGCTGCTGTGGGCAGAAAACATATGCGTTGCTTCACAATTTGGTCAAGCCTCACCAGCCAAGTGACGACGCTGGACGAGATTCTGTTGGTTCTAGGAAACAACTACTGCCCGAAGCCTTCTCCTGTTGTGCAGCGTTTCTGCTTCAACTCGCACATTTGCGCGGAAGGAGAGTCCGTCAGCAACCTCATTGCAGCGCTGATGAGCCTTCCGAGCACTGCAACTTTGGTAAAGAGCGTGAAAACATGCTCCGCAACTGCGTCGTGTGTGGCATCAACAACACAGACGTTCAAACAAGATTGCTGGAAAAAGCGGACCTGACTTTCGAAGATGCAGTGCAGACCGCTCTAGCAATGGAAGCAGCAAAGAAGGATGCAGGGGAGATAGCACAGGCTAACACTAGCACCTTCTTTTCTACCCTCCGCGTCTCGGCAGCGCAGGTGGGCGTGTTCTGTTATCACTGCGGGGATGCACACCTGGTGTCCGCTTGCCAGCATGTGAAGACCGTCTGCAATTACTGCCACAAACGCGGCCACTTTGCAATATGAAACGAAAAGAGCAATCACAGAGTGACAGCTCTCCCAGGCCGCGTTCGCTCACGGGCCGAAGTTCACTGTCTGCTAGCAACCGTCATCGCGTAAATATTATCCAGGATGAAGCCTCCGCTACAACTTCGCCCACCGAAGTTTTCGACATGTGGCAAGTTGACGACACCAAGGCGCCTCCACCTTTTACCGTCAATGTTGAAGTTTGTGGCAAGCCGCTCAGCATGGAAGTGGACACGGGGGCGAGCGTCTCAGTCATTGCTAAGTCGCGTTTGCTACAGTCGCGTTTTCTACCTTCAATTCCTGTGCAGCCGTCTCAAGTATTTCTGCGAAGCTATCCGGGGATTTAAAGAAGGTAAAAGGCAAAGCTGATGTCCATGTAAAGTTTCATGGCAAGGAGGCTGACTTACCGATTTTTTTGGCCGGGAACGGATCACCCACTCTGCTCGGACGCTACTGGACGCAGGAATTGGGCATCGGCGTCTCCGACGTTTAAGTGAACATTCATGCACTTGCTGATGTGAAACACGTAGTGCAAGATTGCACTGAAGTGTTTGAAGAAGGCTTGGGTACGTTCAAGGGTGCGACGGCTTCACTACATGTACCTTCAGATGCTCCACAACGGTTCTTTAAGCCACGCCCACTGCCGTATGCCTTCACAGACGGAGTAACGCAAGAAATTAATAGTAACACAGACGGAGTAACGCAAGAAATAAGAGAGTCCATCATTGTTCCAGTGAAGACAGCTAGGTGGGCTGCTCCAATTGTTCCTGTGACAAAAAGGGATGGGCGCATCAGAATCTGTGGGGACTTTGGTGTCACCATTAACCCAGTCGCAACAGTGAAACGCTACCCTATTCCAAGAATTGAGGACTTGTGGACTGTGCTGGCTGGAGGTGAGAAATTTACAAAGGACTTGCGTGGCGCATACCTGCAAGTCGTCCTGGATGAGGCCTCTAGAGTGTACGTCACGATTTCAACGCACACGGGGTTGTTTCAATACACGTGCTTACCTTTTGGGGTCTCATCTGCTCCAGCTATTTTTCAACGCGAGATGGAGAACTTGCTCAGGGGTCTGCCACATGTAGGGGTCTATTTTGACGATATTCTCATAACTCATGCGAATGATGCCGAGCACTGTCGCAAGCTCCGTGCGGTACTAGGCATACTTCAAGAATCTGGCCTCAAGTTGAAACTCGAGAAGTGTCACTTCTTCATACCCCAAGTTGAGTATCTCGGGCACATTATCAGTATGGAAGGCCTCTCCCCGAACATGGACAAGGTGTCTGCCATTCTGCACGCTCTTGTGCCACAAGGTGTCAAGGAACTTGAAAGCTTCTTGGGACTCGTCAATTTCTATTGGCGTTTCTTGCCCAACCTTTCTGCACTTCTCCGTCCGTTGCACTTGCTTCTTGGTGATGGAAAGAAGTGGCTGTGGGGAAAGGACCAGCAAAATGCTTTCACTGCCTCCAAGCATCTGGTGACTTCAGCTCCAGTTCTTGTACTTTTCCTCCAAGACAGGCCTGTATGTCTCAGCTGTGATGCATCACCTTATGGCGTAGGCGCAGTTTTGGCGCACAAAGACGCCGATGGCCAAGAATGTCCAATTGCTCTTGCTTCGAGAACTTTATCAAAAGCTGAACAAAAGTAAGTCAACTTGACAAGGAAGCACTGGCCTTGGTGTTTGGCGTGTATTGGTTCCACCAGTACTTGTGGGGCATACCGTTTGAAGCACACACTGAGCACAAGCCACTACTGGGACTTCTGGGTGCCAACAAGCCTGTTCTTGTGCAAGCTTTGCCAAGAGTAGTCAGATGGGCTCTGAAGCTCTCTGCATACAATTACAAACTTGTCTACAAACCTGGCAAAGAGCTCGGGCATGCCGACGCGCTTGGTAGACTGCCGCTGCCTAACAACTGCACTGCATTTCCTAGCCCTGCTGAGATCTTCATGCTGGAGGAGGCATATCCACGACTCCTCTCACCAGCTGTTGTAGCACGAACCACAAGGGACGATCGAGTATTGAGCCATGTTGACCTATATGTGTTGAAAGGAGAAAGCCTCCCAGTGGGACCAGAGTGGAACCCCTTCAATGCCAGAAGTGCGGAACTCAGTCTCCATGAAGGCTGTCTACTATGGGGATCAAGAGTCATGATTCCGAAAAAATTGCTGGCCCAGGTACTTGGTTTGCTCCATGCCAGCCACCCTGGTACGAGAAGAGCAAGATGATCGCTAGGAGCCATGTCTGGTGGCCCGGCATTGACAATGACATTGCAAACAGTGTGAAGAGCTGCGCTACGTGCCAGGCTCAACATCGAGCTGCCCAGACAGTGCAGCAGACACCCTTGCCTTTTCCACAGCGACCCTTGTCTAGGCTTCACATTGATTTCGGGGGACCATTCCTAGGGCATACATTCTTGGTTATAGTGGACGCCTTCTCGAAATGGATAGAAGTCTTCCCTGTGTCATCCACATCTGCAGACGCTACCATTTCTGCCTTGAGAATGGCATTCGCCCAGCACGGCCTCCCCGGCATAATAGTTTCGGACACTGGTCCTGCTTTTACCAGTGCGCAGTACCTGGAATTCTTGACTCTAAATGGAATACGCCACATGCTGGTACCGCCGTATCACCCTGTGTCCAATGGTGCCGCAGAGCGAGCAGTACAGACTGTCAAAAACAAACTCAAGAAATCTGAGTCAGGCAACTTCCAAACACAACTGTCTTGGTTCTTATTCCACTACAGGATTACACCTCACGAAGTAACGGGTCGGCCACCATGCGAACTCCTGACAGGCAGAGCCTTCAAGACACCGTTGGATGTCTCGCGGCCAAGCCTGCAGACGTCAGTACTTCTAATACCTGTGTCACACAGGCACTTTTGAACGGTGATCCAGCCGAAGGCCATTCAAATGCCACAACTCTATCGACTCGATGGAGTTGTCGTGCTGCTACACGGCAATGCTGAACGGCCGTTGTGTGGTTCAGGCAATTCAGGCGTCTCTCGCAAAAACTGCGTGGCTCTATTTCGTATTTCTTTATATTTCTTTCGTATATCTTTATTTTCATATTCATGTCACCGAAAGTTAAATAATACAAATCCGCTTAAAAGCACAAATATGCCTGTTGTTTTTGTTTGAACATTTTGATAAAGTGTTTATTTGTAGTTAGCAATACATATTTAATTTTTAAGTTGTTGAGCAGCGAAACTGTGGCGAGCGATACATGGCTAGACGGCACGATAAAGACAAGTACGTTGCTGATGTCGAGAGTATGTGCAGTTCGCACATTTCAAGTGACACAAATACTTTAATAAATAATCGATAGCGCTCACATATACTGCTTTAAAGCATACTGGTTAACGTTTTCTTTTTCTAATCGTGAGTACGAGCACACTGTGAACGAGAGAGCTCGTTCACGCTGTTTCCGCTTGTGTCGCTCAATGGCCATCGAAGTTTCAATGGAGCTGTGGGGTACTCCGTTGACTCGATAGACTGTTGACTCGATGGCCTTCAAAACCGCCCGTGTGGCAGCTCGTGCTTGACCATTGAGTCAATAGACTATCGGTTGGAAGGCCTTCCAAGCACCCGTGTGACACGGATATAAGGAAACTTAAGCAGAAGTTGTATGCCGACAGAGGATCCCGGCAGGCTCCATCATTGCAACCAGGAGACAGCGTGTATGCGCGAAACTTTCGACAGGGAGCACCATGGGTGCGGGCCAGTGTTGTCGACGTCACTCCACCGTCGGCCCGCGTCATTCTCGACGATAGGTCTATATGGCACCGACACAGTGACCACTTGCGTCTTGCCCAGACAGGGCCACCGGCTACGTCTGAAACAGATGCGCTTCTCCCTGCTAGTGCTGCGGCCATACCGCAACGGGAACAGCCTCTTCTCCTTGAATCAAGTGTTCCGGACATGCCGGAGCAAGAGGTTGTCGAGCCGTCTACAAGTTCGCCTCAGAGGGGCTGTGCCATAAACACTGACATTACTGCAAGCAACCGTGGTGTTCATGTGGGGAGTGACTCTTCCGTGGCTGCGCCTTGCACACCAATGTTGTGACGCAGCAAAAGGACGAGGAAACCAGTGCTTAGGTACTACCCGTAGTTATTCTTCTTAAGAGGGGAGGAGTGTCAAAATGTTAATAGCTAACACACAGTGCCCTTGCGCGGAGCCGTTGCTTTGTGTATTGTGGCGTCACGCCTGGAGATTGAGAGATGGGGACGCGGGAAAAATAAAGAGTTAGTTCGTTTTGGGCTCTCGTAGCGCCATGTTTCATTTTGCTATCTAGTCTCCGGCTATCTCCCGGCCATCTGTACTTGTATCAGCACCACCTTTACAGTAGGTAGCTTTAGGTGGCTATAGCTCAAGCACACTAGCCAAATGCAAAGCTCGTCACTAAACAAGACGGCAGATTATACAATGTCTTTTCACTAAAGTGAAACATCTGGAGAAATGCAAGGTGTCGCCCCGGGGAGGAGCAAGGACTCTGACTGGTCAAAGATGGCTGCACCTCCAGGCTCAGCGTAGTACTTACGCCTGCTGACTGTTCCCCTGGGGAAACGGTTTTAGCAGACGTAGTTGCTTGTTGGTAGTTCTCAATCCTCTCTTCCAATAATTTTCGCCCATTCTTTCAGGTGTTCAGGGTCAGTTAGAGTTTTGAAAGCTCAAACTTTTTTGCACATTATTTATATTCACTGTAACAGTTTGGAACAAAGCATCAGCATCCTCTTGTTGATTATCGAATGCTTAGAACGTCAACACTTACATTTTAGAGTAGCAGCGGAGAAACTGGCGAACCTATGAAGTGTTGATTCTCACTGCTCAAAGCAGCAGCAGGCGTTGCTCAGCTGTTCACTCTGTTCACGTCCACTCAAACGTGCTGCAGAAATATAATTGAATTTTTTTTCCCTGCACATTAGTTATGTATTGCTTACTCTGATCGGCATTTTTATTGCGAATTTTAATAAACTAGGACAAATTGTTGTCTTTCGTTATGTTGAAAAATTTACAAGGCATAAAGCCATACCATGCGTGGTTTTCTATACACGCGTGGCTACGATTGCCGGGCATCTGCTCTTTGAAGTGTGCCAGGTTCTTGCTTTCATTGTCGCCTTAACAGCTTCTGATCCTAAATATAAATAATGAAAAATATTGGTGCTAAAGCGGTCTACATGTCATTTATTCTTTGAGTGCAAACCACACTGGCACAAACTTTTTTGGCAGCATCCAGCAGCATAGCGCGAGCGACCAGTAGCAGATGACACTGGGTACCATCGTAGACCGCTGGGGAAAACAAGCAGTTTCTTGTGTCGCTGCAAGGCACGCCACACCTCTACTTCCCAACCCGTGATGGCACGTGTGAACGTGCGTGTCTCCTCCTCCCCCTGGGTTACATTATTGTGACTCGCGCTGATGCAGGCCCAATGTTTCGCCTCCTAAATTATTCTTTCTCTGTGGAACAGGGTATCGTGCAGATTTGTTTTTAGCCGACCCATTCAATTTTCTCTAATAGACAAATGTAGGACATGGTTTTCAATCATTTTGTGAGGAAAAGCAATGTCACTGGCCAACCGTACTTCCTGAACTTGTGATAAGTTTTAAATTTGGCACTATTTACACATGTGGGCAAGTTGCAGTGTTATAAAGCATGATCAAAACTACAGCACACCATAAAATTGTGTGGTGCCATCGGAACTGGAGGAGGGTGATACCTGGAGGCTAATCTAGCCTTCAATTGCCACACCTCACTGCCTCTTTCCAGTAAACTTTAGGATAATTTGTCACCATTTAGTAGCACAGCACGAGAAAAGTGAACACGATAATTCACATGTGGAGGCAAAACAGGGAACCAACCCTTGGCCTGTGAGCCATTTCATGCGCAGGGCCGCGTTGGGGTATTCACCCTGTGACAATACACCCTGAAATGAGTCGGCCAATCACTTGCATCTTTCAACCCAGTCACTTGATCGATGAGGGTTGAAAGGATGGACTGGGAGTATAGCCAGGCATGTATAGAAAACCATGCAGGGTATGGCTTTATGCTGTGTAAATATTTCAACTTAAGGAAAGCCAACTTTGTTCTGCATAACTTAAAGGGACACTAAAGGCAAATAACAATTTCTGTCAGAGTGAAAGCTCAATGTATAACAACATCTAAAACGGCAATATTATCAACAGCAGTGCCCTACTTACTGAGAAATTAAGCTAAATGTATCACATGATGAGCGCCACGAGCGGCATATTTTGGAAATGATCCCGATGACGTGAGAGAGTTCAACTACAATTAATCACTCGCAATCAAACTAGCTGCAATAAAAAAGAACCTTCCGTCCATCAAGAGACATAATAAAATGCTGCTTGTTCGTTTCTGTTTGATTCATGGAAAGAAGAACCTCTGGCATTGCCATGGGGAACGGCGTGCGTGGTTCAAAAGTTCCGTTTTCGCCGAACTGCGCTTCGTCTGGCACCCTGCTTCGCCCACGCGTTCACGTCTCAGGGGTAGTTTCGGTATCGCGTACTGCCGTGTGTGTTTTGCGCGCTTGTGAAAGTCGCTCTGACAGAAAGTTCGACAAAATGCCGCATACATGTGATGTTGCCGGATGCCCGAATGGCGCACGCCGCCAGTGCACGCCGCTGCGCAGTAAAGGCGGGCAACGTTGGGCACGGCAGCAGTGACGTGAGAAGCACCGCTTTCAGGCGGGTGATTTGAAGTGCGCTAACGTGATGCGGACCACTAAAACGTGATTTTATTTCAAAATAAGCACTTCCTTGGCACAAAAGTAGCACTACGAGGTTTCTGGACCGTTATTTCAACAATCAACGTCGACTTAATATTTGCCTTTAGTGTCCCTTTAAAATTTTGAGGATGAGTAGAGACATAGCTAAAGTCTGCAGTAACATAATAAATGCTAATAATCATGTTCATTGCTCTATGTGGACAAGAGTTATAAGTCTCCAAAGAGTACCATTGACTGGCTTAATTTTCAGGAAACACAACAGGCAGTGTCCAAGTGTTTGACTTGTCTTCTGGTACCTTAGAGAAAGAGCTCAATCTGCACGCTACACCTGTGAGGTGAGTGTTCCACTCAGGCTCATAATTGAAACAAGAAAATCAGCAAATATAAGCAAATTAATAGTGTAATTCTAAGAACTCCTAGTTTTTTTTTGTCAATACACATGTTCTTTAGCACCCAAATGTGTCAACTTGCTGTTTCTGTGTATTTTTGCAAATGTGTAATGTTCTTCTGTGTCCTGAGCAATTCCTACCATGAGAAATTGCAGGCATGGAGGTAATTGTGAAAGTGCGCCCCGCCACGGTGGTCTAGTGGTTATTGCGCTCGACTGCTGACCCGAAGGTCGCGGGATCGAACCCCGGCCGCGCGGCTGCATTTTCGATGGAGGCGAAAATGTTGGAGGCCCATGTACTTAGATTTAGGTGCACATTAAAGAACCCCAGGTGGTCGAAATTTCCGGAGCCCTCCACTACAGCATCTCTCATAATCATATTGTGGTTTTGGGACGTTAAACCCCAGATATTATTAATTGTGAAAGTGCAGCTTAGCTAAGGAAAGCAGATTTCTGGCTGTAGTTGTAATATTTCTAAACACTGTAGAGGCTATTGTGGATGTAAAGCGTGCACATACTCCAGTCATTGGTCAGGCAGTAATGTGGTAGCTGCAAAAATTGCGCCAAACTGCGCCAAGTGGTGAAACTTGCCACATCCTGCTACATGTCGGCAAAAATCTCATAATTTGCGCCAAGCGCGCATCAGGACGTCATTTTAGCGGCCTTTAAGAGAAAAACAGTATGGCAGGCACTCGATATAACTAATTGGTCGATCAAACTTTACGTGCGCATGTTTTTTTTCCAGCAGACTGCTACATGTCTGTAGTCCACTGCAATTTATGAAGACAGGAAAAGGCACAGCCCAGGGGACCGAAGCATGGCAACTAATTGCCTCCGCGAATAAAGAAATAGTCCCGCTCATGTTCTTGGCCATGCTCACGGGCGGGCACCAGAGTCACTGTCCGTCCGGCTCATTGGTGCAGGCTTTTGTGCATCCACTTTTGACGTGGCCGCTGCCTTCTGAAGTTGTACAAGACTATGGAATCAATTAAGCAGTAATTCTGGATGCCAATGTTTCCTATCGAAAGAGGGGGGGGGGGGGTGAGAGGCTGGGTGCATTGCTGTCAAGCAGCGCCAACTACCCCATACTGTGTACTACAACTCATTCTGTGGGATAACTACAGTCAGGATTTATCAACGTTTTCAACTTTCCTTCATTCATAGTGAGGGTCTCGTTCTGGCAGACTTGATGCCTTCAGGTAGTATGCGAGGGATTATTGGTCAGCTGCCAGCTGACCAATAATCGGCACCTCAAACCCAGGCCAGGCCCGGGTTCGGGGTGCCGAGCTCGGGTCGGGCCGGGATTGGACTTTGCACAGTTCTTTAAGGGGCACTAAAGTGATACAATGAATTGGTTCAGACTGATAAAGTGTACTCTGAGAACTTGAATGCAATCAGTTTCACCATCATAAAGAGAAAATCAAGGGCAAAGTTCAATCTTTAAAAATTTCGCGCCGAAATCTCCACGCATGATGTCACGGATTTCGAACTGTATTTGTCGTATTTTGGGGACATTGGGTCAACGAAACTTCCTGAAACTTGGTATGTGGAATCTACGGCCGTCTCAGAGGTCAATGTAGTTTTTACCGGTTAGGAACTACGTAGATCCCAGTAGGCGCCATAAGAATCTATGATGTCACGGTGCTTGTTGCAAGATTTTCAAGGTGGCGTCGGTACCTGCATTTTCTTTTTGTGCGTTTTCTTGCTTACCAAGACTATTGTCGCAGGGAGTCTGGTGATTATGGAATTTTAAGAGTAATTTACTGATAATAGAAGAATTGTACCTTTCTTTAGTGCCCATTCATGTGTGTTCCTCATGCGTTGCGCGTACATATATGCGTCACATTTGATCTCGACAAAACAATTTTTTTTTTTTTATGTGGAGCAAGCAATTTGGAGAAGTTTTATGCGACAAGTACTTATCTCCTTTCGCTTCTTGCATGTGGGGCTACTTGATTTATCTGAAAAGGGCGAGCTAAAAGTAAATAGACCAGGCGCTTATGCAGTTCACATCTCACCATTCTTTACTTTATTTGCATTCGTTAATATTTTATACCCCAAATGTTATTCTGTAGTCGCAGTAATAAATATAATATAATGAACTTATACCTATAACTTACATTGCAAGTGCGATCGCAGAGCTCCAAGGCAGGGAAACGTTTTTGAAAGTTCTAGCCCTCCACTAAAACGAAAAGACTGCGCGGAGCCTCGCTGCATAAAATCCCTATATAGACATTCTTTTTCTGTGGCTCCGTCTCGGCTGCCAGAGGTCATGTAACGCGAGATGGACATGCACAGCCTGCTTTGTGAGCCCACATTGTTAACATCTGAGATTTCGTCTTGTTCCGCTAATCGGGAGTCTCAAGCTCGTCTCAGCTAACGGGCCACATTCATGAAAATTTACTTCCCAGTGATGCTACCAAGGAATGATTCTGATTTGGAGCAATTCTTGGAGCAACAAAATTTCCATTTTGGAGCACTTTGGAGCAGCAAAAATTTTCATCTTGGAGCACTTTGGAGCAGATAATTTTGCATCTGGGAGCACTTTGGAGCAGCTTACATCCTGGAGTGCACTAGAGAAGCAAATTGCATTAACATTCAAGCATCTGAATATTAATGAGAACTTACAGACAGTAATGCCAAGGACTGGTGCTGACTAACACTCCTAAGTTCCACATATATACCCCATAAAGTGGACGGGAGGATGACCGCCGCCGTAGCTCAGTGGTAGAGCATCGGACGCGTTATTCGAAGGTCGCAGGTTCAGTCCCTGCCGGCGGCAAGTTATCTTTTTGTCCACTTTACTATCCTAATCACTAGAGACCGGATTTTAGGCAAATGCCTATTTTGTTCCTTGCGCTCCTATTGTGCCACTTTGATATATGAGCATGAATTAGAGGTTAAGAAAGGCTTTTATAGTGTTTTTATGGTGCCTATAAATGCCTATTTTTGGCGTTCGTGCCTAAATGCTCACAAATGCCTATTATTGCCTATTTTCAATACTGGCACTTATATTAACACTTTAAGCCTCAAGTTTTGCTCCCGGGAGCAGTTTGAGACCGTTATTCATGTTACCACGCTATATTGGCTGTTCGGAACTAGGAGGTTCAACCAGTGGTGAAGGCAGAAATTTTTTTCGGGGGATGGGGTGCGGGGTGAAGACACGCAAGAGTGTGTTGATTCGACAGTGGAACCTTGACTCACCGTGCAGAACACGGGAGAGACCGTGTTCTGCGAACCTTGCGGGACAAAGCATATTGCACGGCTATGTTCAACTGTTTAACGCCTTTGTGCCATCTTATGCAATACCATTTTTGTTTTCCTTTCGTAGATAGAGCCGCGCATGTCTTCGTTTCAAATTATTTGCATTTATGGGAAAATTTATTGGGCCTATAGACCGTTTTCACGGAGAGGAGGAGCGTAGCCTCGAACCGGTGTATTTTCACCGCTTTCTCTCTCTCCACCTCGGCCGACCGCTGCCGCTGGTGTGTGCGGATTCCCGAGTTTTGCACTGCGTGGTGCGTGAGAGGTCAGCGTGTTTCCATTTTTCGACGCGCTGAAACAATTGTGCTGCCGCAAATCGAAATGTCGGACGAGAACAGGTCGACAAGCTACCACTGCGCTGTGTTTGGCTGCGGCAACAGCTACGGAAGCCTGAAAGACTGGCAGCCAAGGCATGCGAAGTGCACAATGTTTTTAAATGACTTCGCTTCTCTCAGGTCGCACGCCTTCTTCTCGGACAAATAGTATATTATTACATGTGGTGTCTGCACTTATGGCCATTTCTCCAAGTCACCACACCAGCTTGTGATTGTGCTTGGGTGCTGGTACACTTTATCATCTGCACCAAAGAGAACCAATGTCAAGGCTGACGATTAATACACAAAATGTTTGGCCAAGAGTTGTTCTCATGAACCTCTCTGATTTCTATGCTACAGCACATGATTTACAATGCCTGCGGCTAGAAAATGTTCCATCTTAGTGCGTGCAATTTCGAGATTATTGAATGAGCACTTTTCAATCTACATGACAAAGGCCCGCACGACATGTGTTCTTTGGCGTAAGTACGCGTTTCTAACGTTTCGTCGAGAGCACGTTCTTTCTCGACTTGTCAATTTTGTGACGATAACTGGGGTAGCGTTATGACAACCGCATCTTTTTTTTCGCGCGGCAGCCTGGGTGTCGTGAATAATCGGCCCATGTTCGTTAAAGCCAGGTCGTTACCTGGACACGTGCGCTCGTCGTAATGCTTCTGAAATATTCGCCAGAAAACAAATTGACAATAATGTTAGCAAAAACGGGCGCCCCTTCGGCGTATCGCTAGTGGCGGCGGCTCGCGCCGAAGCGAACTTACGCCATGCCACGCTTCCGGATGTGCAACAGGTTTATTTTTATTTTATCATCGGTGTTGTTTCTACGCCGAATTTTGAGCTCAGAAGTACATGTCGTACTTCTGTTCCTTATCCTATGCAAGGATCAGAGGCCACAAGCTACGACGGCGACACGAATAAACACAGGCATCGGTGTTTGTGCTCCTGTCGTTCCGTGAACATTGTATTGCAACGTGCCAAGCGGAACCAAAATGGTCTGTTAGGGATTAGAGTTACGTTGAACTTGAATAATCGCGGCACGGAAACCCGGGAGCCATCTTAAACACTAATGCGCGCACCTACCCTATTGAAACGTTCCGTATGCCATTCCAATAATTCCATATGTTGCATACGTAATCCATATGTTTTCGTATATTGTCCATATATTTTTCATATGTTTCAGTAAGATTCTTGAGGAAACATACGGAATTATTGGAATGGCCATACGGGACGTTTCAAAAGGGTAGCGCGCAGCCGAACAATGGCCTACGTGTTCGCTCGTCTCTATTTATGTTTCTCCGACTATACTTCGACAGTTGTCCTAAATGTTAACGCTCTTTTATAGTGATTATTCCAAGAACCTCACTCGGCCAGCTATAACAAAACATACGAAGCAATTACCAATTTACACATCCTGCTTAAGAACTGCATTGGCATTCTACTCATCGTCGGCGCTGCGGCGAGAACGCCTCGTGGGCCGCCGCTGCTTGCTGTTTCAACCATTTTGAAGCTGCAAGCTTAGCGATTATTTATCAGCGCCTTTACACTCGAAAAGCATTGCCCTGTTTTGCCCGTGTGCTGCGAAGAACAGCAATACCTCGTGAACCGAGCGCATACGCTGCATACACTAGCATACACCGCCGCGGAACCCCACACACCGGAAGGGCGGCGAAACGTCGCAGACGATAGACGGCGCTGCGGCGGTGGCGTGCTTTAAAAATGGCAGCCTCCTTGTGAAATTGGTGTATATTTACTGTTTTGGAAGCCTAAAACGTTGTTTTGCCTGCGTATTTATGGTTCCTAAAACGGGCTTTTTTAGTGCCTAAGAATCCGGCCTCTACTAATCACTACAAATAACATCCCCTATACCTTCTTTGGCATTATTGTTTGTTAGTTCTCATTAACATTGTGTCTAACAAAGAAAAGGTTAGCAAGCATGTAGGTTTCTTGGTATTGTGTCATGAATGAACAGCTGTAAAACTGGAGTGCACATATAATAAAATGGAATTCAATAGACCTTTTTCAAGCACACGAGCGCCACCAACGGGCGCGCAAGCGCTCATGGGAAATGTGTGTACGCCGCAGCAGCCGCCGCGACGAGCGCGCGGGCCTCGCACTGTAGCTTTCCGCTTGCGCCGTGGCAGGACTTCTTAGACACAGTGAATTTGGCGAGGTGCAACATGTTACTGCGCAATTCAATCACGAACTTCAGTGTTTAGCTGCTGCGGCCTCTCGACGATTTCCATCTGTCCTACTGTTGGACCAGTTGAGCGGCTCAGAAGCGTCACTTTTTATTTATCTTTTTTTTGCCGCCAGTGCGCCTTAGGGCATAAATGAAAAAAAAAAATACAACTCGGTTGCCTATGAAGTGCAGGAGCGGTCTATGATTCGCGGATGCACTTGGAATCAACGTCCATCGACACTGTCAACGAGTTCTGTGTGAGGTTCTGATATTTAAAGCGTACACTAGAAAGTGTAGTCGGCATTTGGGGAAATGAGATACATTTATTGCGTCGCTCGCACTCTATATGTAACGAACGCTATGTACCTACTAACCTTCGTTGGTGCTATAACTACAGGTTGGAATAGTACTCAGAGCGAAAAAAGAAAGGAGCAGTACAAGGAAGGAAATGCACAAACCAGCGCTCACACACAACTGAAAGTTTATTGCACGCGTGAAAAAAACCATATATACAAAAATGGGAGCGCGTCGTGCGTGTCATAAAGAGGCACAAAAAGTCACACCAAGGCGCATGCTTACAGTCGATTAATAAAGCTGAATTCCTTGTCTTGTAACGAATGAGAAGGTTGACTGACACAAAGTGTGGCGTTATTTGTGACATGATATGCCTCCGAAATTTCTTGCGTTGTCCGATTAGGTTGATGGTACAAAATTACTGTGCTTTCGAAGATGGGATTACATTTTCATGACTGACATAGCGATGCGAGATGAGACGGCTCCATTCAATGAATTTCGATGCTCGCTGAGGTGCGTATTAATACATCAACCAGTCTGGCCGATGTGCATGTGGACACAAGAAAGAGAAATTTGCGGTTAACTCTTACACAATCTACAAAACAATTGGGATGCCTCTGACCGCGTTTTTCTTTGCCCACCTCAGACCCCTGCGACCTTAATAGACTAAGCTTATTTGGGGTGGCAAACACAACCTTCACCCCCAAATCGCTTCCCTACGTTCTTCAGGCCATGCAACTTCTTTTACATATGTGGAACAACTGCAATATTTCTAGTATTTTCATTATTTACGAATGGAGGATGTCCATGTTAATCTTTCTTTGCCATGTGAACAGATTTTCGCAAACCGATTCAGCGATACGCAGGATATCCCTCCTCTTTGATCACTTTGCAGCTTGAAACTACTGCTCATCTTATGTTTGCAAGTTTTTTTTCCAATGCTGTGCATAATCATGACATCACAATTCCTCGTTTAACAATATTCGAATGCGCCGACGCGAAATTAAACACCGATTTCGCTGAACGTGGGCTATACTGCCCGCAAACATGCTCCGCAGTGAAACTTAAAAGCATGTATCAAGAAACTGCAAATTATCAGAGCAAGGCATCTCGCAGGTGAATTCTAGTCCCATCCCTTTTTCTTTAAACACGTTTAGAATGTGCTCACTTCTTTGTACAGCGCGTGCCTTGTCAATTAAAACCAAATAATCATCTGTATACCTGAACACTGTTACACCTCTCTACAGTTTGGTTGAACCCGATCACGAGCCGCTATGGCATTAAATGCCATAGCGGCTTGTGAACAAGTAATCACTCAATAAATACGAATTCAGTGTTCCAGCTCACATTGCTCACGATAGCACGTTTTGACTGTATGTATCGGCACGTGATAACTCGCATGCCGCTTAACTGCTCGGTAATACCTACACTGACTGCATCATTCCTTTCGCAGACATGTGTAGTATTTAGGATTGAATTATAGTCAACCAGCGGCGACGCGTTTTTTTTTTTTTTTTTCGTTTGGTGCTCCGTACGGCGCCAACGAGCAGCAAGCAACGGAACAGCCGGCGGGCTCGCCGTACACACTTTTCCCATAGTGCTTCGCTCGACCGCGGGGGGTTCTGGGATCGCTTGAAAAAGGTCTATTAATCCAGGCTCACATCCAGTGGGACCAGATACTGTTGTCACAAAGCACATTGTAATGCCATTCAGAATTAACGAGATTGTGTGTTGATGCTTTTTTCATTGTTACATTCACAGGTAATGACATTCGCTGATGCGTAAAATGCCCATCCACGGTTCCAAGTGTAGAGGTCGCTACTATTGTGCTAATGAGTGGCGCCCTCCTCCTAGATGTACGGAGTAGAATAAAGGTTAGTTGTAGTTTGGGTTCAGTGTCGACCGGTTGTCGTACTGCAGGCTATGCGAAGCCTTCTTTCGAGCATCATAATGCAGACACGCTCACCTGCGGATTCTGTGGCCACGTGTCTCGTCCTCGAACGCAATGCCCGGCACGCAGCTCGCTCTGCAACTTTTGCAAAAAGAAGGGGCACTTCGCGGAAGTTTGTCGCTCACGGAAATCGAAGCAAAAAGCTGCTTCCATTCACATGAGCACCGTCGAGGCGGGGCCCAAGTCTTTATTAGTGGACGTCACCGTTGACGACTACACGATGCAATTTAAAGTTGACTCTGGCGCCGAAGTCTCTGCTGTACCCGAAGACTTCCCCAAGCTTCCAGCCAAGCTGGACAAGGTTGACACTGTGCTTACCGGTCCTGGAGGTCAACCATTGCGGGTACTCGGTTCATATACAGCCCAACTTCGTTGGCGCGGGAAGACGTCCTTGCAGCGACTCTTTGTCATTGAATCGCCCTCTGTTCTTCTTCTGGGACTTCCAGCTATACAAGCCCTCGATGTTGTGAAATTCCTTGGCGGCGTGCAGGCCCCTGAGGCATCACTTCAAGCTGAACTGTCCCACGGACTTGGCACTTTCAAGGAGGAATATCGAATCCGCTTGAAGCCTGGTGTTACACCATTCTCCCTCAGCGTGCCTCGTCGCATTCCCATTCCGCTACATGAAACCGTGAGGCATGAGCTCAACAAGCTCGAAAGTGACGGAGTGATTCGCCGCGTTGACAATCCAACGCCATGGTGTTCTGGACTGGTAGTGGTTCCTAAAGCCTCAGGAGATTACCGTCTTTGTGTTGACTTAACCCGGCTGAATCAAGTCGTACTTCGAGAACGTCGCATCCTCCCAACGGTTGAACAAGTCCTCGGGCTTATCGGAGACGCAACGGTGTTCTCCAAGGTACGCCACAGCGAGTTTCCACCAAGTGAAACTGACTACGGACTCTCAAGAGCTCACGACCTTTATAACCCCTTTTGGCCGGTACTGCTTCTGCCGCCTTCCATTTGGTATTTTCAGAAGCAGATGGCCAGAATTCTTGAAGGACAGAAAGGCGTAGCAAGTATGATCTATGATATACTTGTTTTCGGACGCACTCGAGAGGAACATGAGGTCCGACTGAACCAGGTTCTGTCCCGTCTTGCTGAGGCCGGGGTCACGCTGAACAAGAACAAATGCTTATTCGGAAGTGCCTGGTAAGCTTTTGGCTACAGCGGATACTCTCTCTCATCAACAACCCAAATGAATCTTCCGCGAATGCTGTGCAAATCCTTACCACAGAAACTGTGGCTCACACAACCCTTGATGTGATGGAGCTCTGTGTTGCAGAAACAGTGGCTGCCACGTTTTGCCTCTAGATGTGCAGGAAGTTCGTCGAGCGCAATCTTCGGATGGTGAATGCACTACATTAATCTCCTTCTGTCAGCGGGGGTGGCCTCGGAAGAACAAGCTGCCATTGCACATCTCCAAGTATTCCTCGGTGATCGATCAACTTTCTGTTTGCGACGGCGTACTGCTCAAAGGTACCTGTTTGGTGATCCCATCGTCACTTCGATCTACAGTCTTGGCACTACTACACGAGGGACATCAAGACTGTAACAGAAGCAGAGCCTTGGCGCGAGATTCAGTATGGTGGCCTGGCATCTCCAAAGACATTACCTCTCTGGTCGCCAATTGTGAGACATGCGCACTCACACGAGTTAACTTCGCTGAGCCACTTGTACCGACACCTCTCCCGGATCGTCTGTGGCAACTTCTCGGCATGGACCTATTTAACTTCTGTGGGCAAACTTTCCTCCTGGTAGTTGATTACTACTCCAGGTACCCTGAAGGGATAATCTTGAGGAGCACAACTGCGCAAGTTGTCGTGGATGTGCTAAAGAGCATGTTCGCCTGCCACGGGGTACCGGAGGAAATTCGGTCTGTCAATGGCCCGCCATTCTCGTCACGAGACTTCGCAATCTTCGCTTCCTCGTATGACTTTGTCCATACGACAAGCAGTCCCCACTACGCCCATTCAAATGGGGAAGTGGAGAGAATGGTCAGGACGGTCAAAAACCTCTTCACCAAGGCAAAAGACCCTCACATGGCTCTCTTAAGTTACAGGGATACCCCAGGCGTCAACGGTTTTAGCCCAGCTCAGCACTTTATGGGTCGTCGGCTAAGGACCAAAGTCCCTAAGAAGGAAGAATTGCTACATCCAAACGTGCCACCAAAAGACGCAGTAGCGTTGAGGAACGCATCCTACCAAAGAAAGCAGGAAAGGAACTACAATCGGCGTCATAGGCGCAGGCATCAAATGCAGCTTTTTGTAGGACAACAAGTCTGGGTGCGGCCAGAAAACGTAAAGGGAACTGTGTTAAGCCCAGCACAGAGACCCAGGAGCTACATAGTAGAAACAGGACAAGGTGTTATTTGCAGCGTAACAGGTGTCACCTTGTCCCCTTTGTTCCAGCATCATCGTTGCCACCACCAGCTTCATCAGAAGCAACCGAGCCACAGCTGCAAGTAGCTCTCCCATCTCAAGGTCCTCCAAGTACCACGGTAACGACGAGCGACTCGGGACGGGCTGGTGATCGTGTTGGTGTTTGTGGTGATGGTGGTGATGGTGGTGATAGTGATGGTGGTATTGGTGGTCGCGATGGTGTTGTGTGCACGCGTAGTGGCTGACGCGTGGTCCCACTGGACCGTCTGAACTTATGACTGCCGAACGTGCGGAAATGGGGGAGATGTAGATGTCGCTACTATTGTGCTAATGAGTGGCGCCCCCCTCCTAGATGTACGGGGTAGAATAAAGGTTAGTTGTTGTTTGGGTTCAGTGTCGACCGGTTGTCTTACTGCGGGCTCCTCAGGCGCTCATGCCATGCCTGCGTCACAGTCTCCATTGTACCGATAACACTACACCGAGGAGCCAGCGGGCGGTACGATTCGTTGCTTTTGACGCAACACGTTGCGGCTTTTTCGCTTTCGCATGTCCGCTAGCGCGATGTGCTTGCTTGCAAAGTTCGGATTCGTCTCGTACATCGGCGCCGTGAGCGGAGTTAGGCCTAGCCACGACTCCGAGCAGTAAGCTCGGTCGCAATGTGCGCGGCCGCGGTACCCGATCTTTCAAAGTAGTACGTCATGCTAGCGAGTACGAAGAGTCGTCCCGCAGTGGTCTTCGTCACGAGGTGCGAAATGTTGAAATGCTGATCAGCAGAACAGTTTGTCCGAGACGCACGTCTGCGATGTTCGCGACGAGCGCGGCCCACTATCGTAATCTGATGCTTCAGCTTCCGCTTGCAGCTGCCAAACTAAAGCGTAATTTCATTCTAAATGACCGTCTACCTATGAACACAGAACGAGTGCGAACGCGTCACTATGTAGCGAGATTTTAGACAGGCGTGACCTCGCAACGTGCAAGCAGCAGACAACGCTCTCCGGGAGCGAGGATCGGACCAATGGCGACGCGTGCACTCGAAACGAACTTCAAACATTGGCTTTTAGGGGCGTAGCTCCTCTTAGTCTAACCTTGTCACGTCTCCGTTGTCCGGCGTAAACGGAGCTCCCGTATGATGCAATAGATGGCGCTGTCTCATAGAAGTACATACAAACTGCAGTTCAGGGACGATATTCTAGATGGCGCTGTACACAATCTGTGTCGTCATCACCATTTCTTGTCTCATTTCCTAGATGGCGTTGGTCCAATAGAATTGTGTGCAATATGGCGCTTGTGTGAATCGACACTACGTGGCGCTGGAAGTGCCACCGCTCTCCAATTGGCTGCTGCGCGGGAATGCGCGGGGAACGAGCGCCTCTCTCATTCTCCTGGATCAACGCCGTACGTGTCGGATCGTTGGCAGAGCATGGACGATGTGCAGCGGCGGGCGCTCGCTCGGCGGCAGCCAGGCGGCTCCCGTGACGGTGCGCGCCAAGGACGCCGCTGCAAAACGGGCTCAACGAGAAGCGAATCCCGAGACCATGATTGCTTCAGGAGCTTCGCCCAAGCTCTTCATCATTTACCTGTGGATATGCTGTAATTTTTTTTCTACGCTTTTTTTTTCTTTAATGGAGGAACTAGCTGAAGCGGGAAATTTGAAGACGGAGAAATGCTCTTTCCGACGAGCCCAAGATGGCGGCGCCCGGTCGCGCCGTTGCGGACATATAATTTTTTTTTAATGCAGTTTTTTTTTTGCGATTTCCGCAGTAATTTTCGCCACCTCGCAAGCACAAGTTTTTTACCGCACTTCTACATAGTTTTCAGTGACGATATTTTGGAATCACCCCCCTCCCCCCCGCCACAGTGGTCTAGTGGTTATGGCGCTCGACTGCTGACCCGAAGGTCGCGGGATCGAATCCCGGCCGCGGCGGCTGCATTTTCGATAGAGGCGAAAATGTTTGAGGCCCGTGTACTTAGATTTAGGTGCACGTTAAAGAACCCCAGGTGGTCGAAATTTCCGGAGCCCTCCACTACGGCGTCTCTCATAATCAAATCGTGGTTTTGGGACGTTAAACCCCAGATATTATTATTATTATTATTTTGGAATCAGAAAAAGGGCTACATAAAATTCACTGAAGGTATAACTTTCGAAAATCGAATTTTTTTTTTTCGCGATACGAAGGCCGCATTCCCCCTTACCTGTTCTTTGACCATGTTTCTGACTTGTAATTATTCCTGTCTCATAAGAACATAAGCAGGGATTCTCTGCAGCTTTTTTCTGTAATTTCGCTTTGAAATATTCGAAAAGTATTCGAGAAATATTTGAAAATTATTCGAAAATTATTTGATTCGATTCGCACTCAATCTTTATTGTTCGAATTTGCTTCGCACCCAAAATTTTGCTATTCGCACAGCTCTAGTAAAAGCACCTGCATCTTTGAAAATCCCCCGTAGTACTGAATGTTATCATGGTGTTGTGCAAACACTAGCCCGACTAGTCCAATAACAAGTCCTCGCCTGTAGTGGGTGTGAACTATTCCTTTGTTGGAAGAAGCTAAAAACTACGATGCTTTGGTTAAGGCATTTGAAAACTACTGCTTGCCAAGTGTAACGACACTTACGAACACTATGTGTTTCGCTCGCATTGTCAGGCACACGGCGGGCCATTCGAACAGTTCTTTCAGGATTCGCGGCTAAAACTGGGAATTTGTAATATCAGTGATTTATGAGACTCCGTTCTGAGGGACAAAACCGTGTATGGGATTTCTAGCACTTTTCTGCATGAAAAACTCCTTCCAAAGAAAGACCTGACCCTGGTCACAGCAGTGGAATACTGCAAAGCTGAGGAACTCACTGAATCGCAAAATAAGGTGTGGACTGAGGAAGACAAAATTGAACTTGTTTCAAGAACAGCAAATAAAAGCGAACGAAAAAAATGCTGGTACTGCAACTTTTCGCACGCACCAAAAAGTGTCCGGCATACAGCAAAATATACAACAAGTGCATGAAATCTAATCGCTTCACCACCTGCTGTAGGAGCAAGCGTGCAGCCGTCGATGACATGGTCGATAGAGCGGAGAGTGACGGTGACTTCAACGTTCTGGAGATTGGGACGACATAAAGTAAACATGGTTTGCAAAAGTCTTGACGGATTGTAACAGCGTGCATTGAAGTTACGGAGGTGCAGCTGAAAGTTGACATTGGTGCGCAGGCTAAGTTACTTGCTGCTGCGTTCGCTGTTCTACAGGCATGGTAATAAGCAGCAGCCGTACCCCACGAGGAGCGTCTTGTCATTATGGGCGTGGCCAAATACCACACTGCGGAAAGGTTCGCCTTGCTGTGCAGTTATACAAGCGGCGTGTTCTGCTTGAGTTCTCCATAGTAAAGAAGAAGCAAGCCATTTAGGGCCTCAAGGCAAGTGAGCACCTTGGTCTGTCAACGTGGCTTTTTATGCTACTGTAATGGACGTTCAGCAATAGAACAAAAGGTTTATGAAATCAAGGCTTCGACGGACGCCCGTCTGGTTGGGAAGAATCATTGAATAAAAAAGACGAAGACGCCGACCACAAGAGAATAATTCTCTTGTGGTAGGTGTTTTCGTCCTTTTTATTCAACAAAAGGTTTATTGCGCGTTCCGATAGATAGCGACAAACAGATGATGTCATTTGCACATGGCTTCAACACGAATAGAGCAGCGTCTAATGCCGTGTCCTAACACTAGAGAGTGACGTTTGGTGCTGCGTCCTAACATTCCTCGCTTTTAAGTTTAAATAGAGCACATTGTCTCTAAACACTGGAGCCATAATGAACGAATGGTCTTCGAGTTCGAGTAGATCTTCTCAGGTCTGGTTCCTCGGGCGTGTAGAGAGGACTTGGGCTGGTGACACCGGGCTCCACGTCGACAGGTGCTCGTACCGGAGGAAGCCGGAAGTGGTAGTCAGATAGTGGCTCTGAAGGCTTCTTCATCGGCCATGTGCATCTCGGTTGTGATGCCTGTGGTGCACATTGCCATTGGACATCCAAACCAGATAGGAAACTGGACCCTTCTGCCAGTTTCCATTGAGTTCCTGCAGGGAATCTTCGGGCATAGACCAAATCCCCTACACAAAACCCCTTCACAACCATGTCAGAGGTAGCGTGCTGACAGACTGGGTGCAGCTTGTCTAATGCTGAACGTAATTTTCTGCCCATGATCATCTCCGCCGAGCTCTTGCCAGTCACTAAATGTGGGGTGGGGTGTTGTTTGAATAAGAAGTGGGATATCTTGCACTGGGTGTTGTTTCCAGACTGTTTCTTCAAAGCTTCTTTTACTTCCCTCACCATTCGTTCTCCCCTTCCATTACTAGCAGGGTGATAAAGCACTGTAAACATTGAGTGGATGCCCTTAAGCTTGAGGAATGCTTGCATCTCCTCGCTCGTGAATGTGGTTCCATTGTCGGAAATGAAATATTTGGAACACCGTGAGTGGCAAACAGTGCACATAGAGCTAAGATCACTGCCGAATTCTTCATTGACAGCATAATCTGCACATCAGCCCAGTTGGAAAATGCGTCCAACACGTTGACAAAAACTTTGCCTTGTACGGGTCCCGCAAAGTCGATATGCAGCTGGCTCCAAGGCTGATCTGGCTTAACCCAGAAGTGAACTGGTTCTTTTGGATTGCTTTGACTGCTCACTTGGCATCTGTCACAGTGATCCTCGATTTTCTTGTCCATTTTTGGCCACAATATTAGCAATCTTGCTTGACTCTTAACTGCTGTCATGCCAGGATGATCTGCGTGCAACAAACGAAGCACCTCATTTCTTCCTGCTTGAGGTATGACCACTCGATTTTTCCAGAAGATGCATTCTCGATGCAAAGATAACTCACTCATCCTTGTTGCAAAAGCCACAAGATTGTTCTCCAAATGTGTTGGCCAACCAGAGAGAACGTAATTCTTCACCGTCGACAGAATATGGTCCCTATTCGTAAGTTCCGCGATGTCAGATGCTTGTAAGGTGGATACTCCACAGCGCTCAAGAGCGGCGTCCAGGTGGTTGCATTTTGTCCTCGCGTCCCGATACTGGAAAATGGCTTAATGCGTTAGCGCTGCTGTTGCGGGGACCTGTCCGATATTTCAAGGTGTAGTCGTATGCAGCCAAAATTAAAATCCAACGAAGCATTCTCGGGTAAACCACTTCTGGAATGTGTTTCTCTGGTGAAGAATCCCAGAAAAGGCTGGTGATCAGTCGTAAGTAGGAAGTTACGTCCAACCAAGTACGGGCGGAACTTTTTTACGCCATACATGATGGCTAAGCCCTCTTTTTCAATCTGCACATACTTTCGCTAGCTCGATCTAAGCGTTTTAGAAGCGTATGCTATCGGGCGTTCTGTGCCATCGTGTCCCCGGGGAGCCAGCATGGCTCCAATTCCAAAAGGTGATGCTTCGCGTGACAGCACAATGACAGCTTCGGGTCATATAAAATAAGCACTGCCAGCGCCTCCTCTATCTTTCTGTTCCTGGGCGAAGGAGCAGAGCGCAATGGGAACCGGCCGTCGGCGTTATAGCGGCTCTGCCGCCAAGCGCCGCCACCGCAGTAGACCCTCTGTCGCGTCATCGCTCGCGGAATTGAATGCCGTGGCTGCATTCGAAGCTGCTATATGGTTCAGTTTTCGGCTGTATTCGCGTTGTTTAAAGTATAATGAAAACTTGTAAACGGGAATCATGAAGCACTTGTCGTTCTGGGCAACCAGCCTATTTCAAAGGCATGTGTCTTTCGCGGCTATCTGATCAAGACGCTCGCGCGTTGTCTGCTAGCCCGATACCAGAGAGCACATGCCAGTGATGCGTGAAAAATTGTTTTGTCACCGTTACATTCGCTTTAAGCGCCCAAGGTTTCAGTATTAGCTCCTGGTAAATGCCGCTTTCGAAAATCTCCTTTCATGCAGTCAAAAACCGTCTCTGCATTTTGGCTGCATGTCATATTTCACGTGACTGTGCACCTGGCCTGCGTCCCCTGGACCACATATGTGAGGCTCAATGTTCGGTACAACTGAACAGACTTTTCACTTGAGTACACGTTGGTTAGCGGCCCATAAACCACCAAAAATTACTTCGACATCACTGTCTATGAGCATGCTCGAATTTTTTCTTCAAGACATCGGCATACTATGCGTGCTCATTGAACTTATCTTAGTGCATTGTATACTTAGAATTACTACTTGTTTTGTAATGAAAATTTCTCGCATGTGCTGACATTCTGAGAGGATTATTCAATATGTGTGCCATGTGTGTATGGGGCTACAAATATGCAACTGTGTGTATGCAAGCCATGGCAGCAGCGAGGGCTCACAAAAAAAAATTGCAGTGGCTTAGCTCGGCTATGCCAGGATATACGTATCGTTAGCAAAGGTTCAGCCGATTATTCTGAGCTTTTCAGATTGTCTAGGATTAGCTTGATTGTCATGCTTCCTGCTGCTCCAATGACACACATTCGGCCACATCCTTCAGAACCGGTAGACCTGGCGGCATGGCCGGTTAACGATACCCATTGGTAACGCTAAAGAGCGGAGTGTTCTGCTTAACGAGAAAGTTCTTGCACATTGTACACGGTTTCACCCCACTCACTAAACTCAACGTTTCAAGCATGGCACTACTAAGCGGCTTTCAGGTGCCATAGTCTTTCACACATGTCGCACACGTATCCAAACGGTCGCACTGGCGCTTTCGCTAAGTTTCACAGTATAGGCAGTCGATCGGCGAGCCTTGACGTCATCGACGGCGTCTTGTTGCTGCTGCAGAGGTGGTTCGGCACGTCGCTCAGCATCCTGGCGACGCTGCTTTGCTAGACGTCTTTCCTCCAGTGTCTCCGCAGCTCGTTTAGCCTTCGTCTGTTCATTCTTCGTACGCTGAACCGCTAATTGCCTGGCAACTACTTCGGGATCCGATGACATAAGCTTCTCGGCTCTTCTGCGCCGTTGAGCAGCATTTGCGCTCTCCTTCTCCATGGCGTTACCCACCTGCAAACGCCAGTCAGAGGCGCTATCAAGCGGCACCAGCGCATTGTCAGACGGCGACTGCACAGTGAAGGCGAATAGCTGCGCGTGCCATGGCTACGACGTCACCCCTCTCGAATGCGCAGAGCAGCAGCGGCGAGTCGCGCGCGCCGGCGCCAGTCTGTCTGCACGGCTACGACGCCACTTCTCCCACTCTCCGCCACCAGCAGCGGCGAGCCGCGCGCGGCGGTGGCGGAGAGCGTGTGAGATGCCGGCTCCGCACTCATCCTCGCGCATGCGCAGCACAGCTCATGATGACCCACGCGAAATCAGCTCCGGCTAGGCAAGTGTAGCTAACGCTACAAAAAGTGCAATCACAGGTGGGACTCACCTTGACTGTGCTGGTGAGCCTAAATGCGCAAGCAACTGCAACAAAAATAAAGCGGAGCAGCAAGTATGTATGTTGATGCACACACAAAATAGGTGATACCGGACGATCCACACTTCAACGAGAGTTGCCCCTCATTCACTTTCCATTGTTTTTTTTACAGCGAAGCTGCATGTGGCTAAGACCTGGGCGTGTACAAAAAGTCTAGTTTCCTCAGGCTCCCCTAGGTGGCGGTAGTCATCCACGCTGGAGCACGATGAAATGAAACCCGCAGCTGCCACGTCCGCTCTGTGCCAGGACACCTCAGGGCAACAGCAAACAATTATAAAATAAGTTTTAAAGAAACTTATTTAGCGACGCATTTTGATACAAGACGGCTTATATTTCCCCTGGAGAAATGTCTTCCCAGCAATGAATTTGTGTTTAAAAGTGAAGCCTACTTTAAGGGGATTGGTGTAAGCTTGGTCTTTGTAACCTGGCTTTTCCATGTAGTGTGTGTTGCAGTGAAGCCTACTCACAGAGAAAAAATCATCCACAATGGAGCACAATGCAATAAATAAACCAGCAGCTGCTGAGTGGCACAATATGTTTACGTTCTGTAGTAGCTATGGTACTTCAGCCGCTGTAGTGGTACAGTGGTTACCGTGTTTGGCTTCTGACCCAAAAGTCGCAGGTTCAATCCCAGCCACGGTGGTTGCATTTTTTATGGAAGTGAAAATGCTAGACGCCCGTGTACTTAGATTTAGGTGCACATTAAAGAACACCAGGTAGTAAAAATTTTTGGAGCCCTCCACTAGGTGTGCCTCATAATCATATCATGGTTTTGGCACATGAAACCGCAGCAGTTATTATTAGAGTATTGCGACATATAGTTAGATCTCCCAAAGAGCAATGTGCCTGCGAGGAAAGACGAATGGAAGAGCAACAGGAATGTAATGATCATAGATCAAGAATAAATATTTGTGTGTTTGTGTGTGTGCGCGCATGTTGTGATGACCGCCACTGCCGCCCATTCAAGACAATAAAAGGTGTCTTTTCCTTTCATCAAAATTCACTGTTGTGCGCTACATAGCTTCGCTGGTCATCCACCTTCACAGCGTGGAATGGCTCAAGAATTTTTTCTCTACCTAGTTGATGCAGCCTAATGGCTTGAGCCATAGCTCATAGAGACTTTGGCACTAGTTTCTATTTTTAGTAGAAATTCAAATTTTCGCAGAATTAAGAGCTATGTGGCTGTCAAGCGCATTTGAGAGCCACCATATGCCCAAGTATTGAGTATGTAGGGTTGTTTAACTTTAAAAACTTTGTAACCATTTCTTTTTGTGATGTGCCATTTTTTCATGCTTCCCCCTGCACTGACTGTTTTGCAGAGGAATCGAATGGGTGAGCCTTACTTCATTTCTCTCCTTTGCCTATGCCAATCTTATTACGGTTGGCAGCAAAGTGAGAAATGAGATCGTCCTGACCAGCATCCAGTCAGGCCGAGTGCAGCAGGTTCGTGTAGACGCCAATGAGGAGTCGCCAATCACTTGCATTAAGGTCTCCCACTTAAAGTAAGTCACCATTACAAGTAGTCACTACATGTCATGCATGTCACCAAGGAGCCCTGCAACACACTTCTTGAAGATAGTAACCAGAAAATGCTATCGATCTATGTCAAGGCTCCTGTGAACATGTGAGGCAGATATTATTGCATTGCATAGAGCAGGGAATATGCAGTATCGTGTCAAAGACAGCCAAAACTGACTCGCTTTCTCCTTGGCAAACTACACTGCAGGCGGGCCAACAACACAGTAGGCAACATGGGCATTAGTTGTTTCTTGAGTGTGAAAACAACCTCAGTAATACTTCTGTTGTTCATTTCAAGTTTAATTAATAAGAAAAGATATGTGTGTCTATCTTCAAAAACACCGGAGTATCTCTTTTCACTTACGGCCTTGATCGATGGTTGTCTGCGTAATGTTTTGTTTCCTTCTGTATTCATGTGAGGTGGCACCCGGTATACATGCACAGTATACTACATGCACCCAGTATACTACGTGCACTACATGCATTACATGCACTTGTCACTTGTCTCGTACTGAGCCCATTACAACACTACGAGGGCGATTCAGAAAGTAATGCCTCCAAGGTAATACCTTTATTTGTGTTTACAGGCATCAGTTGAAAGCTTGCAATGTCAGGTACAAGTGGTGGCATAATTTTTCAACATAGTCACCAGCATGGGCAACACACTCTCTCCAACACAAAACAAGGTCTTTTCTTGCCGTCGGCGAAGAATTATGGTGGCTGCTGGCGACACCACTGTCGAACTTCTGCTTTCACCTCCCTGTCACAACTGTAGCGTTGGCCCCTAATGTGATCCTTACTGAAGTGGCCATCTGGGCACGTTGGTAGTCCATTTTTAAGAATGGTAAAAGTGCACTAGAGACAGCGACACAAAGAAGGCACGCACACACACACACATATCGCTATCTGTGTGCGTGTGTGTGTCTTCTTTGTGTCATCGTCTCTAGTGTGCTTTTACTGTTATTAAAAAAGTGCGCTCGCAGTTCAGTGTGCTTTGTGCGCTTGCGCATCATTGGCAGATCTTGTTACCTTTCGAGAATATTAGATGCTACCATATCCCACGCGCAGCACACTGTTAAGAAATTGCAAGGGTGTACATAGTGTTGATGCTATCTTCCCAGCAGCAACATAGCCAGGGGGTGACACACTGGGCATGTGCTCCCCCCTTCCGAAATATTTTTCTGCCATGGGATACAGAGCACAAACTGACACATCTGCCTGTCCAGCCCCAAGTTCAGATTCCCGAAACAAATTTCTGCCCCTGCTTCCCAGACAATCCGTGGCACAGCTTCTGAACAGAGGTTGCTGCTGTGGTAGCTCCATCAAAAGAAAGTGCCTGCCCTCTCAGCCTTTGGGCTCATTGGGCTCAGAGGCACTGAGGAGGCATTCGTGCCAGTTCCATTCTCTGGCATTTTAGCATCATGATCGCTGCTCATACGTTCAGAACCCATAGACCACTCCACGTGTCACTGCCATAATTTTATACTATGTACCTTTTATGCTTTTATATTGCATTTGATTTTGGGCCGCTTTACAGCCATATTACATCCTATCACAGAAGCTCATTGGTCACTGTTAACACCACATATCAGTCATGGTGCTTTTTGAACACACCTGATCCTTGCGCCACTAAAACCACTAACCATCATGATTCTTTTTTTAATGGATTCAGGTCTCCAACGCCTTCCATGTATGTCATATTTTGCCACATAAAAGCATGAAACATTATGTTTCATGAAATTACATGATACACATGTATATCTTTCTTTTATATGCAACGCATTGTCTTTTACCGCATCTCTTCTTAATGCAGAGGTTGTAGGTTCAGCTCCCACCAGCAGCAGATTGTTGTCTTGTCCGCTGTAATTTCCCTTTATTTTATATTTACTACACCTCATTTAAAGTTCACTTGAGAAGTGCCATGCAGCAGCTGTGCTTCTCCATTCCATGATTCCTTTACGATATTTTTCTCACGATTGTAACAAACACAGTGATTACATACCACTTAGCAGAGAAGACTCTATGCAAATTCTTGAAGTTAGCTTTTCTGTACCTTGGACTTGCATCGACACACCTTTCTACTTATTTTGTTCTCCCACTCTCTCCTCTTTATTCTTACACAGGCTCGGTATCATAACCGCCACTCCATTCAATCACATTCTCCTGCAATTCTATTCATTTCATTCAAACTGCGTAAGCCTGACAACAAATGCGATGTTCGACTCTGGAAGTCCCCTACATATAAGAGCTGTGCCTTCACCTCCGAAACATGACATCCCTAAAACTTATCTTAAATTATGTCACTCTGAAATCTTTGTAAGCAGAAGCAGCCGATTGCTATGTTGTTTTTGCGCATTCAGTGTCTAAGTTTGCACCCTCCCCTCCACATTTATTAAGTGAACCCGTATATGCACCCCCTTAGCACTGTTTTGCAAGAAAGAGTCATTCCGAACGACACCGTCCGGCCCCTAGCCTCTTTTCGAAGAGCACTTTTTTGCCACACCCCGAATGGGTCACTGAGCAAGGAGATGCATACAAAGCCATGCCACTGGCCAGAAAGCTACAATAACGTTCCGACTATTTACATTCAGCAAAACCTTTCTCTCGCTGCCATCTTAAGACCAGAGGCAGCTTGATGCATTAAGGCAGCCCAAAGATATCCCGCTTCAAATGCCGCTTAGACACGACTCCTACAATATGTTTGTTGGCATACAAAACACTTGTCTGCCTTGTTTTAGAATATGCCGTAGTTATATGGGACCAGTTCACTAAAAACAATATTGGGAAACTGGAAAACTTATAAAAAAGAGCAGTTAGGTTCGTCTACAATACGTATGGCTGAACTTCAGTCACTAACCTCGTATCTCGAAGCAGCCTAGTATATCTAATTGAAATCGTGTATGTCGTCTGAAATCGTTTTTCAAAAACTAACAAAAGGTCACTACAACATTGACACGTCTCACCTTCTCATGTATTCAACAGGTTATGCTGCCATGCTCAGACACTCGCTACACGTGTCAACTCCTTTAAGTATTTTTTTCCGAGGATGGTAGAGGAATGGAGCAATAAAACTGTGAGACAGGATTCCCTATCACAATTTGAACTACACCTTCACTGACGAGCATTCGTTTTGTTCTTGTTGAGTTTTCTTTCTTTCTTTTATTCGTTATAACTGATTGTTTGGTTTGAATATTGTTAGAGTAATGTTGCTTGCTTTTTGTCTTGTTCTTCAAAGCGCATGTGTGAAGAAACTTATTGACTGTTGTTCCCCTTTGTTATTTTTTTTGTTTTATGCGCTTACATATGTAGCACACTGCCAAGATCTTCTATAAGATCGCAGTATCTGTTAATAAATAAATGAATAAATAAATAAGAAATACCGCCAACTAGGCCACATTTCTTCGGCAAGTTTAGAGGGTCACGGCCAACACTGGGGATTATCAGGTTAGGGTGAACAAGGGGGTGTGAGGGTATTGTGTGATCCGAGGTAAAAGGCTCAAAGAGAGAGACACACACAGGCGCCCGTGTGTGTGTGTGTCTCTCTCGTGGTCGTCTTTGCGCCTTTTACTTTGGGGATTACCAAAACGCCTGGAGAGGAGAAGGGATTGTTTCTTGGAACTTATGGCGCGCCCGTGGCCCATAGCACTGCCGTGTTTGGCATTGTTCATCGTGATGGCATTCTGAACGTGATGTGCGTATTTACTTGAAATGTTAAAAAATGGTCGCATATAGTTTAGGGGCCCTTTAAAGAGCTTGCACATTGGCTTGGATCTTAATTGCTCATCCACAAGCACATAAACTTAACTTGTGCATCTTAACAAGTGCCAAGCAACAATCACAGAAAGAAGAGGCTCGTAAACAGGACAGGTGTGCTTGTTAGCACCAACTGGCCCAAATTTCTGCGTTGAACACAGGAATTGTTTTCCTGTCATTGACAATTTTTAGATGTCCTGCCATCTTCACCTATGGAACTGTGGTCTGTTTCAAGTTAGACTTTTGTTTAAGTATGACTTAAGTTTGAAGAAAATGATCTAGTTAGGTTTTAAAAAAAGGCTTTTTGCTTTTTTTATCATCTAATCATCACTTTTATAATCTCACTGATGCCCTACTGACAGCATATATTTATCATAATCATTTAAAAAAAGCTGCTCAGCCTTGCTTTTGCATAAAACTGTGCTTGATGCGCACTCTCTGTAATTCGACCAGTGGGCCTGTCTTCTTCCAGGCTGGAAATCAGTTCCAGCCTTGAAGAAGCGTCGGCTCGAGCACCCACCCCCTGTTGAGGGATTTTTTCATCGCAGGCTTCCATCTTCCCCTTCCTGCCGTTTTTTGGATCTACCAATATGTAGCTTATAATGATTTCCTAGGTCCTGCAATAAATACTCGCCATTCATAGATGCATGTTTTAAAAATTGTTGTTGGGATAAAACAAATAAACAGTTAGTTGGAAATATGTGTATCTGTTTTATATGTGCCTCCTTGCCCTCACTGTTATTCTGCCACCTAGAAGCATTCATTAGGGCACTGAATCGATAAACCCATGCTGAAGTTTTCGTCGTACAAAAACAAAATTCAGCCGCTGCGGCTCCATGCTTACACATCAGTAATGACAGACAAAATAGCAATTGGTGCTAAAATAAAAGCTTGCCATTGTTCGTGTGGAGGCAAGCACACCTCTTTCTGAATGCTGTTGCACACTTCGTATCATTTGACCAACTCCTGCTTAAAATTCTGCAGCCCTTACATGAGAATACCACAGTGGTTGTCATTAAGGTTGTGTCAAACAAATAAACGAGCCCTCTCAAAATTTCCCCTGTCTTTCTGTCAGGGAAAGCTCAGTAATATGTACCTGCAGTGTGCATCGCATAACTACATACTAAATGGTAGTACACAATAACTGTAAAGTAGTACAAATTTGCGTCTCCCGACGTGCCCCGCCATTACCAGCAAAAAATAAATAAATGTTGCAGTAAATGTTTTCTAAAGTACTCACTGCATGGCCTTTTCTTTCTTTCCATCAACACGTAGAAAAAGCTTTAGCTCTCTTGCTCAACAACCATGTGATGGTGGCAAGGAGCATTTCAAAACTATAGCCTGGAACACGTACAGTGGCGGCCAAGAGGACAGACATCTGGCTATCCTCAATATGTGTGTGCGAATCTGTGCTGTAATCTGCTACTGAGTTTAAGCTGGTGCTCTTTCACTGAAATGCGGAAGCTGCTGCCGCATAGAGGTGGCCGTCATTACAGTGAATTGTGTGCAGCGCATCACCTGCTAAGCTCATGCCGTCACTGCCGGGGTGCTTGTATCGTACATGCACATTTGCCGAGAAGCGTTGCTCTTCGTACCTGCTCCAGTCCTGACTGTGCATGAGTGCTGCAAGTATCTTGTCGGGTCAACATGATGATGGCGAACTGCTTTCGTTTCTGCAAGTGATGTGCAATTCGTGTCTCCGCGGTTTACTAGTGGTCCTGCACAAGCAGCAAAGGGAAGCACGAAGACATGGATTGTCACCTATTAAAAGCGTGCAGTATGCTTACAGCATTGCCAACAGCGCTATGCCACTCATGCTGCCTAGCAGATAGCTGAAACGTACTTGTGGGCTAGTTGGTTGGTCATATTCACGATAAACGGCAGCGCACGCTGGGTTAAGACAGAAACACAAAACACGAAAAAAAGGACGACACTAGCGCTGAACTTCAACTGATCTTTATTGACCACCACAGTTGCTTAAATAGCATCTTGTTGCGCATGCGTGTAGCATCTGGCAGAGCAAGTTCAATAGACAATCCCATGAGCAACAAAACCCAGAAGCCGCGATCAAATCACAAAGCAAAAGCGAAAGATTACAATCGGTTGCTCTATCTTCAAAAGAGCGGAAGTTTTTAGGTATTAACACATGATGTGGTTTGGTTTTTGGTGTTGGTTTTATTGGGTTTTTATTTTGTAATCTTTCGCTTTTGCTTTGTGATTTGATCGCGGCTTCTGGGTTTTGTTGCTCATGGGATTGTCTATTGAACTTGCTCTGCCAGATGCTACACGCATGCGCAACAAGATGCTATTTAAGCAACTGTGGTGGTCAATAAAGATCAGTTGAAGTTCAGCGCTAGTGTCGTCCTTTTTTTCGTGTTTTGTGTTTCTGTCTTAACCCAGCGTGCGCTGCCGTTTATCGTGAAGATAGCTGAAGATGCTTTTTGTAATGGGATTCTCACACTGAGTCGTACTGCCACAGTCATCTAATGCTGCCTTGATGCCTTCATGCTTTTCCAATGTTTATCTGTTAAAGACACCACCACACTCATGCCAAAGTCTGTATCATTGGTTGACCGGTCTCCCCACATTCTGAAAAGGTGGAAGACCTTTTGTGTTGTTGGCCACACCACCAATTGAGGAGTACAGTCAACCTTTATGCACAAAAAGCGATTACGTACATACTAACTGGTAGGCATGGGAAAGACCACGATAGCCTAAGTGGTCAGTGAATCCATTTAACTGTATGGAAACTCTGCTGGGAATTTGTTGCAGCTATGCTTTAACTGTTAGTACGTTTGAAGCAGGTACATATTAATGAGGTTTTACTGTAGTATATCGAACTCTGAATAACAAGCTTTCCATTGTGTAACTGAAAATATGTTTCTTAGAAATCATTTAATGGTCTAATTAAGTAGTTAGGTTTAACTGTGTATTAACCTTAATCATGCTTCAGTTTGAAAACATTGTGCACGAAGTAGCAGTATGACTTTTATCTAACCAATGGCTGAATGCACTAAATTTTCTGCATGATGCACGGGAGCTTTTGATACATGCTGGCCTTTTCTACTCTGTTGCAAAGTTTTAAATTTTCCATCCTTTTTAACACTATTTCAGGCAGTACTTTGTAGTACTCTTCAAAGATCAGCCTTTTGAACTGTGGGATCTCCGAAGCTTGACCCTTCTACGAACCATGCCAGACAGCTTTCCCTGTGTAACAGCATTGGTAAGTTTTGGTGAATTTATACTACAAGTGCATTGCATGCTTGTTCCAAAGGCTAATTGTCCTCTCATTTTTACCTGCTGTCGCAGTCATTTATCATCTGTAGTGATGTTCATCTGTGGTGTGGACCGCTCTTGAAGAAGCCAGCTCTGGTGAATGTTGCTGATAAGAGGAGTCTCACAGTGGTTTATGGTTTGTTTAATGTTTAAATGGGGTTTGTTTAATGCGCGATGTGCACTCGGCATTTTTTGACATCTGTCTCACCTACCCTACCCCAAAGTCTCCTAAAAACCCCGCTGCGAGGAGTCTTCTCCAGTTCATTTATATCTGTCTCAATCAATAGTCACTTCCCCACGTTCAGGGCACAGTACAGGAACACCTCCAGCCGTTGTAATTTAGGACCACCGCATTCATTGGGCCATGGCGCTCAGCAGAGTTGCAGTTTGTGGCACACACTCCAATTGATAAATCAGGGCCCCTCCATTCATTGAGTAGGCACTTGCTGCTGCCACTGCTTATGTCCCCACAATAGTTCGTGTCTGCTGTACGGATGTATGAGGCACTGACAGAGATGTTCCCAGCAGCCTGCTATGCGAGTTCGAGCGCAAGCTTCCATGAACACCCTGCCGAAGCAAGCAGAGACCCGTGCCGACCACGGCATTCTGCCCGCAGCTCGATTTCGTTTATAGGAGTTGCCAACATATTTTTGTATGCAGAATAGGATGCTTATCAAGACAGGGAGAGTTGGCCACGAATTTATTATAGTTGTATTTTAGAAAATGCACACCCTGCCTCCATTTTTTCTGCATGTAGTTGTCAAGAGTCAAGAGGGACTCCCCCCCTCCCTCATAAGAGAAAGATGAAGGGGTGCTTTAATTAGCAACACAAGCACCTAGGCCCGTATTCACAAACGCTCCTCGACTCGACCCTCCACCTCGACTTCGTGGAGTTGAGGAAAAGGCTTCTCCTCAACTCGAGGGGCGAGGGACATTCAAGGATGTCCCTCAACGTTTTCTCTGACAAGGAGCCCTTCACGAAGGCGTCCTCCAACTCAACGCACCTGAGGGTCGCACGAAGAAGAGAATATGCAAAATATGCTGTCTAAAGCATGCCTTGAGCCTCAAAACAAGAATGTTTCTTTTTATTTTCCATTCTAAACAATTGCTGTACGGTTTTTTTGAGTCGGTGGTACAGCGGAGGAGATGTTATCGTGTGTTGTGGCGACTGAGTTCCTGACGTTGTTGTGTCTGGCAACATAACAGCCTAGTATGCGATCGAGCGGTAGCAGGTTACGATATTACTTCTTTACACGCATCGAAGATCCCAACACGTGTACGTGCCACCCGCATATTATTCTGTAGGCAAGGGGTTCAGTAATTGCTCGCCGGAGACGACGACCATTTGGAAAGGGGACACACGCAGCGTGCTCTTATTGTAGTTCTCGCACAGAAATATTCCGCTGTCAGGTGGCAAACAAGTATAAAACGGTGTAAAACAGAAGACCACAACAACTGAATCTTACCTTGACTTGCTCAACTTATATCTCACGGCATAGATTACATCGCACTGAAAATGTGATGCAACGATTGCTTCGCAGCTGAACGAAATGTAGCAGACGACGAAATGTTGCAGACGACCACATTTCTCTGCGAGCGCCGTCTGCTTGTAAATGAGTCGTTCGCACCTGTAGTTCATTTTGGTTATTTTAACTGCAACAGAAGAGAAAAGTCTTAATTTACACGACGTACGTTGTTATTATTATAATACAAAGGTTTATTTTAATAGCCACTTCCTTGTGTGCTCGATGCTGTGCAAGGGCCCCTGTGTATGGCAGACGACACAACAGTCGTCTGCAACAGTTGCAAGTTCGTCGGAAACATCATGAACATGAAAAGCAAATTCCAAAAAGCAGTCAAGTGACGGTACGTCTGCCATGTTTGCCTGCAAACTGTTCTGAGGAGCGCTCAAGGGAGCTTCTGACCTACTTCGAGATTCTCGAGGAGCACACTGAGGATTCTCTCCATTCGAGGAGCGTTTCTAGTCGAGAGTGACTTCTGCAACGCGAGACAGTCCTCAAGGATCCCTTGAAGTCGAGTTTCGAGTCGAGGAATGTTTGTGAATACGGGCCCTAGTTCTGCCAAAACAATCTTCATTGGAAAAACACTTGCCGAACTTCTCTCCCACTCTTCAAAGCTACTTTGGAAGTCATGAAGCGTAATGCTGTTGAGTAGCCCCTGAAATGTTCTTTCCATCTTGTTCATAGTGGCAAAGCACTTTTTTCTTACAGTATATTGTTACGTGGAAATTACAACACTAAGTCAGTAGCAAGCCACAGCACAGCTCACAACAGAACGTTGACTTCTTCACCTCTTTTCCAGATGCCTTTTCAGGGTATATCCCACTATGCACTGTTAACGTTGGTAAAAACCACGCAACACAACCCCGGCGGCAAAAGCACCGACCCGGCGCGTCTATGGGGCCACAGCAGAAGGAGGGTGGTAAGGCTTGAGCCTTGATACGTGGACGACATCACTGGATAACAGAGCAGAAGAGGTGGTTGGATTATCCGGGACAGTTTTGTATGTAACGTCTGTCACTTGTCGAAGCACGCAGTACGGGCCCGTGTAACGAGAAAATAGCTTCTGAGAGAGGCCGGCACGTCGCGTTGGGGACCAGAAAAGAATGAGGGAACCCGTCGGAAAACGTTTGTCACGATGCCGCTTGCATAATGGTGCTTCTGTGATTCTTCAGAAGCTGTCAATCTGTTTTGGACAAGCTGACGGGCATGGTAGTCGCGTGCGTATTCCGGGGTCGACACTGCAGGATCCGGAAGGAATGTATCCAATGGCAACGTTGGTTCGTGTCCAAACAAAAGGTAAAACGGTGAGTATCCAGCAGTGTCGTGCCGGGAGTAGTTGTACGCGAATGTCACATATGGCAGTGCAAGGTCTGTCATGATGGTCGGTCGACACATACAGTCAAACCCCGCTACAACGAAACTGACGGTGCTCGGAAAAATGTTCGTTGAAGCGAACATTTCGTTGTAGTGAAATCGAAAAAAATATGACTGACCTGAGCTAGTAGAACAGTGAAACTTTTATTTCCAATATTCAAAAAGTGTTTGCTGCTTCCTTTGCGTCCCGAGCAGCGTTACGACGCGATTCTCATATATGCATAGCGACGCCACGTTGAAAAGCACGCAGAAACAACGGCTTCCGCGAACGAATCAAACAAGCACGGGCGCGCAACACGAACAGCACAGTTGCACCAACACGCTAACACTGGCTATTCGCCGACAACGGCGACATGCAGGCGTGCTATCGCGGAGCGATGACTTACGCCTTATTCTATGCTATTCTTATCCACCACTCGCGGCTGGCTGATCCAGTTGATAATGCGGACGAATTGTTGCTCCGACCACCGGTCGCACTGGCCAAGCGCGAAAAGCACGAAAAGCATTGGCATTCAAAAAGGCATCATACCGCGACTGCACCCCATGGCTGCTCGCGTCGATAACGCGGTTGTGGCGGATGTACCGTCGCTCTGACCACTAGCAAAGCGCGAAAAGCACGAAAAGTATTGGAAAGGCGTCGGATAAGCTATCGTTTCGCTATAGTGCCTTGAATATACTGGCTAGTGTGCTGAGCGCGCGCTTTGGCGTGGCCACCGCGCTGATGCCTTCCCACAGTCACCGCATGGCGGCGCTGCGACTCGCTAAGGTCCATCGTGCGTCGGCGGCTCCTGCGCTTGCGGCTGCGTAGCACGGCGCTTTCTGCTGCGAATACAGTGTTCTTCGTTCCTTTTAACACACTCGATCGGAAGAAGGAAATCTTAGCGGCAAATTGCTGCCCGCAGAGAATCCTCAACTGGTTGGGCACTACAAAATGACGAAGGTTTCACACGTCCCTCACGGTCGTCTGCTAGCTTTCGCGACACTGTGCTTCACCACCAAAGCGAAGTAGAAAAGTCACAATTAATATACTACGATACACCCAACTTGCCAGTCGAAAACACTCAGCTAAGGTTGACACGTTAGGTGCAAGCAATCGTGTCGTAAGGATGGCTCACGGCAATTACGATCGCGATCAAGTACGACTCGGATTCTTCGCTGCTACACGTGAACATTCGCTGGCGATAGCAGGGTGCTTTGAAGGGCCAGTTAGTACATCTTATTCTGTTGAAAACAGCGCGAAGAAGGGACGAAGGCTAAGGAACAGTGCTTGTGTTGCAGCGATTTTACTCGAAGTCTATCCAGTCAACTGCAATTTGCACCGCTCAGTCGTAGTCATATTTTATATTAGCGGCGCATCACACTCGGTATGATGCGCCATCATGGACTTGCAGAGTGTATTATGCGCCGAGGTAGTCGGATCGGTGGCTACGATAATTCTCGCGAGCAGATATTTGACTCGGCGCAGGTCGACAGTAATCGCAAATTCCAGTGTAACGCTGGTATTACACAAATACACTAATATTTCTTGCAAACATTATGACACTTGTTTTTGCACATTGTTCGCTTTCACGAACAGGATAAATATTGCACACCCAGTGCTGCAGATATCAGCATAGGCCCCATACTCTCGGATCGGTTGTTTCGATGTTTCTGCAGTTCGGCTGTGGCTACTGCATTGTTGTATCTACATGAGCAAGTCTGTAGTTACCAGAGCATCGTTTATACGCAAATGTAGGGTGGGGTGGGGTCACTTTCACTGTTCTGCGTTTTCCAGCATGGCATCCGTATTTTCTAGACCACATGCCATGAACCCAAGCCAGTCTGAATAGGATTCACTACTCATGCATTTTATCTGAAAGGTACTACTTACTTCACAAAAAAAAAAAAAAACATTACGAATGTGTCTGGAGCTTGAATTTCATTTTAACAGAAGGTAACATAAGTGCAAAGAAACCGAACAGGGGTCATTAGTCAAGATCGACATCTCAATTAGATAATTTCATTAGTCTAGCATTGTGATATTAGCTGAAATATTGCCTGAAAAAATCAGGTGCGAGGCACCTTTGTGAATATGGGCTTTTGTTTTTAGCCGCAATGAACTAACAGTTTAAGGCGGGATGAGACTTCCTTTGGTAAAAAAAATTCAATTTTGGGATTTCAAAATTACCTGATACAACATATCTTTATCTTTCAGAAAATATATCACATTTGGTTACACGCAGTTTCAAAAAGAATTTTGGGTCCTTTTTCTTTGACACATTGACAGGTAATGCTTGCGTATCCCTACGTTATTTCTGCGTTTTTCTCAAAAGAACATTTTTGTAGTTTCTGTACCTTTTTCTTGAGAACTAGTGGGCTTAGAAAACAAAAATTTCCACATGGTAACTAATGGCATTTACATAACTGGCACTAGAAGCAGTAGCCTATGCGCATTTGTATTTTTTAGTAGAAATAATCAGTCGTAAGTGGCAATTTTCATAAATCAACAAACGTAAGGAAACATAACAAATCTAATTTTTGTTGTATGCTCACAATTTTAGTGCCACTTCTGTAAAGCGTTAGTTGCTACCTTTATGCAAAATTGCAATGGTCTGCAGTTGGCAGATCTTATTTAAAAAGTACATTAGTAGAAAAACCAACACAAATAAAAAAATACTAAACAATTTCAAACCATTTTTGAGCTTTAATGCAACTTGCGTCCACCTTAAGATACCTCGCAAATTTTAGTCATAGCTTTCATTACCACTGCTGTACAGCCAAGCTTTGAAACTCACTTTCGAAGTTTCACCCCACCTTAATAACTGAGAATATAATCTGACTTTCACTATGAAAAATCCCACTGTTCCACAACTTAACCATCAACTTATCAAACATAAATAATGTTCAAAACACACAACGCACACATAAATGTAAACAAACGCTCAACAGAAGAGACACAATACAAATAGTCATAATACCAGTTCTTAAATCAGCAAAATACACTGAAAAATGTTAAACGGGCAGGGAAATACTCAAACAACTGCTTAATACAAACATATTAGTGAAAAAGCCGATCTGTATTTCAACAGAAAATGTGATAGCCACTCCGACACAGCGGAACGAAGCAGGTTTTCTGCCTGCCCCGATGCTTCTGCTGTTGCATCATTACTCTTTGCAGTTCTCATTTACTCGTGCATACACAAAGGACAGCGCAAACACGATAAAAGCAGCGCAGACTTCACTAAGACAAATTCGGACACGAGGCACTAAAGCTGCGGAAGCCAAACCGGACTAAGGCAAATTCGGACACGAGACACTAAAGCTGCGGAGGCCAAACCGGCGCGCGGGCTACACCTTTGCGACAAGCGTCGCCGCCTGCCGGCGAAAGTTGGAAGGCATCACCGGCCCTGCCACCTCCTCCCATAGGAAACCCCCTCCGCTCAGCACACTAGCCAGTATATTCTAGGCACTATAGTTTCACGATTGCACCCCAGTGTCGACAACTGAGCTTTGGCTTCGGATTGTCTGCGACTCAGAAGCAACTCAAGCCAGTTGCGAAAGCAGGGCAGTCTGATCGCCGTCGCTATCAAGCAATGGCGGCCCCCATGCTCAGTCAACAGCGGCGGTTTCTGGTGGTTCCAACACGCGATTCAGACTTTGAATTCGTATTTTTATGTTCTAAAATGCATCAAAATGTCCGGGATTGTGTTTATTGCACGGTAAATTAAATTTTTGAGCCCGAATGGCATCGTCAAATTTCGTTGAAGCGGAACGGCAGCAGAAAAAGTGTTCGTTGTGGCGAGCATATTTATGCATTGACTCCTATGGACTGTTGACGGGGAACCGAGAATTTTTCGTTGTACCGGAAATTTCGTTGAAGCGGAGTTCGTTGTAGCGGAGTTCGACTGTACTTCGAAAACATGTCTGTCGGGGTCCTGTTTGAGCGCTCTGTAAGCCCGTTTGTCTGGGGCTGGTACGAGATCGTGGGCTTATGCTGGGTGAAACAGGAACACAGGATATCGTCAACCACTTGCAAAAGGAAAGTAAAGCCTCTGTCTGTCAGCAGTTGTCGTGGGGCACCATGCACTAAAATAAGATCCCGAAGTAAGATATCAGTGACGTCTGTAGTGCAGCTGGTTGGCAGGGCTCGCATGATTGCGCAGCGGTCGCGTAATCGGTAGCAATGGCAAGCCACTTGTTTCCTGAAGTGGATGTTGGAAAGAGACCGAGAAGGTCCAAACCGACTCGGAAGAACGGCTCCGGTGGGATGTCGATAGGCTGAAGATACCTGGCAGGAAGTCCCGACGGCTTCTTGCGGTGCTCACAAACTTCGCAGGTGTCGACATAACGCCGCACAAAGCGTGCAAGGCCAGGCCAGTAGAAGCGGCGGCGCACACGGTCATACGTGCGAGGAACGCCAAGGTGACCAGTGGTTGGGGCATCATGAAGCTCGCGGAGGACTGTGGAGTGCAGGTGCTTTGGTACAACCGGCTGTAGATCGGGACCAGCGGGTGACAAATTACGCCGATATAAAGTGTTATCTTTGAAGGCAAACATGTGTACAGAGACGTCGTGCGTGGAGAATTGCAGTCGTTGTATTATTCGACTTATATGCGGATTCCGACGCTGCTGATCGCCGCGGCAAAGCAGCTGGGAGAGGGAAAATACGCAGTTGATGGAGTCAGTGCTCGTAGAGTCTCAGTCGGCCACAGGGTAGCGTGATAAGCAATCCGCATCTTGGTGCAGTTTTTCACTCTTGTACACTACCGCGTAGGTATACTCCTGCAAGCGGAGTGCCCAGCGAGTGAGACGACCTGTGGGACCTTTCAAAGAGGCGAGCCAACAAAGGGCATGATGATCGGTGAGCACTGTAAAGAGTCGGCCGGATAAGTAAGGGTGAAATTTCGCAACTGCCCACACCAGAGTGAGGCATTTGCGTTCTGTGATTGAATAATTTCGCTCCGAGGTGGACAGCAGTCTGCTGGCATAAGCTATCGCGTGATTCTGCCCACGTTGTCACTGGGCCAACACAGCGCCGATTCCGTAACCACTGGCGTAAGTGCGGACTTCAGTTGGCGCTGAAGGGTCGGAATGGGCCAGAACAGGGGAAGATGTAAGCAATGTGATGAGCTTGGAGAAAGCCGCTGCTTGCCAGGGATCCCAGTTAAAGGGCGTGCCTAGTTTGAGCAGGTTCTGTTTGAACAGAACGGCCTCCGGCCCCTTTCTGCCGGAGGCCGTTCTCTGCCCGTTCTGTGGCTATTCTCATGCCTTGACCGTCAAACGAGCCTCCACCAATTGCGTGCGGCTCGACAGAACAGACCGCCTCAGTTCTGTGACAGAACGCTTACAAAATAACCCCCCTGCTCACTTTGCTGGCGTTTTGCTGATGATGATTAAATATGTCTGAGTGCTTTCTAATGGGTGAGCCTTTAAACACCTCACTTGTTGTGCAATTCACGTGTCTTGACAGCTGGTGCGATTCTACGCTTCTGCCATGCAACATTACATGTGTTAAGGAGACTGCTCGCATTACATGACATTCGTATAGGGTTTTTTCGGGAACAGTTCCAAGCAATAGCGTGGCACTATGGTACAACACCTGCTTGCCACACAGGAGGCCTGGGTTCTATACCCACTAGAATCAAGTCTTTTATTAGATGCGAAGCAGCTTTTGCTCGGGGCTGTGTCCGTCCCTTGGCGACCGTCCGCTTTTTACCACCTAACATCGCCATCTGAGCGCGCTCGTGCCAAGGAGAAGTCTTCTTCCTCTTGTTCTTCGACCGCCTTGATGATGATACGTGCAGAGTACTTTAGGGGCCCGGGCTGCCGTATGCTGTCCTAGTTTGGTGTAATGCAGACAAAACCATGTGTGCTGGCTCAGGCTAGCGCGTTCGGGCCTGTGTAAGGGGCTGGGTAAGACGCTGTGGCCTCTCCCCCTTACACTCTCTCAGCAGTCATGTGATGGCATTGGGGAACGAGATTCTGCAGACACTCGATGAACCAACGCATTGTATCCTAGTCAGAACGCGCGCTGGCACGCGCTAGCGCATTCATGCCTGTGTAAGGGGCTGGGTAAGACTCTGTGGCCTCTCCCCCTTACACTCTCTCAGCAATCACATGATGGCGTCGGGGAACGAGATTGTGCAGACGCGCGATGAACCCGCGTGGCGTGCTCCAACAAGAGCTCGGGACAAGTAACAGAAACAGCCACTACAGTGAATTCATGGTGTGCTCCACTTGCAAGGACGCGTTAACATCGGGCAAGGTGCCCGTGATGAACGGAGTTTTAAGTCGACCCATACGCTGCTTCGCATCCCCACATGGTTCCCTTTAGTGGGAAGTGGTGTAATTTTTTATTTATTTATTTGTACCTATCTTGAACTTTTGCTCACGGACAACACTGATGTTTTGCTCACAACCAATGACACCGACATTGGAATTTCTGCGAAACGAGCTCCCTAACGCTATCGCATTAAAACTAAAATAACTACTTATAAATAATTTATTAAAATGTTTAAACAAAAATAACAGACAAATTTACGCTTTTAAGTGGATTTATATTATTTAACCTTCATTGATATAAAAACGGAGGTAAAGATTTGCAGCGCTACACAATTTTTGCGAGAAATGCCTGAACCACTCAACGGCCGTTCAGAACTGGTCGTTCAGCAGTGCCACAACTCCATCGAGTCGATAGAGCTGTGGCGTTTCGATGGCCATCGAGTGGATGGCCTTTCAAAAGTGCCCCTGCAGCGGCCACATTTTCGATAGAGGCGAAAATGCTTGAGGCCCATGTACTTAAATTTAGGTGCAGGTTAAAGAACCCTAGGTGGTTGAAATTACTGGAGCCCTCCACCACGGCGTCTCTCATAATCATATGGTGGTTTTGGGACGTTAAACCCCAGTAATTATTGTTATTATATTTCAGTGTGACACAGGTATGAGCCACACCCTATCTCTCTGAGATCGTCTTTCTGCACACACTGCAGCTTTTCAACCACTTCATTGACGAGTCCATTGAGCACATCGATGTTTTGCACAATCATGTGCGGATATCCAGCATAACATTAACTTGCCGAGCATATCCCCCCGTGTGCCTTTCCCAGCCCTTTTTAAATTTGGTGGATAGGGTGTAGAGCACACGTGTTTCAATTCACGCTTGTCCTCCGAGTCCTCCTTGTCAAGGAAGCACTTTATCAACGAGTCTTCTACCGACGTCAATGCCTGGCCTGCAACGTTGACATCAAAGTCGCTGCAGCTGCGACACTGACTTCACAGAAGTTGAAGGCCAACCGATACACCGGACAATGGTGGGGTACCTTCTAGTCGGGACTTCACCCGCTTCTGCGGGGATGCCTCCTCCCTAATCCGCAGCTTCAAGTTGCTGTGGCAGTTGTTGGTACTGGTGTCGATCAGTTCTAGTGGGAGAGGTCACATGCTTTCTGGACACATATTTTGTGGACACAGGTTTTCGCCAACCTAGCCAAGTAATGCTTTCGTGTTATGAAACAGCCATGACTTTTCTTTACCTGAGCACACTTGTTGCATGATTTCAAAAGCAAATTATGATGGCTGGAACCGTTTTAGAGCGATAGCTCTACTACTCCAGCGACAAGCTGAGAAGATGCCTGGTTCTACGAATCTCACCTTCAAGCTCAGCTAAGGTCAATGCTGGTGAACGAGCTTCAGCAAAAGAGTATACTCCATCTCAGTGGTACCTTGCAGCACTGTGGAAGCTGCAGGGCTTCTTAACCAATAGGAAAGGCGAAAGCCCCTTGAAGGAGTGACGTGACTCACACGCAACGGTAGCGTGTTACATGCTGCTTTCTTTTTAATAGACGTTCCACAAATATATGCAAGCACAAGGACACAGTATTGTCAACCTAAACACTGAAACTGAAACTGCAAGTAACTATGTTCAAGATACAAAAATATTCCCTCCCTCATTTTTTCAAGGTATGTGTTAGTATGTTAGTATTGGTTAATTGCGCTTTGTTTATACATGGCAAGAGAAATACACTGCAAGAGATACACATCAATATATACATATCGAAATACATATACACATCAAAAATACATCAAAGAATACAGAAGGAAATAGGCACACCTCACTAAGAAATATCAAAGATTCACAGTTCGTATCCATATCTGTCCAGTCGCCAGCTTTCTTGGTGTGGCTGAATAGGATGGCGAGGTAGGCACGACACCACTGGCTCTTCTGTAATGTTCACGGGACAGCGTGGCTCAGTTTCTGATGCACAAAACTGTTCTGCGGCTGACCTTGTTGAAGAAGCGGGATTGCATCCTGCACTAGGCACAGTTTATGCTGCGGCAACACTTGCCTCGGCAGACACTGGCTGCCACGTTGCAGCGAGAAGTGTCGCATCGAAGGGATCGTGATGAACCGATGAGTCACGCCATGCACGATGTTGCTGAAGGCCATTGTGGCCCATGCGCTGAGCAGGCACCTTGCAGAGCTTTGCCGTGTTCCATGTTTTGCCGTTGTTGTGCCAGAGCACCTGACCGGACCGGGAAGCAGGGATCAAACCCTGCATGCTTTGTCTGCGATCGGGGAGCCCCGTACGTCAACACCTGCATGGCGGCAGACCGGATAGCAATGCAGCAGAGCGGCAACACCTGCACGGCAGACCGGATAGCAATGCAGCAAAGCGGCAACACCTGCACGGCAGACCGGATAGCAATGCAGCAAAGCGGCAACACCTGCATGGCAGACCGGATAGCAATGCAGCAAAGCGGCAACACCTGCACGGCAGACCGGATAGCAATGCAGCAAAGCGGCAACACCTGCACGGCAGACCGGATAGCAATGCAGCAAAGCGGCAACACCTGCACGGCAGACCGAATAGCAATGCAGCAGAGCGGCAACACCTGCACGGCAGACCGAATAGCAATGCCGCAGCGCGGCAACATCTGCACGGCAGACCGGATACAGTCAAACCTCGTTACAACGAACACCACATTAACGAACATTTCAAATTAACAATCTTTTAAGAAATCCCGTGCCGACTGCTTATAGTTTCAATGTAAAAATATTTTGCTACTACGAACTTCAGAATAACGAACATTTCAGAATAACGATCGTTATTTAATTCCCATGTAACCTTAACAACACCTCAGTACTACAAACTTATATCCCGAAATGCGAGTTTTCTTAGATTTCAGTGTATCGGTCATGGCAATCGGAGCTGTAAGGTAGCAGATGACGCAGCGTGAAGAGCGGACGCCCTCCCGCAAGAACCTGAGATAGCGTGGGAGGAGAAAGACGCAGGACATTTTTTTTTTTTTTTTCTCTCCCTTGCGGAGGCGACAACGCATCAGGTATTGTAAAGGCCCAACCGCATGCATTGCACGCGACTCCATAACGCGACTTTCGAGCGAAGGTGACTGCGACAAACGGGCTCCGTCGCGCTGTGCTGTCGCGAGGGGTGCACCACATGTTCGCGACAAAGTGTCACGGTTGCTCGATTGAAAACTATTGCGTGCATGCAGGCAAATTACGAAAAAGAATTACAGAGTAGATGAATGACAACTTGCCAAATTTATTATTGTCTTGTTTGAGATAAGGATGCCATAAAAGCGTTTCGTGACTTTCTTTTTTCGCAATCTTATGTTTAACCGCGACAGTAGTATCTGCTGTGATCCCATGGGGCGCCCGGAAGCATACGCTGCCTACGCCTGCCTAGGCTACGTCGCACATTGCAAACTGCGTTATGTTGGGGTTAGTCCACGAGGCACATCTCGACAACGTTTCCTCTTGCTTTCATAGAACATTTAAGAAAAGCCGCAGTGCCTCGCATCGTTCCTTCGCAGGGAGAAGAGGTGCTGGGCTACCTCACACGTTGACGATGCTGACATTGCAGCAAGCTACCACCAATGCAGCGAGCTACCACCGAAACATCAAAACGAACCGTCGATCAAAATTAATGACAAAATACGGCCGCTGCCTCGCTCTCCGCGTGAGATGGGGCTGTAAAGAAGGTAGTCTATAACTTGCATTTCTTGAAGTACGCGCCGATTGGAAGCATCACGAGCAAATTGCAACAGAAGCGAGGGTCAGAGATGCTGCCATGTTGCCGGATATCGTCATGCTCACTTCTGGGCGACAAGCGATGTTTTCTGGCTTTCCAGAAACCTGCGATGGGACAAGCGACGGCGATGGATGGACCTCGATGACAGCAAATCCTGTCGGCCGTCACTCAAAACTCGCGTGCATGCAGTTGGGCCTTAAAGGATTGCAGCGATGACATGGACGACGATGTCACGGTAGCACCCGAAGATCGCGACGAGTCCGTGTCGGCCACAGATTTGTTGGACTACTTGAGGAAACTCCGCATATTCACAGAAAAAAGCGGAACAGCGACCGAAGCGGCGCATAAAAATGCAGACGGTCTAGAATCGTTCGTGACGCAGAGTTTGTGCTGCACCCGTCAAAAAACGATCACGGATTATTTCAAATAAACGTGCCTTGTCTGACGTTCACGTGTGCATTGTTGTGAGAAACAAGTTCAAGGACGTACCGTTGCAAAGGTAGGATGTTTGCGTTACTGAAATTCTATTGTTATGGTAAATTTTTGGGCTTTCACTATAACGACCTTTCAGAATAAGGAACATTTTTCCGCGGTCCCCTGAAGTTCGTTATACCGAGATTTCACTGTAGCAATGCAGCAGAGCGGCAACACCTGCACGGCAGACCGGATAGCAATGCACCTGGAGAGGACACGTCACAATGGACTGGGACCTTATTTAAGACCGGGCTGGTTCGTTGTTTGAAAGACGCCCCAGCCGACTTGGTCGAGCTGGCAGGCTCTGCACTGCTTTAACCCGCTATTCCTGCTATGAACGTTGTTACTGTTTTGTAAACGTTTGGCCTCCTTGCTCTGCTCCTCAGCGATAAGTCCGATCTTCGGCTACATCGGCTCGCCAACCTCCCGGCTTTCATCGTCACGCAAACCCCATTCCTAACAGTGGTGGCAGCGGTGGGATACCACGACCCCGTATCTCTAGCTGCGCACCCGAGGGCCTATACCCTACTTCGTAACAGTGGTTGGCAGCGCTGGGATACGCTACCTTCATCTCATTGTTTGAAGCGCTGGGATACGCTACCCTCATCTCATCGTTGGACCAGGTGGGATACGCTACCCTACAGTTGGCAAGCCGGATCGGATCCCTGCAGGCCTGAGGAGTGAGGACGTTCACGACTCCGCACGACGGCAGCCACGAGTTCGATCGGAGTCAGCTACAGTCAACTGCCGATTTTTCGGACGCCCGATTTTCCGGACATGCTCGAAAATTCGGACGCTTTCGCGGCACCGTCACCAGCCCCCTAGACGTCAATGTATTAGAACGTCCAAAATTTCGGACGCTGAAGCTATTCCGCGTCCGATTTTTCGGACTTTCTGCCCAAATTGCAGGTCCGAAAGGCATTATTTGAAGCTCCCACCTCTGCCGCGTCTATCATCTCATAGGTTCGAACCAGCGCTTTCGCGAGTCAATCTGTTTGCGACAGTAGCACAGTCCGAAAGTCAGCTTTGCCGCAATGTCAAAGCGTTATGGGGTGAAGCAGACCAGAAATTCAAAGGGACCGCTATCGCGGCGCCGTGCGGCGATGTTACGGATAAGCAGCGGAAATGCACGGAGGCGTGATGGCGGCAGCTGGCAAACGTGCCAGTGCGGCTTAATCGCTGACAACCCTTACGATAAGCATCTTCAGTTAACTGCTCGGTAGTGCACGTGGCCTAGCGCAGTTGCATGCGTACTGCACGCATTTAATAGGCGAGAACCCAAATGCGCCGCGCCGCCATTCCTGCTGCCTCTTTGTGCGAGACCGCTAAGTGCGCCGCATAGACGTGTTGCCTTCGCGGACGAAACCAGCACGCCATTGCCGCGCCCGTGTGCGGTCAGGAACTAAGTGCGCATCACGAATCCTTTCATGATAAATGCGTGCGTACGATACAGCAACAGTAAAGTGTCTGCGTCAGCTTAGTTGGCGATGTGCTGCACACAACTAGAAACGATCGGCTTTACACGACAGCAAATGCTGCGTATCAGCGGCGATTCGGCGATGTGTGTGCGCATCGCCGCCACAGTCTTTGTGTTCCGCGTCATCGTTTACAAACGCTTCATGCGAGATTGCCGTAATCTATTCCGCGCTTTGCTGTTATCAGCGGCGCTCATCACGAGATGCACAAGTGACGGTTGGCACGTACGTAGTTAAGCGGGGTTCGCGGCAGGTACCAAATGTATTTGCGAGAGCCTGGGCGCGCACCAAAATTCCTGATAATTGTACTGGGAGGCATTAAAGCGATTTCGGACGTGGTTGTGGCGATTTGACCACTTGAGCAGAATAAAAAAGCATGAATTTGCTTTTTCGGACTGCCCGATTTTTCGGACGATTTCGCGGTCCCTAGGGAGTCCGAAAAATCGGCAGTTGACTGTACATTGGTTGGGTGAGTACCCAACATTTACTGGTCATATCGCCAGACCTCTCTAGCACAGGCAGATGTTAGTTGAGAGTTCTGTGTTTTTTGTTTGATTCAGTTTACTCACTTTAAACCATGATTTTAGTTTTGAAGTAAGAGTAAATTTTGTAGAAAGGCATCGCGAGGAACAAGATCGCAATGGAGAAGTACCTAGTGCAGGACCTCCTTGAAATTTGTGAGGACTTGGGAATTTCCGCGAGCTCCACGAAAACAAAGGAAGCGATTCTCGAGGTGATGCGGGCGGAGAACGTGTACGTCGAGGAGGCTGATGAGACTTGGGAGGAGATTTGCGAGAAAAAGCGGAAGTGTGAAGAGCGCGAAAGGCGTGAAAAGCGGGAGGCCGACGGAGGTCTGAGCCCATGGCGGATATTTTTGCACCAGTAACAAGAGCAGTAACAGGTAAGCCATCAATGAGAACTTCAAGAAGGTTGCATCGCTTGCAGGGGTAATAAAAGGATTTGCAGGCCAAGTCGTACATGCAGCGTCACCTCCGGGGCTGCACCTGCTAGTTCCCTGAGTGGCGGTCAAAGGGAGACCAAAGGCTGGGGCAAGTGGGAATGATGACGCTGGGGCGACAGCAAGCGACTGGTCTGGTTCTCCAAAGAACGGTCTGCACTTATCTCAGGACGGAAGGACAGACCATATGGTGCATTTTCCGAGCGGCCACTCCAATTGTAGAAGCTTGGTCAGGGTGATGAAGTCCAACGGCTGCGGCAATGACAGGTTGTGTGTCCAATCCATTGGCATGTGAAACTGTCACTTACTTTGGTGAGGCCTTGCCGCTCTAACAACGGCGTCTCGACAGACTCGCAGGCTTCCACCTTGCTTATGCCCGTGATGCCTGAAAGGCCTCGAAGGGGTACATTTAAAATTTTTGTTGGCCGGTCAACCCGCGCGGGGTTGCACGTGTAGTGATTTTCAGAATGGCTGACAGACTCATTGAGTGGACACTGATACTTAGTGTAAGGAACAAGCAAACGTTTAATTACAAGCAGGACATTGGCAAGAGATATACACAATTAACTTAGAGGAAACAAAAATATGCACAATGAAAAAAAGAACAACACAAGAAATTATACACTGAATTAATAACTACAAGTACAAAAATAGACAATGTGGTATGTTGATAAAATAACTCAACGTGATGGAGACTAAAAGAAATACAAACAAAATTAGACAGATATTGTGTTCCCACTTTGAGGCTTCTATGCGAAGCAGCGCACACTAGTACAGTGATATGTAAAGCTGGGTTAAAATTTAAAAAAAAAAAAAAACAGTAACAAAAACATTTACAATAAAAAGTTCCATATGGACCATGCCAGCTCATGGTACTCGTAGGGGAGTTGCCGTGCTGCTGATGGTCTTGCCAGCTTTGGTAGACGAAGAGGGTGCCCACTGTTGCAGCCGACTCGATTCGCTGTGTGGAACACTCCGCACTCTGCACCTACGCAAGGCTCGCGACACCGATGTGCGCACTCTTCTCTGCTTCAGCGTCAACTGCCGAAGCAGCTAAATTCTTTCGTGGCGTATGCACCCCCACTAGGGGTGTACTCCCCCAACACGCCTTTTTGCCACAGGTGCTAGAAAAACTCGTAGCGCAGTTCTCCCAAAGCCATCCGTGGGAAGATTCTCTCCCGACACCACGGCGCCCTTCCTTTGGTGAAGGGGCGCGTGAGCATGAATTCCAGACGTTTGTGACAGAAACATAGGGCGATCATCAGGTGTACACCATTCAGCTGGATTTCGTAGGCGTGGTCTGAAGGTAGGGTTCACAGTAGCAGCAGCAACGACTGGAGGGTTCGAATTGAAAGCAGCATTACCACATTGAGAAGTGGGTAAAATGCCCATATTTGCAATCTCTAGGTGGAAGACGGCCTGTACCAATGTATTAATTCAGCAGTAGCAAGGCTGTTTCCTTGAGTGTTGTTGTGAGACACAACGGATGCCACACCTTGAGTTTCTGATGGACAATCCTGGTCACAATTTCTGGAGCTGGTGGTTGACGTAGTGTGGGCAAATTTTCACAGAAGAACGTAGCAGCCATGTCGGGAAGTCGGTCAAAGGGGTGAATGATGCGCCCACTTTTTGACTGTTCAAAGCGATGACATTCTGTTATGACCGACTTGTTTTACATGGAAGTGGAGGGCATCATCAGCAATTCCTTTCAGTACGTGTCTGACCTTGTCCTCTTCAGGCATGTCCTTGTCGACCTTGTGCACAAAGCCAACACATCTTGGATGTAAGCAATGTACAGCGCTATGGACTGCTGTCAGCACTGTATGGCTCGTTCACTGCTGTCAAGTATTGCAAAAAAAAAAAAGGTTCTTGATGTTGCTGAGACCATAAAGTTTCCTAAAATTAACTAGAGGGGACTCTGGCGCTGTGATCGTTCAGCTACCATGGGAATGATGGGTAGTACACGAATTTGCCTAGTCTTCGTGCTTGCGGCTTCAAAAGTACTTGTGGCTTTGTTTATTGCGATGTTTTGGTTTTCTTTTGTATAAAAGAATGGATCGTTGTGAACTTCGTGACGAGATTTGAATCGCTGAGCCTAAAGAAGTTAAAGTGGCGAAGTGAAATTGCTGACTTTTGCTGAACTTTGTTTTGCGACAAAGCGAATGCAGGCAACGCGGAGCCAAACGGAGCCGAAAGTACGAAGTTTAGACAAATTTGTGTACTACCCATCATTCCCATGCTGGCTGAAGCGTCATGCGTTGCAGCTCCCATAGACAGTAACGCCAGAGTTTCCTTAGTAAGTATTGTATGAAACTCTATGGCCGAGACCGTCTAAGCTGATGCTGATGGACTTGGGCATACTGGAAGAAGTTATAAATGTAGCCTCATCCAACCTTGGATTTTCAGCAGAACATGAGCTCCGCGAGAACAAGTTGTTGCAGCTTGCAATTTTAAATTTCGACAAAGGCTGCATGTCTTACCTCAAAGCTTGTGCACAGATAGGGATGGAGAGATTGCCACTTTAAAGGGACCCTGAAACAGGATTTTGAAATTTTATTAGCATTTAGACTACAGCATCATCAAATGATTTTCACCATAAATTAAGCAATGCACCTTAAATCTAGGCAGATATGGGCAAGCACATGTTACCCTCCTTCCCAGCCATCACTGATGACAGCAGCGCATTCGACAGGTTCAGCTGTGCTTCCTTTTCCGTCGACTCCACAGTGAACTCTGGTAGCGCACCGTTGCACTGCCGAAGCGTATTGCGGAGTGGTTTAGATCTGCTCTGACAGGTGCTGCAACACTATCAGCCATTCCCATTTTATTCTCCTATACGCTGACAACCTGCAAATGCGAAGATGTAGGCAGACAAACAAAAAGTAATTGAGAAACGATCATTGATAAGTGTGAACATAGGCAATGTGGTGGTGTCTTCAGGGGTGATGTTACGGCCGCAGACGCATGGATCCTGGCACTGATAGGATAGCGAGAGCACGAGCTGAAGCGGCTCCGCTTACCAGTTGCTTTACATGCCTTACATGATGTCGCAGCTTTATAAGTCACCACTCGATAGATTTGCAGCACACGATGCAGCTAGGGCTATTCATATTGACCAAGGAAACAAACCTCAAAATAAACAGTGTCACACAGCTTATGTCGACACGGAGCACATTGTAACACAGGCAGATGACGCTCACTGTCCACCAGAGGTCCCAAACTCTCAGTCTCATAGTTAATTGTGATTGTGTATTGTCTTTCTGTTACTGTTCTGTTGCTGATTTTTTAAAACAAAACAAATTATAAAGTGTCTCTACTACATATTGCTAACAGCATTTGTCCACAATTGTATTTGAAAAGGGGTCAGTGATGTAGATTGTGCCCATCCAATCAGATTGGTTGCTGGTGCTAGATATAATGGAATAATGTTATGCAATATGGAAGTGGGTGGTCGAAAACTTATTTGGCTGAGCCGCTGCAATCTGTAGCGATTCGCTGGTTCAAAGTCTTGTAATAAACCACACAGTTTATGCAGACAGCCTAAATCAATCTCCAAGTGATCTTTAGGACATATTCCACCGGCCTAACGCATACATACAAAATTGTCAAAACCATTTCAGGGCTCCTTTAAGTACAAATTGACAGTGGGTGCAAGGTGTTTGGCCCCTGTATGTGCATTGTCTTTTGTGACTGGCCCCGGGCAACTTAACCTGGCACTTGGGAGTTCTTACTGAGCACCAGTGGCTTGCAAGCACAGCTAGCCCATCATTCCTACGTGAAGGTGTGCTCAGAAACCACTGCACAGTCACAAATCGCACATTTTGAAGGAAGCAAGAGAGCTTTGATACTCTGTGGGCAAAGATATTCTCTCAGGATCATAAAGAGCTGCAGTTATTTGTAAAATCTCACAGCAATACTGCGGTCAAGGGAGAGGCTTTTCTGTCAACAAGGAGGGTCTTTTTGAGAATTTGCATGATGCTATCCTGGCGGCATGTGGTGTAACAAAATTAGAGGTTACCATCAGCACGATGAAGACGGTTCACACTGTCTGCAGCATCTACGTAGAGCAGCTGAAAGCAGAAGAAGAAGAGACATCAGAATTCGAGAGAAAGAAGAGAGCAGCAAATCTGATTAAGGAGCTACAAGGGTGCTCATTTGTGGGAGAGCATGCGCGCCCATTTCTTTTCCTTAAGGCTGGCGCGATCGCGAACTGACGGCGGGAGCCAAGGGACCACTAGGAGAGGAGCACCGTCGCCCTTTCCGGACAACCCCTTCTTTCCCGCCACTCCTCGCGCCAATCCTCGCATCCCGGCTTGCGGGAAAGGGAACTCGCCCTGCGAGGGAAACGACCCTCGCGGTAGGGAGGGACATGGGAGGTGAATAAAACAACCGAGCAGACGGGCAGACGGCTCTCGTGCCCTGCTGACCTGCGAGGTAACACCTCACCGCCCCAAGTTCCGCTAGCCGAACATCAACCGAAGGTGTAAGTGTTACCCTTTGTTTTCTACCAGAGTGGACTATCCCTCTACGCGACATTTACGCGTTATTGCTAGAGTACCAAAAGTGTTGTTTGTTGTGCTAGCCTGTTGCCTTATTCGCCCGAACCCGTCGTAGCTGCGATGACTCGCGCTACGAAAAGGTGACGTTGACTCGTGCACGGTACGACTATTTGCGGCTGGGACCGGAGCTAGGCTTCTGCACCAGCCGTGCATAGAGCGGACCCCCTTCACATTCAAGTGCAACGTAAAGCTTCTATTTGATGACTTCGTAGCACAGCACTAACAGAGACTGAAGAAAGAACAGACAAGGGCAGTCTCTTTTCTTTCTTCAGTCTCTGTTAGTGTTGTGCTGCCAAATCGTGAAATGGAACCATGCCAATTTGCCCAAATGTCTACGCTGCTAAAGCTTCTATCGTTCAGGAAAAAATAAAACTCTCAAAGCTTAATATGCAAAATAAGGGCAATTGCAATAAATATCTTCAGTGCTCTCTGCTCTTTTTATCTGCTTCCGGGCCCATTTCTACAGAATGGTGTCCTTTGTGTCAGTCAATGAATATGAGCTAAAATAGTTAGTGAAAACCTGGAAAAGTTGGGGAATTTATGCAATTTGCTAGACACCTTGTTACACCTATAATTTTTCTTTCCGTGGCTCCCTGCATTGTCCTCAATTTAAGTTGCACCCGTTTCATAAGCCTCCAGGTTTCTGTCCCGTAGGTAAGTACTGGTAGTATGCGGCTGTTACCTTACTGGTAGCAGCTGCATATTTTTAATATCGCTACCTTAAAAAAACACTTGCAGTTTCACTATCAAGGGAGCTGTTTCACTGTGAGATGTCAACACAGTCTGACGTAGGTCTAAGTCACATAAGCTCAGCAACTCGTGACGTACTAGCAGCAGCTCTGTCACCTCCTGTCAGTTGCATGTGGTCAGGGCTGGGCAAAGATACTTTGAAATTGTATCGCGATACGATTCAAGGTACTCAGGCAAAAAGTATTAGGGATACAGATACAAGATACTGCTGCAATAATTGTATCCGATACGATACTTGGCAATTGTATCTTAAGATACTTCGATACATTCTCAAATTTGTTATTATAGATCCATATTATGTAGCAGCAAACGTCTATACACGAAAATGTCTACTTGAAGATTTCTGAACTGTGGCCTATGTTCTTTCATTTGAATGAGATGTCTGTTAGTATCTCAAAAGTTTTGCTCTTTTTGCTCAAAGTACATTAGTTTCCTTCCAAAACAACTTATTGGGGTTTGTTTTACCTTCTTCACAGGACAACACTTTATACACTTCGCTGACAGCGGTTCTTGCTTGTCATTTTTGCAATTGATGGGAGTCACTGCTCAGCTTGCCGACCAGCTATAGCGTGTTGCCATATAATCAGAATAACGTCAATAAGAAGCTTTCGCACGACGACGCAAATACCGGTGTGGACTTTTACCTTGTCCGTAAAAGACAGTTTGCACAATACCGTATATCCGGACAAGTGTACAGCTGCAACATCGCTGGTAGCGACATCTTCTTTTGGAGTGGGGGGGGGGGGGGGGGGACTCATGGTGTATACGGGGTTTGAGACCATTCGCTAGCGGCCCGGCCGGCACACATGACCGTCTTCATCCCATTTGTTTTCATTTTCTAAATAAGTATGCATGAGCTACACAGACATGACTGTTCTCAAGCATTCCTTCCGTGAGGAACATGTGGTCACCATGTGCTGAAACATAACCATGGAACAAAAGCTCTATATTTCAATCTGTGTCCAGATTTCACTCGTTGTGCAAATTGTGGAGATAGGTTTAGCACAAAGCTTACCCTACGAGGCGACCGTGAAGAAACGTGACGTTCTCCACTGCCGCAGCGAACAAAGACGCTACGGTCGGGTTCGTCGACTCCGGCACGGCGCAGAAAAGGCACTCGAAGCAGGATGTCAACAAACAACACGGGTTTATTAACCCAAGATGCAGCACAGTACGACAGTCACGGGCTTGCAGGCCGTAAAAGGGAACTCCGCAAGACCGATCGAGTACGCTTGCCAACGGCGCTAAGACTACCACACAAAGGGCAGCAGTCGAGCGCACGGACGAGAAGCCGCCTGCCAGAGCAGCGCGTCAACCTCTCGTGCTAGCCTGAGAGCATCTCACGCGGGCAAGCCCGCGCCAGACAGAAGCGAGCTCAAGGGGGAAGGGGGTTGTCACTGGCGGCCAATGAGGAACGGCGTTGCGCAGTGACGTAAGCTAGCTTGGTGGCATGAGCATGTGAGCATGTCGAGGCATGCCCGGACGCGTGCCCGCGCGCCGGGAAGCTGACGCATGGCTCGCACCAAACAAAGAGGCCTGGCGCTGCCGCCGTGGTCGCCATAGTGCCGATTAACGGTGGTTCCCGGCGCTCGAGCCGCGCGGGGCCAACACGCGCGCTAGCTGGGGAACGAGGCGCCAAAGGGAAGGGCGCGCTCGATTCCCACAAAATAGGTATTGATGTTTCTCGAATTCTGACTCCAAATCCCCTTCACAAATGACCTATAATATGAGATATGTGAAAGGCTTTCTTTTCAAATGGGAACGTCATTTTGTTCAAACTATCTCCGACCCCACCATGTTCACTGTCCCGGCCCTTGGAACTAAATTTCGCGACCCCGGCCTGTGGGCTATAAGCTGAGTTTGAGACCCCTAGTGTAGACGTAGATGATGTAAAACTGCAATTAATTTCCATGTTCTACTTAGCTACTGGCGTAAGGGATAACTTGTTGATGTACTCACTAACGTGCAATCTTTTAGCAATTTTTCTTCAACGAGACGACACGTGCAACACAGAAATGTCTCAGACGTTTTGTGTAGTTGCACAAAGCGTCGCAGGACACCGCCGCTATTCGCGCTATTGCCGCTTATAGCTCCCATTACGTGGCGATTAGTAATACGAAAAATATTTAAGAAGGCCTAAAATAGGAAACCAAATATAAGTAAAATAGAGAGGTGGTTGTGTATCAGACATTCACATTGAATGAGTACAGAAACACAATACAGACGGCGCCCTTAATAGCTATGAGCATGAAGTATCGTCAACTTGCCTGTTGAGACAATAGAAAATTCAGTGCCTATGGAAAATTGCCTGAAACAGCTCGTTGGGACGACCATGAGTAAAACGTAGCATTCAGTACAACGTTTCTCGAATCCCCTTCCTAATATAAGATGGCTCCTAATGATTTTCGTTATATTTTTTTAATTTATAGTACCGTCAGGGCTAAATGGCATTGAAGATGGGAGTGGATACACTACATGAAAAATACAGAATTAAACAGTGCAGTGAATTCAAGTAACACAACTTTTCTCCAGGTTATACAAAGAATAGTAGTTATTTCAAAGAAAAAATAATAAAATAAAATAAACAAACAGCAGCATGAGTACAGGTAACGATTCTCTTGGTTGTGCAATGTTATCTAATGCTTCGTGGAAAAGTTTGCAGTCAGTGATGGTTGCGACATTTGAGGGAAGGTGGTTCCACTCCTGAGATGTACGGGGACTAAACGACTGAAAGAAAGACTTAGTGTAGCATGATGCGATTCCTACCTTATTACGATCGTCAGCGCGGTTTGAAATGTACACAGGCGGGAGTATGAGGTCATTACTAAGTGTTGGATGGTGGAAAATTTTATGAAATAGCGAAAGACGGGTGACTTTGTGTCGATAAGGCAATGGAATAAGCGATAAGTTATTTTTCATTGAGATTATACTGGCAGTGCGGTTGTAGTTAGAGAGGATGAATCTAGCAGAGTTATTTTGTACTAGTTCAAGAGAGGTGGTAAGGTTAGCATGACTGGGATCCCATGCGGTAGATGCATACTCAAGTTTGGAGCGTATGAGAGACTTATAAAGTATTAGTTTTAAGGAAGAGGGTGCTTTGGAAAAGTTACGTCGTAAGTAGCCGCAAACTCCGTTTCGCCATTTTCTTAAGCGGTAAGCAGAATATTTTGTACTGTACACTCAAGGCACGCCCACAAAATAATATATTTGTTTTCACAATCGCCTTGGCAACGTGTAAATGTGTAAATAGTAGTAGAAATAAAGCAGACACAAGAATAAAGCAGAAATCTTATTTTGGGAGCGCGTCACAAAAGACATACTGCAGTGACCAGGCCGCAAAAAAAGTGCAGAGACCTAGGTAATGTATGTGATGCTAAATGACAGCTAAGAAAGCACTTGTGCTAACAATGAAATTATGAGTTCATAAATTCTTTCAATACATGTAGATGGAATTAAAAAAGACGGTACGCCAAGATATTTTCTGTTAGGTAAACGCTTGCCATATTAGATCTAGCATCAGTACCAGTGGTACTAAAGTTTTTAGAATGTTATTTGCACATAATTCACTGCATGCAAGTCAAACTTACATCCACGAGATCCTTCAAATCGTGGCTATGTAAAATCCTCGCGACGCAAAGCAACCCCATTCTTGCACGCATCACATTTCTATACGGAGCAAGGCGCAAGAGAACACGGCAACAACATCAGAATCTGCGCAATAGACGCCACACGCAGTGGAGTGCGCGGCACAGGACAGTTGCTAAGAGCAACTGTCGCGGCATTGGCGAAACTAAAAAGAAAAGAAATCGAGAAAACAAAAGGTACGTGGGCTGGGCGTAGACGTCCGCATGGTTGTCTTCCTCATCTTCTACCCTCACTGGATGACTCTGGTGGAAAAATGAAATAACGTCACTCCCCCTAGACTTTTTCACATGGCTTAGTGGCAACAGTACCAGCTTTAGAAGCGGAGCTTGGCCAGTGATTATTGTTTCGCACGGTTGTGTTGTGATAGAAGTATCTTGTGTCTTAAAGGGACACTAAAGAGAAACAATGAATTGGTTTAGATTGATAAAGTGTGCTCAGAGAACTCTTGTGTAGCTTATTTTAGCACCATAGGTTTATTATTAGAGGAGAAAATCAAGTTCAAAGTTTCATTTTTAAATTTCGCGCCGAACTTATAATTCATGACATGAAAGGTTTCAAAGAGCATTTAACATATTTTGGCGCCACTGGCTCGACGAAATTTCCACAAACTCGTTATGTCAAGTCTCTGGCCCCCTCAGAGGACAATGTACTTCGATTTAACCGATTAGGAACTACGTAGGCCCAAGCAGGCGCCGTCAAAAATATGAGACGTCACGGCAATAGGTGCGGGAATTCCAAGGTGGCGTTGCCACCTGTATTTTCTTTTTGCGCGTTTTCTCGCTTAATAAGCGTCTTCTCGCAGCAAGCATGGTGTTTTTGGTATCGTGGAAGACTACTTTACTAATGTGAGAAAAATCGTTTTGCTCTTTAGTGTCCCTTTAAGATACACGATACATTATCGAATGTATCGGAAATACAGATACAGATACTTGTTTTTCGAGACGTATCGCGATAGAGATACAAGATACCCACAGAGTATCTAAGATAGTATCTAAGATAGTATCTAAGATACATGTATCTTCGATACTGCCCAGCACTGCATGTGGTGCATGTAAACAATGATGATTGAATTGTCAAGCACTCTGACAGTGATTTCAGCCGACTCTGTTGACTCATCATGATAACGTCCATTAAGGGGGGTCTGGCTTGCAGATGCTGGACGACATAAACTTTCAAATTATGCTAAAATACTTTGTATGTGTTTCCTGGCTCCAGAGTGGGGAGTGTGTTAAAACTGCATGCCACGGAAATGAAAAATGTCTCTTTTGTGATGCCTCAAGATCGGGTCGGTACTACTTTTAACAATGGCATCCAAAAAAAAAAAAAAAACATGAACATGAAGGACTAGGAAAGTGCCAAATTATCCCATCCTTAACTTTTTTTTTTTGATGTGTGAAAGTAGGCTTTGGCACACACTTTACAAATTACTTGAATTTTGTTTACGCGTACTCTCATAAACCCTATATATCCAAGCCGCTAGGACCCCGCACCATTTATCGCAGAAAGCATGGAATGGTGCTGAATATTCTCTCTTAAGGCCTCTTCATACACCTCTCATATTTTTCTACTGTAGCTGGGGCCCATATGCTATTTCTTCAAGTAGTTTTTGCTCAGAGGATGTCTCCGTATTTTGTTTACTGTAGCTTATATTAATTTGACATCATTGCAGGATGTGTTCGAATAATCTGACATGTTTTAAATGTGTGTAACATGGGTTAGTGCATTTCAGGACTTTTCAGTGGGGTTGGATCAGTCAAATAAATGAAGATTAAGTTTTGCTTGGCCAGTAGAGGTCTACCACATATGACTGCAATGATGTTCCGGCAGCAGCCTTGTAGAATTGCTGGGGGGATAGCAAAATAATACAACACGACCGTGAGAGTGGACAGTAGATGCTACAATCATATTGAGCTTGTACCTCTTCACAATGCTATCTCATTTTGGGATGTTAAACCCCAACAATTATTATTATTATTATTATTATTATTATTATTATTATTATTATTATTATTATTATTATTATTATTATTATTATTATTATTATTATCACAATGCTATCTCATGCTTTGCTCGTAGGAGTGGTCTCCCCTGGTTAGCAGTAAAGCTCAACTTCGGGCTCGTCATCTGGCTAATCCCAAGGATGTCGAGCCCATTTTTGCCAACTCTGCCACAGAGCAGCTTGAGAGACAACTGTAAGTGGTCTAATATCAAATTGTTGCTTCAAATCTTTGTTTATGTTACAAGTGAATTACTGCCAACTCGTGTGGGGCATTGCCATCTAGACAGTCTTACAAAAGCTCTACATCCTTCAAAAGAAGGCTTAACGCATCCTTTACAACTTAGCCAGAGATCATCCTTCTGCGCAGCTCTTCCAAACTGCGGATATTCCAGTGGTTTTTAATACCTATAACTTACGCCTAGTTCTTAGATATAAATATGAAATAAGGAACAATAGTATATCAATGCTTACAGATATAGCAGAGTTAGCCGAGTACTCTTCTGTGTATCTCTTATCGCTCCACTCATGAAAAAATTCAAAACAAGGACACCACGCACAAATTACGGGGCCCAGATGTTGAGAATAACTGTACCCTCTGCATTAAATCTTTTAACACAAAATGGTTTTGATATTTCATGTTGCACGTCTGCACTTCATGCTTTCTTCGTGAGCTCATATCTAGAATGTCAGATATGAAATTTGGTCTTTGATGTAATGTTTTTTTTTTTCTCGTTTTTCTTGCTTTCTTTTTCTTCTCTAAATTGTGTGTACTTGTCGCGTTCTTTTGGTACCATGTGCAAGGATAATGTGTGCTCTCTCTGTGCTTATGTGCACCATCTTATGTATGCTGTCACTGCATGCCGCTGAACTGTAATCGGCTTTGTCAAGCTCACCAGGGCTTTTTCTTCTCATACCCACCACTCCCTGAAGTGCTAAATAAAAATGATTGACTGTGGATGTAGTCATCAATTTTGCATACAGGGGCCAGCAGGGAGCCAGCTCACTGCTACGGGAGCAGCTGGTGTTTACCGACACAGAGGCCCAGCTGTATTACTTCAGCGTTGAAGGAAATGTTGTTCGAGACTGCACTCGAAACCCTCCTGAGGTACACCCAACTTCCATTCCTTTTTGTTTTTTACCGACATGTATATGTGTTTTTCTTTTTTGAATGTGACAGGGTTTCACCGAGTAAAACTGTTACCTTTGTTATCTATTACTCACGCAAGCTGGACCTGAACATATCGGAATATTCCAGAAGGTTGTTGGGTTTTCTAATAAGACTGCATGCATGGCACATGCTGCGGAGTAAATTCTGGAATGTGTGTGACCACCAGCAGCTGTACTGTAATTAACCATGACTCATGTATAAATAGTTGATGAATTTGATCCGCAGATCATACTGTCTATGATTGACTATTATGCTCACCACTATTATTGTGCTGTGAGTGTTTCTGTTTGCTGGGCACAGGTTCGCCCAATGAATAGCTCAATCTTTACTGGTTTGACTACTTTGTTCTTCACCATCACGACCACGTGACAATATGAATAGCATTTCCTTGGCTAACGTGATTGATATCGAATGGCCAGACAATCTTTTCTCCAATGTGGCATTACCCACACACGAATTTGCATTTGCTATTTGTGTGGATGAGAATATTATGAAAAACTCTACTACCTATTTCGCTGATATGGGGCATCTACTAGCTGCCCTGAATTCTTCTACTCCTCCTGCTGCTGACTTGCTAGAATCTGTTCTGAATAGTTTTGCAATCTTCGATATATAGTTAACAGAGATTATCTTTACACTTGGTAAAATCTGGGTAAATAAATCAACTGGATTGGATAGAATTATAGTAAACTTGGTAATAGACAACACAGATATTTAAAGCTTAACTTAGTGACATTTATTTAGGCTTGTGCGAATAGTAAATTTTAGGTTCGAAGCGAGTAGTGATTTGGTCGAATAATTTCGAATCGAATTCGAGTAGTATATGTCACATATTATACAGAAAAATGAGCATATTTGTCATGACCCAACTAACCTGCACAATATTTTTAAAAAATTGAAACAAGGCATGCGCAGATGTCATTCTTTTTGGTTCAAAGGGAAGTGGAAGCAACTTTGTATAGTAGCAGGATTTGACTTTCGGTAGAATGCAAGTGATAACCTGTAAAGTATGTTACATTTTTTAAAATTTACTTTACTTAGAGCATATAAGCCGGTATAACGAGCTTTTAAACTTAAAAAACTAGCAGTTGTTCCGTGTACGAATACAACCGATGAGCGAAGCTCCTTAGAAATGGGACGCAAAACGACTATGCGCCTGATCTCGCTGCTGGCTTTCATGAAGGTGGTAGGGTGGGGCGCTGATGGGGAGAGCATCTGCTGCGCTCGGTGGCGGGAACGACAGAGCGAGTGAGTGTGCGGCACGCGCAGCGCAGGGAGAGGGAGACCGGCGGGAGAGGGGTGCGAGCGGTGACTCGGCGGGGAGCTTCGACGGCGGCAATGGAACGCCGCTTGCGGCGTTCAGCACGCGCAGCGTTTCATCGTCTTTTTGCACCGGCGCTGGGTGGGGAGACCGTCTGCTACTACCTTCGACAAAGCGCCCGTAGTGCGCTAGAATGATGGTTGTCATTTCACAATCCACGATAAAGGTGGTGAAAATGAAGACGACCATTATAACCAGTTGTGCGCAAAGCTTATTTCTTCTAACCTTGAATTTCTGGTGCGCTAAAACCAAACCGCTCAAGGCCTAAACATTTCCTCTTAAATCACCGGCCACTGCAACCTAAAGCGATGCTTAAGAAAAGAGAGCTTCGATGGCGACGGCGGGGTGTGCGGATTTAAGGAGCTTTGCAGCTAAAAATGATGAATTGACGTGAGGGTACTTTGATCATTTAACGTTGAAGTGGGGCTTCGAGAGAGTGCGGATTTTGCCTGGAAAGGTGTGTTCACGGTAAAGCACCCCTCCACTGCAGTGAAACCGCCTTTACTGGGGGTCACATGCGGTCACAGGGTCGTGACGGTGATGAAGGCAGTGGTCGTCGTGTTCAAGATGAAACTCTTTATTTGGGCGAACTTGTGCCCGGGAAATGAAAACTCAAACTACAGCAATAGACGCTGTACACTAATGGCGGCGAACGGGGCGCTGGCCATCGATAAACTGAACCGCGGCAAGGCGCGTCGGCATTTATACATGCAGCGTTGAACATTCGAGCCTTATCGCTGGTGGCCGCGTTAGAGAATTAACTCAGCTGTTCGCGTTTGCGTGCTCAAGCCTAACAAATGATCCCAAAGTAATCTCGAATGTTCTCAGACATTCTGGCGTGGTTTGTGCAAGGCAGCAGCTACACCTGCAATGGGCCGGTAACATAAAACGTAGAAATAAAGGGGTGTGTATGGCAATATGTCTATTCTTTCATTTCGAATGCTTCGAAGTTTAGAGTAATTTAAATTCACTTCGAAATTTAGAGTAATTTAAATTCATTTCAAAGCGAATTCGAATATTCAAACTGATCGAATATTCGCACAAGCTACATTTATTACATTATCTGTTTGCCATAAGTAGTTTTGCCAAGAAATGCATTTTTTGTTGCTGTAGCTTGTGCAGTGCAGTGTGCTTAAAATATTTTTGCACTTACTATGGAGTGTGCTGTTCTCTGTTATGTTTAGTTCAGGGGCTGCTCTTAGCAGCTGTTGCTCACCGAGCACCTCCAGGTTCAAGCTGTGCCAATCTCTACGTGTCCAGCATTATTCTTCTCAGCTTCTTGTTTTACATGTAATGGCCATTTGTGAAAGACAGCAACCAGTCTAGGCTGATCAGGCTAGCTGTAGTTGACGTATGATTGCATTAAAGTAATGAAGACTGTTTCAAGCTGTGAATATATACTAACGTTTACATTAGCTCTGTCAGACTCGACGATATACTTGACGATTCACAGCCACGTTCACTACACACCCTTTATTCTCCGCGCCACATATCCAACATGTCCGACCCCCCGTCTCGTACTCCATCTCCCTCCTCCTGTATTCCCGCACGCCCCCTCGCTGTTCACCCGACACTCACGCCATCTTGTTCCTCCGCCGTCAACCACACACAGCCTCCGAGACCCACACCCAACACACGCGCACTCCTCACTCCCTTTCTCTTACAACTCTCCCCCCCTCAAAGTGTGAATCCGTGGCGGAAGGGAGATGTAATGGTTCGTGGTACAGCACTAACTGGTCAGCATGGCCGGTGGTTCGACGACGTCCCGTTGCTGGGTCACTGAGGATGAAGTCATTTTCACCAATCTACTTGACCACACGATAAAGTCCACCGCGTCGCGGTGCCAACTTGGCTGAAACACCCTTGGCCGAAACACCCTTGGCTCTCGAAACACCCTTGGTGCTCTTGGACACTCAAAGTATGAGTGTCCAAGAGCACAAGGTCACCTTCTTTGATGGTAGTTGACTGTCGATGGTGATCATAACTTGACTTCTGAACCTGCCAGGCAGCTGCTTGATGCTTCTTAGCATACTTCATGGCTTCTCCAAGGCACTGCCTGAGTTCCGCAGCAAGCGCATGGGGTGCTGCTTCTGGAGGCTCCGTGTCATCCTTGTCGCCTGCAGGTTCCCACGTAGTATGCAACTCTCTGTCATAGCAAAGCAATGCTGGAGTATATCCGGTGACTGCGCTCGCCGCCGTGCGCATGGCAAGGCCGATCTCGGGTATATGGCAGTCCCAGTCTTTGTGGTTAGTCCAGCATGCTCGCAGACACTGTTTAATCGTGCCATTGTGACGCTCCATCATCTGTCCAGCCGGCCAGTAAGGTACAGTATGCCGATCCTTGATTCCCCAGTGTTTCAGGAGATTGCGCCATAATGTGCTCACGAAGGGCTTCCCGTTGTCACTGGTGATGCCCACGGGTGTCCCATGGCGGCAGAAGACTTGGACCATGCACTCCAATATTTTTGCACTGGTTGCTGCTCGTAGAGGGAACAGCTCTGGAAACTTAGTGAACTTGTCGATGACCACTAGCAAGTATTTGTGGCCACGAGGTGTAGACGGCAAAGGTCCAATTATGCCAGCACTAAGCTCTTCCATGGGTGCTGTCGCCCACTGACTGCTCATCAGGCCTTCAGGCTTTTTGCGTCGAGGTTTTGTGCGCCGACAGATAGCACAGCCCTGCACATACCTTGATATGTCCGCCCGCATGCCCAGCCAGACAAATCGTGCCGCTACACGTCTCAAGGTTTTGAAAAACCCTGCGTGGGCTGCTGTAGGGTGATCATGCGCCATTTTCAATGCCAGATGCCGGAGGTGAGAAGGCAGCCATGGCACCTTTTTGTTGCCTCTGAGCTGAACTAGCAGTCCATTTGGCTCCAGTTCTCTTGTTTCTGCCAGATCATGGAAAAGACGATGATCAGGGTCTGAATTTTGGAGCATAACCCCGTGGACCACGGTTTTCAGTTTTGAGAGACGGCTGTCACGAGCCTGCTCTTGTACAAGTTGTCCGGTGTCACTTAAAGGTGTGTCGTCCTCCAAGGCAACTGCTATTTGCTCAATTGTAATTTTCCCTTCAGGTTCTTGTGTAGCAATGGGAAACAGTCTCTCGGGCAAGCTGTCACTGGTGTGGTCTTCACATTGAAGAGGGGCTCTACTCAGGGCATCTGCGGGTATATTTGCTAGCCCCCGTCTGTGCTTGATTTTGCGACTGAAAGCCTGCAGCCGAAGGACCCAACGCTTGACCCTGGGCAAAGCTTGGTCAGTGCAGAACGTCCATGACAGGGATGAGTGGTCACAGTGTATCTCAAACTCCGTAAACTCAAGATACGCCCTAAATTTGTCCACTGCCCATACCACTGCAAGGCACTCCCACTCCTGGACAGTATAGTGGCTTTCGGCCTCTGTGAGAACCCTGCTAATGAAGGAAACTGGCTGCAGTCCATCAGGGCCAGCCTGCAGTAGCACAGCTGCAATGCCAATGCCACTTGCATCCGTTTCCACCACAAAGGGTCGATTTAGATCTGGAAGGCTCATAACTGCATTCTGAACTAAGGAATGCCTGAGCGCGGTGAAAGCTCACTCTTGGCTCTCTTCGCACCGCCATGGCTCGTTTTTCTTCAGAAGGACAGTGAGTGGATATGCCGTCAGTGAGAAGTGTGGTATGAAGCTGCGATAATAACCAGCAAGTCCCAGGAAAGCCTGCAACTGCTTAATCGTGGTGGGTCTTGGATAATCCAGCACCGCCCGCACTTTCTCTTCATCTGGTCTGCACTGCCCAGGGGAGATGACGTGGCCCAAAAACTTAAGGGACTGATGGCAGACCTGCATTTTATCAGGGTTAATCGTAAGGGCAGCATTCTCAATACGCTGCAACACTTTCCTTACATGCTCAACATGGCTCTCGAGACTTTCGGAGTAGACAAGGACATTGTCTAGAAACGCCATGGCCAGTGGCGTACCAACTCGTTCACGAGTGAGGTTGCTCGCGTCGCTCACTCTGTCCGCCGTGTGTGTGTGTGTATATATATATACCGGGTGTCCCAGCTATCTTTAGCCAAGGGTTTAAAAATACAATATTAGAGGCAGGCGAGTGAAATCACTTGCAAATTACTGACAGCCACCTTGCGCACTACAGACAATTTTTTGTTTGGTAATTAACTAATTTGTTAATTAGGATTACTTAATTAAATTGCTAAATATTGACTGTAGGCAAGAAATGCGGCTTGCGAAGTTCGAGGGCGTCTTCAGAAACCACAATTCCATTATTTGCGATAAAGAAAGTTTCGCCTATACCTTTTTTTTCCAAGCTGCAAAAAAAGCCCGCGAAATACAAAAAGAACCACGTGACTAGCGCATTCGCCCGCCGCGAGAATGCTGCCCTCAGCCGTGGTTTGAGAGAACGAAATCAGCGGCGGCCACGACTCGTCGGCTCCGCTGCAGCGGTAGGCCGATAAGTCGACGGTGGTTTTTTTGGCCCGCGCCAGCCAGTTGGCGCGCGTGAAGGTGCAAGTTGTAGCGAGCGCGGGCCAAGAAACCACCGTCAACTTGTCAGCCTACCGCAATGGAGCCGCCGAGTCGCGGCCGCAGCTGATTTCGTTCTCTCAAACCACGGCTGAGGGCAGCATTCTCGCGGCGGGCGAATGCGCTAGTCACGTGGTTCTTTTTGTATTTCGCGGGCTTTTTTTGCAGCTTGGAAAAAATGGTATACGTGAGACTTTCTTTATCGCAAATAATGGAATTGGGGTTTCTGAAGACGCCCTCGAACTCTGCAAGCCGCATTTCTTGCCTAGAGTCAATATTTAGCAAATTAATTAAGTAATCTTAATGAACAAATTAGTTAATTACCAAACAAAAAATTGTCTGTAGTGCGCAAGGTGACTGCCAGTAATTTGCAAGTGATTTCACTCGCCCGCCTCTAATGTTGTTTTTTTAAACCCTTGGCTAAAGATAGCTGGGACACCCTGTATATATATATATATATATATATATATATAGTGCAGGCTGGGCTGCCATATACCGCGACCACACAGCAGTGTTTAATAACATTTTGGAAATATTACCGTGAAGTTTAAAAAGTACACCCAAATTTAACCTGATCATCAAAGCATTGCATCAACAAACTTCCCAGTCTTAGTTTGGCGTTGTAGAGACGATGAGTATGAAGAACCTGCTATGGCTCTATAGTACCTTAAATTCTCACTTATTAAACAAAACATGTGGCTGACAAAGCAAGGTACTTCGCAGAAATCTTCAGGATAAGCCGAGTGCCAATTTCTTTACTGTTAGAGCCCTCTATAATATAAAGTCTTTCTTAAAGGGGTACTGACACAAAAATTTTTGCCTCGCGTTTTTTTGCTGCAATGTGTTGCCGGGGGCCTGTTAGTCATAACACGGCACATCGTTTGCTGCAGCGCGCGACAGATAATTAATTACAGGCTCCTCATTACCGACCAGTGTCAGTTTCGGTTTCAAAAACGACAAGCCTCCGGGTGCAACTATCACCACCTAGCGGCTCCAGCGCTCGATCACGTCAGCACACAGAAGTGTGACGCACTTCCGCGCTGTTCGCGTCGTCTCCTCGCATTCGCACGCTTGCCGCACGTGCTGCGCGATGTCGTCGCCATCATCGTCCTCGTTGTCATCGTCCTCGTTGTCGTCTGTTGGCGACGATTTCCTTGAGACACCAACAGCGCAGCGGCGAGCGCGTCAAAACAGAAATGGCGGCTACGACGTCATCATAACTTGTTGTACCGGCTACAACGGTTACGTAGGGGAAGTAGGGGGGTCACCTCGGGTCACCTCCGAGGGTGTCAATGCAACTGGTGCGGCCTAGAATGCTGGACCGCGCACCCGAACTTCAAAATTCTTATAAAATACCTTCCAAGCTTTATTCGCTGTCGATATTTTGCAGATGGTACACGCACGTACACGGAAATCGATCCAGCAGGCTATCTCGGCCGCGAAATTTTGTGTCAGTACCCCTTTAAGAAGAAGACCAAGTTGATTAATACTTAAAGGTGTACTGGCACAAAATTTCGCGGCCGAGATAGCCTGCGGGGTCGATTCCCGTGAACATGCATATATCGTCTGCAAAATATCAACAGAGAATATAGCTTGGAAGGTATTTTAAATGAATTTTGAAGTTTGCGTGAGCGACCGACACCCTCTAAGGTGACTCTCAGTGACCCCCTACTTCCCTCACGTGACCACGCTGCAACAAGTTATGATGACTTCATAGCCGCCATTTCTTTTTGCCTCGTTCACTCCGCTCCAGCAGCCTTCGGCAGCTGCTCGCCAACCGCGCGGAAGTGCGTCACAGTTCTGTGTGCTGACGTGATCGAGCGCTGCGCCCGCTAGGTGGTGATAGCTGCACCCGGCGCTCGTCGCTTTGAAACCGAAACTGACACTGGTCGGTAATGAGGAGCTTGTAAATAATTATCTGTCGCGCTCTGCAGCAAACGGTGTGCCGTGTTATGACTATCAGGCCCTCAGCAACACATTGCAGCAAAAAAACACGAGGCCAAAATTTTTGTGCCAGTACCCCTTTAAGGAAATCACATTGAGCTGGTTGCGTATAGTTATAAGATTATAAATGACTACGAATTTATATACTAGGTGTCGTTCCTTGCCCTCCTACTTTTCCCAGCTTGGGTGAGGGGTGGACGGAAAAGCGATGAAGTGGCCCTTTACTCCTCCCCTCCGGTTCCTCCAAGTAAATAGCCCAAGTACATAACTGTGTAAGCACAAATTTTCCTAGAAGAAATGTGGGCGATTATAACGTTAAACTACCCCGCATTGTTATCTTCCGTATTGGTCGTCAGCTGTTAATGATTGGTCAAAGTTTTCTGGGTCACGCTCACAGCACCTGCTCGTAAAACGACGCAACAAATGACGCGTAAGTGATCGACCTCGTAATTACCACTTACGCATGACTGCGTAAAAAATAATAATATTGCACTATTTTCAGTACGGCGTATTATTTGTCATTGGTTCTTCGCTATTCCTCAGAAATTTTCAATATGCCATAAAATCGCCTCTACATGTCGTCACAAGTCTGCGAAAACTTGCAGTGTTAAAATGAAGTGTGCACAATAAACAGCAGATTACTGTGCTGAACAATGACTCATTTTTTTCGGAATAGCGAGACAGTGTCTCTTTCTGAACATAATTTAAGAAGGCTGCCCGCCAATCACATTGGCAGCGGCTGCTTATAGCAGTGGGCGAGATGAATTCATATGTGTATAATAGATACTTTCAGTTGTGGTGTAACGATGTTGAGCTGTTTTTGCGCGTGTACAACTCTCTGTGAACTCATCGTTGCTGACAAAGAGGCAGACAGAGAAATAAAAATTATTAGGAACAGACACAATCCTTTGCAGGTGGGCAGCCTTCTTAGTCCAGAAAACCGTGGACGCTGATCATCTTCCTGGTGAGGTAGATCAAATGACGGGGAAAACTTGAAAGCTGGGCTTCTCAATGTGCTCGAGTCCACTGCCTTGTTTCAAGTCGCTGCAGGCTACCTTATGATAAGCCAAGTGAAGCAGGATAATCGTAGACTAAAGTGGAAATATATTTTAGCTTTCCTGGCTAGGCACAACTAAAATACTGGACACTTCTGCACACTCAACAACTCACAGCAGCTTGGATATGGAGCAGTGGCGATGCTATTCGTTTTCAAAGAAAGAAACTGAATTTCCTTATAAAGGAGAGCGTTTGATCTGGTTCCCGCCCATATTTGCATCGACGATGCCCGTGCTGAGTGATAGCCTTCTTTGCAATGCTCCAGCGCAAGGCGCGCAAGCGTGGAATAGGCAGCCCGCACCGCAGGTAGCCTACAGTGCGTGGTCATGACACACGGAGGACAGTCGTCACAGCAGCATGGTGGGAAAATTTTATTGCATAATTACGTTATTGCTGCGTTCAAGTAAAACTTTACCTGACTTGTTAGTTTCCCAGTCTGCAGCCGACAGTAACCACGTGTCGAAAGTGGAGGGCTCTGCCCCCCCCAACATTTCTCAGTAGGGGGGCTAGCGCCCCCTTTGCCCCCACCCCCCTCGGTAGCTACGCCTATGGCCATGGCAAAGTTATAATTTATTCCTTGCAGCAGCCGGTCCATCAAGGTTTGAAAAGTTGCCAGGCCACCTGCCACCCCAAAGGGCATTCTTGTAAACTCAAATGTGCCCTGATGGCAGATAAAGGCTGTTTTCGCAATGTCAGCCTCAGACACAGGAATCTGAAAAAACTCCTGGGAGAGGTCGAAGCTTGAGAACCACACTGCACAGCCCAATTGTGCTAGCAGCGAGTCCGTTCGAGCCAGTGGGTAGGCAGGTGCTCGGGTACGTGCGTTCAACGGCCGGTAGTCCACAGCAAGCCGGTAGCCTCCAGACTTGGCCACAAGTACTGGGGCACTAGTCCAAGGGCTGGTGCTAAGTCTTATAAGGCCCTTTTCCAAGAGGTCATTGACACATCCTTCAATGATCTCTTGCTTTTTTGCATTTACTGGCCGCAGCTTGCATCTCACAGGCGCACTATCTCCAGTGTCAATGCAGTGCTGTGTGAGGCTGGTACATCCAGGAATTGCAGTAAACAAATAAGAGAAGTCATCGAGCACCTTATTCATGTCTGTACGCCTTCGTCAGCTGGAAAAGTGCTTCCTGTGCCTGGTACTACAAGCACTTCTTCAAAGAGGCCCTGCAAGCAATAAGATTCGCCGTCTTCCTCTATCGCGAGCGCAGCAGTGTGAAATCCTAAGCGTGACACCCCTGTCACGCTTAGCAAATAGCACAATGCACTGCGGGTTGGTTCCAATAGTCCACCCACCCAGCACTACATGTAGGGATATGCCTGTCACATTCAAAAAGTCTCTGCCAAACACAATGTCCCGACACAAATCTGGCACGCACAGGAAACGTATGCGGCTGCTTGTGGCCCAATGTATCTTGCACTTTAGGGATGTGGTTGACTGCGACCAACCTGTTGCCAGTCGGAGTGCTCGTTCCTGTGTCCTGGGTTTGGCGCCCGTCGCCTCGGCCACCCTTGTCATTGGTGTTCCAAGCAAGCTCACACTTGAGCCTGTATCTAGCAGGGCCAGGAATGTAGTCTGCCCAATTCGCAGTTCCAGGAGAGGCCCTCTGTTGCCGGTCAAGGCCGCTACCCGCAGCGCTGTCTCGTTGGTGCTGGCTGGAGTAGCACCTACCGTCTCCCGTTTCCCGGGCACTGTGAGCGGATAGGTCCAATTCTATTGCATAGGTAGCAGCGGAGCGGGCCGCTGCGCCGACCCGAAGGGCACTCGCGGGCAATGTGACTGACGCCTCCGCAGCGATGGCAAGGAATTCCACCGGAGTCGAGCGGTTGGTATCCTTGTGGCTGTGGCGGCACTGGGAAATGAGGCCTTCTAGCAGAAGCGAGCGACCTGTGCAACCGGTCCCGGTGGTAGGATGGCTGTATTGCCGCGGGGTGCAACGGCCAGTAAGATGCCGCCGACGGATGCTGCAACGGCGCGGCAGCCGCCGCCATCGTTACTCCAGGCCTCGCTCCTGACAGGCCGGCCACATTTACAGCTGGCTGGAAGGCGAGGTCCCGCGCAACTTGATCGGTTGGAGGTGGCAATGGCTTGTACTGGAACTGCCTCTAATAACGCTGCATGAGGCCGTCAGCTGCCTTTGCCAGCTCCGCGAGATTGGCAAACTGCTTGCCTTCCACCAAATCTTGGAGTTGCAGGTGCATCTGCCATAACACACGGTCAACCTTTTCAGATTCCGGCACTTCACCGCCGATCCGGTCATAATATGCCGCAATCGTGTAGATGAGCTCTTTTAAGTTTTCTGTGGGGTGTTGAGTGCGGAGCTCAAGTTCTTGTTTCAGGTGCCGCTTCGCATCAAATGAAGAAAACTCCGCAATGAACGACACCTTGAAGTCATCCCACGATGAAAACGACTTCACGAAACGCAGCCACGACTTCGCGCTACCCTCCAGTGCAGCAGGCACGACGTGGCTAAGCCTTTTGTCGGCACCAATACCAGTCACCAGGCAAAAGGTTTCCAGCTGGTCCAGAAATTCCTCGGGTGACTGCATGTCACTGAATCCCGTGAACCTCGGGGGTTGACTGACCCCGGAGCGCAGTCACCTGTCGTTTGGAATGCCTCCGCAATCATGGGGCCTGCAGGCATGGGCTCAACCATCATGAGTCTTTGTCTGCCGGCCGCCGCTATTTGCTCACGCTGTATGGCAGAGCCGTTTGTTTGCCCCAGCAGATGTTGAAGCTGCTCCCCTGGCACATTCACCATGTCCATCTCTGTTGCCATGTCGATACCGGACAAGCCCTCACTTGTCATACTCGACGCTATACTTGACGATCCACAACCACGTTCACTGCACACCCTTTATTCTCCGCGCCACATATCCAACATGTCCGACCCCCCCGTCTCGTACCCACTCTCCCTCCTCCCGTAATCCCGCGCGCCCCCTCACTGTTCACCCTACACTCGCGCCATCCTGTTCCTCCGCCGTCAACCACACAGCCTCCGAGACCCGCACCCAACACACGTGCGCTCCTCACTTCCACGCGCACTCCTCACTCCCTTATCTCTCACAGCTCTAAAAACTACTTGTTTAACAGGGCAGCTGTCATCATCACCATGCTAGAGTATATTAAAGTGTCCATGACATGGTCGTCCTACTAACATCAGCTTATATTAGTAACTTAATGCAATTAGTGCTCAGTATAGATAGCCACACAAAAAACGGAGCTGTAAGTGCTGATTTTAATTAGAAATTTCCATTTGAGAGCATTGGCTCTAATCTTCTCATACTGACAGCAGCTACCATTTTGCAAGTACTGTTTGAGATCAGGGAATTTAGTGCCACTGCGGCATCATCTGAAATTACAGATTTTAAATTCAAGTTTTCTACCTCGCCCAGTGGGCTCAAAATTTGCCAGCTTGCGGTGGGAAGTGTACAGGTTAACATGCAGTGCATAACTCATGCTCGAAACCTTGGGTCACCTCCTTAACCCTTTCAGACGCGACCTGTGTGTGAAGAACTCTCTGCAAATGCGTCAAACTTAAACAACATTGTTGCAAGGCACTCAATTTTCTGTTACAACAAATATATTGTCAAAGTACATTGATTTATGTGTCTTATACTGATTAAGCTTAATTAAATTGTAAATAAATATATATTTAGCCTGGAGTCGCTCATGTTCTCTTTTTGCATAAATAGAATCAGATCTCAGGCTAGAAATATAGTGCAAACTTGTTTTCGGTTATGTTCATTTCGAGCAAAGAAAAATTATACTTTTGACGTTGCTCGCGGAAAGCGGCACGTCAAACGACTCGTCCAACATAATAGTGCCTTCAGCAAAGTGATCATATGCAGCATTACACTGGAAAATGAAGTTAAATGAAGACACATTTATTACGCAGGAGGTCCATTTCATCCTAACCTCAATGTTTCTTGCTCTTTCTTAGTGACTTGTCAATGCAACTAGCAAAAACAAGGTATGTACACAATTGTGTACAAAGCGTTTCAAAGGGTTCAAGGGGTACTGACACCAATTTTCGAAGCTGAGTTTACGCCACCATACAGATCTCCTGTGTTTAGAGGCAGCTCTAAGCAAGTGTGGAGCTCTGTAAAAGCCGATAAGATATTTTATTTTGACTTTAAAGTCAATTTTCACATGGCGCACCTACTGACATCGACACTAGCGGGATGTCAGGCTACAGTGCCGATTCTGGTGACTTCACGGAACAATATGGCTAGTTGTGATGACATCATCATCATCAGCCTGTCTACGCCCACTGCAGGGCAAAGGCCTCTCCCATGTTCCGCCAATCAACCCGGTCCTGTGTTTTCTGCTGCCACGTAATACCTGCAAACTTCTTAATCTCATCTACCCACCTAATTTTCTGTCTCCCCCTCACGCGTTTGCCATCTCTTGGAATCCAGTCAGTTACCCTTAATGACCACCGGTTATCCTGCCGACGTGCTACGTGCCCGGCCCATATCCATTTCTTCTTGATTTCAACTATGATGTCATTAACCCCCGTTTGTTCCCTGACCCACTCTGCTCTCTTCCTGTCTCTTAAGGTTACACCTATCATTTTCCTTTCCATCGCTCGCTGCGTCGTCCTCAATTTAAGTTGAACCCTCTTTGTAAGTCTCCAGGTTTCTGCTCCGTAGGTAAGTACCGGTAAGATGCAGCTGTTATATACCTTCCTCTTGAGGGATAGTGGTAGATTACCATTCATGATTTGATAATGCTTGCCGAATGAGCCCCAACCCATCCTTATTCTTCTAGTTATTTCACTCTCATGGTTCGGCTCCGCGGTTACTACCTGTCCTAAGTAGACGTACTCCTTTACAACTTCCAGTGTCTCGCCACCTATCGCAAAGCGCTGTTCTCTACCAAGATTGTTCCACATTACTTTAGTTTTATGCATATTAATTTTCAGACCTACTCTTCTACTTTCCGTATCCAGTTCAGTAATCATGAGCTGCAATTCGTCTCCCGCGTTACTCATCAATGCAATGTCATCAGCGAATCGTAGGTTACTGAGATACTCTCCATTGACTCTTATCCCTAGCTCTTCCCAATCTAGGGCCCTGAAAACCTCCTGTAAACACGCGGTGAATAACATTGGAGAGATCGTGTCTCCCTGCCGTACGCCCTTCTTTATTGGGATTCTGTCGCTTTCTTTATGGAGGACTATAGTGGCTGTGGATCCGCTGTAGATTTCTTCCATTATGTTTATATAGGCTTCGTCGATGCCTTGATTCCGCAGTGCCTGCATGACTGCTGATGTCTCCACCGAATCAAATGCCTTCTCGTAATCTATGAAGGCTATGTATAGGGGTTGGTTGTATTCCGCGCATTTCTCTATCACCTGATTGATAGTATGAATATGGTCTATTGTTGAGAATCCTGTACGAAATCCTGCCTGGTCCCTTGGTTGATTGAACTCCAATGTCGTATTAATTCTGTTAGCAATTACTTTTGTAAATAGCTTGTAGACAACCGACAGTAAGCTTATGGGCCTGTAATTTTTCAGGTCTTTGACGTCCCCTTTCTTATGGATCAAGATGATGTTGGCATTCTTCCAAGATTCTGGTATCCTCCCCGTCGAGAGGCACTTCGTATACAGGGTGGCCAGTTTCTCTAACATAATCTCTCCACCGTCTTTCAACAGGTCTGATGTTACCTGATCCTCACCAGCTGCTTTGCCTCTTTGCATTCCCTTTAGGGCTTTCTTTACTTCTCCTGTCAATACTGGTGGGATGTCAGATTCCTCTGCGCTATTACTCCTTCTTACGTTATCATCCTGAATGGCTCGGCTGCTGTACAGATCTCTGTAGAACTCTTCCGCTACCTCAACTATTCTATCCATATTGTTTGTGACCTTGCCTTCCTTATCCCTTAATGCATACATCTGATTTTTGCCTATGCACAGTTTTGTCTTCATAGCTTTGAGGCTTCTTCCGTTCTTTAGAGCATGCTCAATTCTCTCCATATTATACTTTCTTATGCCGGCTACTTTACGCCTATTGATTAACTTCGAAAGCTCCGCCAGCTCTATTTTGTCTGTTGCATTTGAGGCTTTCATAGCTTGACGTTTCTTAATGAGGTTTTTCGTCTCTTGGGATAGCTTACCAGTGTCCTGTCTAACAACTGTACCCCCGACTTCCACTGCACACTCCTTGATGATACTAGTCAGATTATCATTCATTGCGTCAACGCTAAGGTCGGTTTCCTCGGTTAAAGCCGCGTACCTATTCTGAAGTGAAACTCTGAATTCCTCAACTTTCCCTCTCAGAGCTAGTTCATTAATCGGCTTCCTGCGTATCAGTTTCTGCCGTTCCTTCCTCACGTCAAGTTGAATTCTAGATCTTACCATTCTATGGTCACTGCATCGGATCTTGTTAACTACTTCCACATCCTGTACAATGCCCGGGTGGCCGCACATTATGAAGTCTATTTCATTTTTAGTTTCGCCATTAGGACTCCTCCACGTCCACTTACGAGTAGCCCGTTTTCTGTAGAAGGTATTCAAGATGCGTAAATTATTGCGTTCTGCAAACTCTACTAGTAACTCCCCTCTGGCGTTTCTAGAGACGATGCCATATTCCCCAACTGCATGATCTCCAGCCTGCTTCTTGCCTACCTTTGCATTAAAGTCGCCCATCAGTACAGTATACTGTGTCTTTACCTTACTCATTGCTGATTCTACGTCTTCGTAGAAGCGTTCAACCATTTGATCATCATGGCTGGATGTAGGCGCGTAGGCCTGTACCACCTTCATCTTGTACCTCTTATTAAACTTAATTACGATACATATCACCCTCTCATTAATGCTATAGTATTCCTCTATATTGCCAGCTATATCTTTATGAATAAGGAACCCCACTCCTAGTTCTCTTCTGTCAGCTAAGCCACGATAGCATAGGACGTGTCCGTTCTTCAGCACTGTATAAGCCTCCTTGGGCCTCCTAACCTCACTGAGCCCTATTACATCCCATTTAACACCCTCCAATTCCTCGAATAGTACAGCTAGACTCGCCTCACTAGATAAAGTTCTAGCGTTATACGTAGCCAAATTCAGATTCCAATGGCGGCCTGTCCGTACCCAGAGATTCTTAGCACCCTCTGCTGCGTCGCAGGTCTGACCGCCGCCTTGGTCAGTTGCTTCGCAGCCGCTGGGGACTGAGGGCCGAGGGTTAATTGGTGTATTCATGTGGGAGGTAGTGGCCAAGTACTACACCAGGGTGGCCAATCCTGCTCTGGTGAGGGAGTGCATTGCTGGCTGTGGTCGCCAGTGAGGCTGCACCCCAGGCCTTTTTACACAATTCCATCATCACGCGGATTTTTTTTTTTTTTTTTAATCCGGTTGGGAATTGTCCGGCACCGGGATTCGAACCACGGACCTCTTGCATGCGAAGCTGATGCTCTACCACTACGCCATCGCTGCAGTGGGTAGCTAGTTGGGTAGCTAACAATGGGTAGCTAATAAATAGTTATTAAACAAGGGTAGCTTGTTTAATAACTATTTATTAAATAGTTAAAACAGCGCAGGGTGGACAAGATGGCGGCAGTCCAGCAACAACCAGAGAAGCGACGTCATCTTCCTCGTCGTTCACGCAGCCACGCTGCGGCGGCTGTGTGGTATCATAACCCCCCGGCTGTAGAAGCACCGTCTCGGTGCTTAATCTACACAGATGTGGTCGAGGGAGGGTAAGTTGTGATGACATCACATACCAAATCATACAAAATGGCCGCTTATGCATCACCAATGGAGTCCCTGAGCAGAGCAGCCGTAGAGAAGTCACGATATCTTGTGCAAGCGTGTGACGAGAAGCCCACACCATGTTGTGGTGTCAGGCTACAGCAAGAACCGAAACTAGCTTTTAAAAACATTTTTGAGGGCTTGGCCTTTCATTCAACACAAAAAAGCTGCAACTGAGAATTTTTGTGTCAGTACCCCTTTAAATTTTCATATATATCAGCAGCTTCAAAAATAATTTTATTGGCTGACATTAAGCATTAACTATTTTACGGGATTTTTCATATTTATGTAGAGCAGTTATTATGGCCAGTATTCTATGCAGCCAGGACATGCATTCAGACAGGCATACGTTTCGAGCGCCGCCCAGACGAAGACATTCGGGGCCTCGTGCCGACACAACTAAGACAGGTGCATCTAAACTGGCGTAGGGTGCCAGGAAGAATGGATCTTTATTAACATCGAACGCACGTCTCTTAGCTCGTGCTAGTGATGCGCCCAGTGCTTTATTTGGATAGAATACCCAGTGAAAAAAAAAACGCAATGAACCTGAAGGGACACTGCAGTCAGGCAAATTTAGTGACACTTTGAGTCAGTACACTTCACACTTCAGTGAGTGTTACTTTAGTGGTGCTTTGCTACATGGGTAAGGGCACTGTCATTTGACATTGCATGTATTTTCGATGAGTTAAGTCATTTAAGTCATTTGGCACATTATGTGTTATTTGAGTGGTACTTTAGTGGTGCGTTGCTACATAGGTAAGGGTACTGTGATTTGATGTTGTATGTATTTTTGATGAGTAGGTCATTTGGCACATTATGTCGTATTTGAAGCAACATTTACAAAATGAAAGTGTGACCAGTTGTCATGAGCCCAAACACGAAGGCATTGCATGTAATACCAAAACAGTGTGAGCTGTGTGCATGGAAGGGAAATCCAGGAAGTTGCAAATTACCAGTGGTTTTCATGAAGGAAAGAAGATGACTTTTAAGGGCTCGTTTTTCTTTGTTAGACACAATATTAATGAGAACTAACAGACAATTGGCATTATTGTCTGTTAGTTCTCATTAATAGTGGTTTTCATGGGCAGTTCTTGCTGCAAATTGCCTAGGTACACTAATAACATTTGAAAATGTAAAGTGTGGTCTTAGAGTGGGTATGAACAATCAATTTAATTTAATTTAATTTAATTTTGAAGCACTGCCACTTAGTCAGTGCACTTGTAAGAAGCCAAGTGAATTCAATGAACAAACTTTCTGGTGAATGCATTTTATAACAATTAAGCCTTTCCCTGTGACAGCCTGCTAAAGACAAGTGACACTCAATTTGCTTTTCTTAAGAGCAGCAGAATATTCTTGTGAAGCCTAATTTGCTTTAGCCATAAGGATTTTGACCACCCGAGCGCATCACATGTGCTCATCTATTTTTGGCTTGTGACGGGCTCACCTCATCATGGGTGTTTCACTGCGTTCTGAATAACATTTTACTAGCAGAGGTTATCTAAGGGTGTTGTTTCCTTTAGTATATGATATAGTTTTACATAGACTGGAATAAACTATTATTTCTTGCCGTTGCAATTTCTTCTGGGTCAATCTTAGAATTTAAGCAAGTTACTTAAATATTTCATGCCGTAGAAAATTTGGCTAAATTGGCACGATTAGTTCTTAAAAATTGGCTCTTAAAGGGACTCTAAAGGCAAATATCAAATTGGCCTAGACTGTTGAAATCCCATTCCAAAAACCTGTGGTGTTAAGGCGATCGCACGCTGCCATGGGAACCTGCCAGTAGCTAGACCGCAGATCCAGTATGCGAGTATTCACCACCTTGTTAACAGTTGTGAATTCGGGGTGAGGGTCTTTCTTTGTCACCTTATTAAAGGGGTACTGATACCAATTTTTGAAGGCGAGTTTACTCTACCATGCAAATCTCCTGTATACAGAGACGGCTCTGCGCAGGTGTGGAGCTCAGTAAACACTGATATGATATTTCATTTCAACATTAAAGTCAATTTTCGCATGGCGCACCTACTTACATCGACACTGTCGTGACGTCAGGCTACAGTGTCAATTCTGGCGACTTGACGCACCATTACGACTAGTTGTGATGATGTCAGGTACGAAAATATTCAAGGTGGGCCGCTTGTGTGCCACCAGAAACATTCATAATGGTGTCTTGTGCTTCACCAACGGAGCCATGGAGTGGAGCGGCTGTGAAGACGTCACGACGTCTCGAGTGAGCACGTGATGAGAAGCTCCGACCGTGTTGTGACATACTGTAAGAACCAAAACTAGCTTTTAAAAACATACTGTAATTACTTCTTCATGGTGCACTTACGCTTACCAGTACATTTTCTAGGCTCTCGAGGGCTTGACCTTTCATTTTACGCAAAAAAAAAAGTGACAGCTGACAATTTTCGTGTCAGTACCCCTTTAAGATGACAATAGCCGACAGAGATGAGAGAACAAACTGAGGTAGCCGACCTTGAGAGAAAAAAGTGGACCTGGACAGGTGACGTCATTAGAAAGACGGACAACCTGTGGTCATTTAGAGTTGCAGAGTGGATGCCGAGAGATGTTTGGAAACGTAGCCGAGGAAGGCAGAGAGCTAAAGGGGGTGATGAGATTAGGAAGTTTACCGGCATAAAATTAAATTGGCTCATACAGGACAGGGAAAATTGGAGATATTGAGGGCAAACGGTGTGGCGCTAAAAAGACAAAATGAGGACACGAACCGACATACACGGGTGCCAAACTTCCAATTGTTTAGTAGCAGAAACTACACTGTTTTATACATGATCCCGACCAAGGTAATCTCTGCACAGATAAAATAACATGGGTGAAGTGAACTAACAAAACATCGTAATTCAGCAATTCACCATTCGAGCAATTCATCAGAAACTGTATTCACCTGATCTAAACAAACTGGCAGGCACCCAAGAACACGTGTCCATTGCAGGCTCAAAACCAAGTGATAGGCAAACGAGGCAGCGCACAAACTGAACTTGAAAATGCCTATCTTTTATACGAAAGAATGTGCGATGCAAACTGAGAACAAGGAACAAAAGACCGGATAGGACTTCTTTGTTTCCTCAGTTTGCACCGCAAATTCTTCTATTAACCTTTGCACCAACTCGTTATCTTTTAAGAACATCAATTCTTTTTCACGTAAAACTAGTGAAAGCTTGCTAATGCAATGATTGCCTGCCCTTTTCATTAGGAACACATCAGTTGTCTTCCTTTCAGTGCGGCTACTTGTGTGTCAGTTCATGTCCTCACTTTGTCCTCAAACTATGAACGAACTAGCTCGGCAACATGCCCTGTTGAAGATATACTGCTGTGGAGATGAAATATTGCCATGTACACATATTTCCTTGATTTTCATGTGATGGGGCTTCACTGACAAAAAAACTCTTACACATGTTACCGACACCCGGCACATGCCTTTCTGAAATATATGGGAAGCTTCCCGATCGTTTTAGAATGTGCTGATAAGATTGTGCACATGACGAAAGCAGTCGAGTTTATTTTGGAGCTAACCTGAGCACCAATGATAACACTGGAACGTTCAACCACGCGTGTATAAAACATATGTTTCACCAACAATCAGTTTTATCGACAATCAGCTGTGCTCGCTTTTATCGTTGTATGAAGAGTGTTAGTGGCTTGTATAGTGAGGATTACCTGATTTTCTGGGCACAAGTTCGCCCAGTTTCATCTTTGTTAGTCTGACTGCCGCCTTCTTTGCCATTACAACCATGCGACGTCTGATGGAGGTGCTTGTCCGTTGATGTACCAAGCACCCCAGGGAAGCTGTGAACCAAGCCCATGGCACAAAAAAGAAGGCACTAAAGCCTTCCCATATCATCGGGCCAACCATAGGCAGCAAAAGCTAAAGCTGGAATACGGGCCGCTTCCAGTCTAGGAAGGACTTTGAGCACGAAAGCAGCAACGATGGCAGCCCCGGTGCTGCCTACAGTGATCGTGCTACAACAGCCCAGAGAGCCGCCGACCTGCTGGGATCATCACATGAGGATCTGAAGAGCTGACTGGAAGCATATGACCGGTTCACCGTTTTCAACCATTGGAGCAATGAAGACGACATGTTTATTTAACCTTGAAAAACACCGTTAGGGTGTAGTTCGAGAACCAAAAGTTGACCCCAACATATGTTAATTTTCAAACAAAATTCTTGGCCACCTTCACGAGTGTCGTCTGCAAGGAGAGGGTCGAAACTCTGCATGAAACCGGTGTACAGCTCCCCAACAAAAACGTCACACTGTAACCTGAAGGGATGACCCGAATTTTTCGACATGCAAGCCTGACGTGCCTGAAGAAAAGAAAGGCCTCATGTGAGGAGTAAAGCAGAAACTCTTCGCTGGTGGAACCCACCCATGACAGTCCAAGAATTTCTCTCTGAGATGTGAAGTCTACACACTTCAACTGCACACCAGCATCCAGTCTGCCAGAACGAGGGTCTCGTGCTGGCAGACTTGATGCTTTCAGGGAGTATGCGAGGGATTATTGGTCAGCTGCCAGCTCGTAATAAGTTCACGTGCTACGTGACGCCAACAGGCAGAAAAAGAGTGTTTCACACTCGCCGTCATGGCTACTGGTGGCGCTGACTGACGCTCCCACGTTTAAATGTACATATATACCCTATAAAGTGGACATGCGGATGGCCGCCGCGGTAGCTCAGTTGGTAGAGCATCGGACGCGTTATTCGAAGGTCGCAGGTTCGGTCCCTGCCCGCGGCAAGCTTTCTTTTCATCCACTTTTCTTTCTTCACATTTACCTTACATTTACTATTAAAAACATCCCCTATACTTTCCTTGGCTATATTGTCTGTTAGTGCTCAATAATATTGTGTACAACAAAGAAAACGAGCCCTTAAAATCAACACTTCTTTCCTTTGTAGGCGTACCGGCACTTTTCAGGCGTCAACGTTAGTCCGGAGATCTTGATTGCTTGAAGCACAGCTTCAAGGCACCGGAGGTGTTCGTCGAAGTTTGAGGCAAACACAATGACGTCATCCAAGCACACGAGGCACATCTGCCACTTCAAGCCAGCCAGTACTGTATCCATAAGGCTCGAAAAGTCGCAGGTGCTGAGCAAAGACCAAAGGGCATGACCTTGAACTCGAACAGGCCGTCTGGTGTTATGAAGGCCATCTTTTCTCGGTCTCTCTCGTCGACCTCGATTTGCCAGCAGGTGGTCTTGAGGTCCATCGATGAAAAGTACTTCGTGTTGTGGAGTCGATCTAGGGCGTCGTTGTAGTGTCGGCAACACGGCGCGACTGAGGACAACGAACACACTCAACCCATGCCACACAAGAACCCCTTTATTCCGGTGACAGTCGTATTTATATATGTCAGAGGTGGCGCCATCTCTTGATGACAGTTGAACATAACTAAAGTCACCTAGTGTCGACCTTCGACACTACAGTCGTCTATTTGTGGGAGACAGTACATGTACTTCTTCGTGACTTAAATTTGTTCAGGCGACGATAGTCGACGCAGAAATGTAGGGTTCCATCCTTCCTCACTAACACAACAGGTGATGCCCACGGACTCTTGGATGGCTGGATGATGTCGTCGCGTAGCATTTCGTTGGCCTGTTTCTTAACGGCCTCCCATTCGCGCGTCGAAACTCGGTACGGGCTCTGACGGATTGGTCGGGCACCTTCTTCCGTCATGATGCGATATTTCGCGACTGGGGTCTGTCGAATTCTTGACGACGACGAGAAGCAATAGTTAAAATTCCGGGAAGAGGCCTTTGAGCTGGTCTTGCTTGTGCTTCGGGAGGCTCAGGTTGACGTCGAAATCTGGTTGGGGACCTTGATCTATCGAAGAGGGCGAAAGCATTGCTGGCGTCCACGAATTCATCGATGTAGGCGACCGTTGTACCAATGTTGAGGTGCCTAAATTCGTGGCTGAAGTTTGTCAGATTACCTTTGCTTTGCCATCACGCAGCTCGGCTATGTCTTTTGCGATGCAAATCTGACGGTTCAGAAGCAGGTGCTGATCGCCCTCGATAACGCCTTCAAGGTCTGCGGTTTCTTCAGTGCCGACGAAAATGATGACACTGGAGAAAGGCAGAACCGTGACGTGATCTTCTACGACATTCAGTGCGTGGTTCCCTGGCGTCGTGTGGGGCGGCAGCGTTTTTTCTGAGGTTAGTGTTATTGACTCAGACTTCAGATCGATGACGGTGCCGTGGTGACTTAGGAGGTCCATTCCAATCATCACCTCCCTGGAGCATTGTTGTAAGATTACAAAGCTCGCAAGATAAGTCCGGTTATTGATGCTGACTCTTGCGGTGCATACTCCAGCCGACATTATTAGAAGGCCTCCAGCGGTCCAGATTTCGGGGCCTTGCCAAGCAGTCCTAACTTTCCTCATCTTTGTGGCGAACGGTCAACTGACGACGGGATAGTCAGCTCCAGTGTTGACGAGAGCGGTGACGTTGTGGCCGTCGAATAGTACGTCGAGGTCGCTAACCGTCGTCTTGTGTTGCGGCTAAGTCGCGGCGTCGGGTCACGGCTAGGTTGGCTTGTCCCGCTGCTTCTACATCGCATCAACAGGTCTTCAAGCCCTGAGGTTTCATCGTCAGGGCTCAGTCTGGTTTGCGTCGTGTTCTCGAGATTTCGTCGCGGCGGCGGAGGATCTTTGGTATTTCGGCGTACAGCAACCGCACCTCCATCGGCTGCTCTTAGTTTTCCGGATACGGGCTAGGTGACCGGCCCCGCGTTGGGCTGGTGTATGGTCGGCGTTAGGGAAAGACGTAGCGGCCTGGCGACGGCAATCGGAAAGGTCCTCGGGGGTCTAGTGCGCTCCTGCAAGATAGTCGGCGATGTCACATGGTCGTTCACCTTGCTGTGGATGCGGCACGACGATGGAGAACCCACGCAGTCTCATCTGTCAGCACTGGCAGCAGGGTTAGGTGTAGCCAGCTTCTCTGCAATGGTAGCAGGGTGGGCGGTGGTCGGGGGTGCGCCGAACGTCTGTCTCCCTCGGGGTGTAGCGCTGGCTGACAGGCGGGCGGTATGGCATCGGTGACGGCGGCGGCGTCTGGTGACGGTACTTAGGCTGTTCGGCGTCTTGACGTGGGCATGAAGGGGAGGGGCGGTGCGTCGGGCTGCAGCAGCGTAGCTCAAGGCTTGCGGCTGAGGCTGTGGTGGTTCAGGGATTCCCAGCGACTGCCAGACTTCCTTGCGGACCACGTCGGCGATCGAATCCACTTGAGGCTGCGCCAATGATAACGGCTTGTGCAGCTCTTTCCGCACTATCGCCCTGATGGTTTCCCGTAGGTCGTCGGTGCCTAGTGAGTGCGCTTCGATGTAACCTGTAGACAGGGTTGAGCGGTTGTATTGCTTCGTCTGCATGTCGAGTGATATTTCAATTGTTATTTTTTGGTAGCCTCCGTTAGGAATTTGGTGACTGTTTTTGGTGGGTTCCGCACCAATCCTGCAGAAAGGTCCTGTCTCACTCCCCGCATAACAAAGTGGACCTTTTTCTCCTCAGGCATGGCAGCATCGGCCAGGCGGAAAAGTCACGTCATCTCTTCCGTGTAGATGGTGACAGTCTCATTCGGTAGGTTCTCTCTCATCTCCAGCAAGGCAGGCTGCCTTTTCCTTACGGACGATGCTCGTGAATATTAAGGAACGCTGACCGAAAGAGGTCCCAAGTTTGAAGGGTCGATTTCTCGGTTCTCAAACCATGTCGTCGCGGTGTCTTCTAAGTAGAAGTAGACGTGGTACAGCTTCTCTTCAGAGTCCCAATGGTTGAAGGTGACGACTCGGTCGTACGTCTCCAGCCAGCTCTCCGGGTCTTCAAACGACGATCCACGGAAAGTCGGTGGCTCTATTGGCTGCTGCATCACGACCGTTGTAGGTGGCAGAGGGGCTGTCACCGTCTTGGCGGTCGATGTGACGGTCTTGGGCTGCCTGGTGTTTTCAGGAAGGAGCCCGTACTCTGGCTGTAGTCCTTTTCTGCCGGCGGCTAGTTCGACAATCCGGGTTGTCTTTAGCGTCATCTTCTTCACGGCTTGGGCTTGGGTCAGGGCCCCACGGTGGCGTCCGGATCATGAAGCAGCACCTCCACCAGATGTCATGGGGTCGTGACCTGGACGAAGGCAGCAGTCAGCGTGTCCAAAATGAAACTCTTTAGTTGGCCGAACTTGTGGCCAGGAAATGAAGAGTCAAGCTACAGCAATACACACTGTACACTGGTAGCGGCGAACAGAACGTCGGCCATCGATAGAACTGATCTGCAGAATGCGCATCGGCATTTATACACGCGGCATCAAAGATTCGAGCCTTATCACTGGTGGCCGCGTTAGATTCATAATAATCTCAGCTGTTCGCATTTTCGCGCTCAAGCGTATAAGAAGATTCGTACATAATCTGGAAGGTTCCCAGACATTATAGGACGTGGCTTGCGTAAGGCAGCGGCTACACGTGCAACGAACTAGTTGCATGAAAAAGAAGCTCGCGTGGCAGTATGCTAATTTTTTTATATGTATAAAGATAGCATCGCTGGGGTCTTTATTGTTAAAATGCTACAGATAGCATGACTTTGTATTATGCTTTTTGATAAAGGATATTTATGTTTGGATAAATCCCAGACTATTATGGACAACGAAACAGAAAGCTGGGTGAGTTGTATGGATCTAAAACATACCGGGAGCAAGAACTGTAGACAAAGACAGAGCAGAAAAACAGAATGAGAGCACTTTCTTGCAAATGAAATTTAATGAGGAAACAGCACTCAAATCAGATGTTTAAAAAAAGACATGCATTTGTCATCAAGGCGTTCCTAAATTTAGTCCTAAACACCACACATTGGTTCAATCCCAAGCAAAACATAACATGAGGTGTTAAGCCTCACCTAGGTGTTCAAGCAAGGTGCATAGTCTTTAAAAAATGATGTTTTCTTATCAATTGGGGTGAGTGACAGCTGACGGCTGACCTAGAACCCTCTTTTTTTTTTTACGTGGAAAGCCTCATATATATTTCTCAGGTCATCGTACCCACATGGTGAAACAAAACTAAGGTAGTAGGAAATTCCATTAAACATCCGCAGTCCCTGCAGTGTGAGCCCAAATGAGTAGAAAAAAGCAGACCTTGAACTGCATTCCTGTGCTCATTGAGGCGTCATTTCAAACGTATACCTGTCTGGCCAACATAAATGTAGCCACACGATAGTGGGATGCTGTAGATAACACCCAAGGTGCTAGAAACAGGTTTGTAGGAGTGGTTAACGCAACACACAATTCTTCTTACAGGAAAGAAGACTTTTAAGGGCTCGTTTTTCTTTGTTAGACACAATATTAATGATAACTAACAGACAGTAATTCCTAGGAAAGTATAGGGGATGTTATTTGTAATAATTGGGACATAAATGTGAAGAAAGTAAAGTGGACGAAAAGATAACTTGCCGTCGGCAGGGACGGAACCTGCGACCTTCGAATAACGCGTCCGATGCTCTACCACTGAGCTCTACCCGCCGTCCACTTTATAGGGTATATATGTTTATGTAAACATTGGAGTGTTAGCCAGCACCGATTGCAGCCATGGTGGCGAGTGTGGAACACTCTTTTTCGGCCTTTTGACGTCACATAGCACGTGATCTCTTTACGAGCTGGCAGCTGACCAATAATCCCTCGCATACTACCTGAAGGCATCAAGTCTGCCAGAATGAGACCCTGCCAGAACGAGACTGGGAAAATCGGGAATTCTCAGGGATTTTGGATAGTCTGGAAATACTCTGGGAAAACTCAGGGAAATTGTGCTCGCCTCGGGGGAAATGCGCTGTAATTTTATTGAAAGGCAACGAAAGTCGCGGTAGCACTGGCTCGAGATTTTGTGAACGCATTTTTCAAATTAAATGGCCGCTGCGGCTGCGGGGAAAGGGCGCACCTCGATGGTCTCCTTGCTAGGGATGGTAAAATTGATGAACAATTAATCGATTAATCGATTAAAAATACGCCGTGAAATGATTAATCGTCATTGATGCCGGCCTTTCAATTAATCGAATTAACTGATTAAAGCTGTTCGATTAATCGATTGCGGCACCCCCACCCCACCTTCAACACCACCCCTTGGCCGGAGCAATTGCGAGGCGAGCGATGCCGAGACGCAGAAGTCTAGCGCATCTCCCCGTTTAAGTGCGAAGCATTTCTTAGCGAACTTGAGGCACCTTAAGAATTTTCATCCACATATCGATCTGTCTACCTAGCCGCCTACATCTGGGTGCTCTCGTGATCACCTCCTTAGCTTGGTGTAGATCAAAATTAGCCTGGGAGGTTAAGAGGGCTAGACAAATATGACTGCCTGGTCATGACTTGAATAACCTGAAAATTCTGTAGCGTACATCGTCAAACCCTTTCCTCCAGACATGTGTGGCACATACCCGTATACCACAGGCAGTAAGCGGGTATGCGCCACAGGTGATTGACAGTTTATATCTTCCCAGGAATGGCAAGAACAGACATGGGTAACTTAAATGCGAGAGCATAAAGAAAAACCGACATCGGCAGCGTTGACCCAACAAACGCAAAGCATAGAAATCAGGATCCCAGCAGGAATCGAACCCAATCATTATGGGTGGCAGTCAGGCATTCTACCACAGAGCTACTCCACGTCTTGAAACTGCTTTGGAAAAAGACCCTGTGCAGGCCGTTGTGTAGGGCAGGAGCGCGGCGTAACCCGCGGCGGGCCGACGGAGAGGCCGAACGACGAGAGGGCGCGCGGAGTGAAGACGCAGAGACCAAGCTTCGGCGAGACTGACGGGAGACTGCTCTCCCGCGTTTATTGCAGGTGGTTTTAAGGAGCGAGAAGAAAGGTTATTGGTCCGCGAGGCACGGGTCACATGACCGGCACGGCCACGCCGGATTGGTGGTAGCAAAGAGGCATGGCAGAGACCTAGCTCCCCCTTGTAGCATGAATAGAGAGCAAAACAGCACTGGTGTCTCAGCATGGCACCAGGGGTCACACGACACAACATCGTCTCGCCCTGGGAAGAATTACATCCTTATACAATTCAAACTATGGTACATCAGGAAACACTAAAAAAAAATTCACATTCAAGTTCCGATAAAGATGGCACCTGCAATATGCAGAAGTTCAGTCCTAGATGTACATATTACAGCCTATGTTACACACACAAAAAAAAAAGTTACTTCACCACACCGACACAAGTGCCAGCTTGCACTATGCACGAAAAGTTCACACAAATGCACTAGACCTCTGCGGCTATACTGCGGGCCTCTAAGCCAGTATAGCCCCAGAAGATGCGGACTACTTTAGTCTGTGATGTAGTCCTTCAAGTGGGCTGGGGGCTTGCGCGTCCGCTGTGGGCGACGTGTCCTAGGCCCTGCAGGAAGACTTTGAGAGTTGCGGCTGTCGGGAGCCGACTTTGAAGACCCGTCCCCATCTCTCCCAGAAGAACTTGGTGGATTGAGGCTGCCATGAGCCAACTCTGAAGACCCATTCCCATCACTCCTAGGCAAAAAACTTTGTGGGCTGCGGCTGTCTTGAGCCGACTTTGAAGACCCATTCCCATCTCTTCCCTCCCCCGTGTTGGAATTTGGTGCATTTACTGTAGGTGAGGAGGAGCACCCAGGACTTTCCTCCTGAAGTCCCGATGGTTGATCCTGGGTCGCAGGCATCGGAGTGTGCACTTCAGCTGGTGCGCCGTCGCACTGGACAGCCGGGGCACTAGGAATGGATTGCCGAGGCAACAGCTCTGTATTGGAAGTAGAGGGAAGATTACCCAAGTCATCGTAACAAGAGAGGAGATCTGCATCAGTGATGGGCTCAGAATGAGGCATTAACGGAAGGGATGCTGTAGCTACATGTGGAACGAGCGTTAACTTTGAAGCATTCCACTTCCTGCCATCGCTGAGGAGGAATGTGGACGGATTGACTTGTTGTAGGACTGTAAGGGGTTTGCTGAACCTGAATGGACCTTTCGTATGTAGCTTAACCTTTACCTTGTCGCCTACTTTAATCCGAGTTTGTTTGGCGCCCTTGCGCACATCTACATAAGACTTAGTATTCTGCTGCTTTTGCTGAACCTTTTCACGAAGTGCTGAAGGAGAGGTTTGTGGAAAACCCGGAAGCTTATGTTTACTGATGTCTAAGGTTGATCGCGGTTGGCGACCGTGAAGCAGAACAGCTGGTGAACAACCAGTAGTAGAATGAGAAGTAATCCTGTAAGACCCTAAGAACTCTGTAGTGCTCTGAATGACATCTTTCTGTTGCAGTTTAGCTACTTGAATGTGTTCCTTGAGAACACGGTTAAATCTCTCTATTAGCCCGTTTGCCTGCGGGTAATAGTTGGATGAGAAGTGATGGACAATGCCTCTTTCCTTTAAGAAATCGTGAAATTCTCTGGACGTAAACTGGGGTCCATTATCTGTAACTAAGGTTTCAGGGAGACCTTCACGGCTGAAAGCAGCATTGAGCAGCTTAATGACGTCTTGCGTCGTGATTGAATTAGTAAAAAGGACTTCAGGCCATTTAGAATAATAGTCCATCAAAGTGATAGCATATGTAGGGTTAGGAGCTGTACGCAGAGGACCTATGATGTCCATACCCAATTGCTGCCATGGCTGCTCAGGCCACTGTACTGGCTGAAATGGAGGTACTGTCGTTTTAGCGGACTTATCAGCGAGCTGACAGATGTGACATTGCTTTACAAACTCTTCCACACACCTATCCATGTGAGGCCACCAATAGCGCTCACGTAGCAGCTGCTTAGTGCGAACAATACCCTGATGCGACTCATGGGCTAACTGCAAGAAAGTCTGTATTAGGGCATTTGGAATAACTACACGTTTGCCCCGCATCAGGAGTCCATCAATGAAAGAAAGCTCTTCCTGTACGTGGAAGTAGGACATCAGTGCCGTGTCTAGAGTTTTTTTCTGGGGCCATCCTCGAGTTACGTAGTGAATGACCCGTTGCAATGCTTCATCAGACGCAGTAGCTGCCTGAACTGTCTGCTTGTCGACTACAGTGGTTACAAGGGAGACAATCTCCTCTTCCTGAACAGTGGAACTATCATTTTGTAATGGAAGCCTCGACAGTGCATCAGCCACACGGTTCTCAGACCCTTTGCAGTACTCGATGTGGAAGTTGTAATACATTAGCCTGGCCGACCACCTGGAGATACGGAGAGGACGTCTGCCTGAGTTACCTGCCGCTAGCAGGGCAACTAGTGCCTGGTGATCCGTCCTGAGCGTGAAACGCCTTCCCCATAGATAGACGTGCCACCTCTCACATGCAAATAGACATGCTAATGCTTCTCTCTCGCCCACAGAGTACTTTCGTTCTGCAGGAGTTAAGGTCCTAGATGCAAAGGCGATGGTGTGTAACTGAGAACCGACAAGTTGCTGTAACACTGCACCCAGACCAACATCAGAAGCATCTGTCGTAACAACCACTGGCAATGAAGGATCAAACATTTTTACAACAGGAGCACACGCAAGGCGAGCTTTCACTTGTTCAAAGCTGCGTTGCGCATCTTCTGACCAAGAGAATTGGCCCTGTCTGAGCATGTTGCGGAGTGGCTCAACGAGATCTGCGTAGTGGTGAAGGAATTTTGCGTAATAGCCTGTAAGGCCAAGGAAGGACTGAAGGGTTTTCAGGCACGTAGGAGGAGGAGCATTAAGGATTGCCCGAACTTTGCTTTCCATGGGCGATATACCCTCTGCAGAAATTTTATGCCCCAAGAACGTTAACTCCTTCACCGCAAAAATGCATTTCTGGTTCAGTTTCATGCCACTCTGCGCAATGCAGATTAACACTTTCTTCAAATTCGCATCATGCTCAGACTTTGAGCTTCCCCATACTAGTATGTCGTCCAAGTAACACGCAACATTGTTACAGCCTTGCAAAATACTAGACATCATTCTTTGAAATACCGCAGGTGCGGAGGCTAGACCAAAGCATACTCGTTTAAAACGAAACAATCCTTCATGTGTAATGAACGTAGTTAAATCTCTACTAGATTCCTCTAGGAGCAGTTGGTGGTATGCTGATGCTAAGTCCAATTTTGAAAAGTATGACGCACCATTCAACATTTGAAGCAGTTCATCCACATGGGGCAGTGGGAACCCGTCGACGACGATGGCCTTGTTCGGTTCTCTCAGATCGACGCAGAGGCGGATGTCCCCGTCTTTCTTACGCACGACCACGAGTGGCGACACCCATTCGGATGCCGACACCCGCTCGATGACGTCGTTGTCCTCGAGTCGACGCAGCTCGCTGGCGACTTGTTGCCGGAGCGCCAGAGGCAGGCAACGTAGCTTGGCGGACACTGGTACGATGTCCGGCCGCCTCTTGACCCGGTGGACGTAGTCCCTGACAAGTCCCAGCTCCCCGTCGAACAGGTGCTCGAACCCCGGAGGCACACCTGCAGGAAGCTGCGAGGAAACGGGTGAAGCCAGACGACACGTTAGCGTTGCGCCATCGATCAGGAGTCCCAACTGCTGGATGGCGTCGAGCCCCAGCAGTGAAGTGCCGTGTGCGGTCACGTAGAAGGCGACAAAGGCGCGCTTGCCATGGGGCTGCAAGTCTGTGCGGAAATACCCTAGGACCGGTATGCGGTGCTTCGAAAAATTCTGCAGTTAGATGGATGTTTGGAGCAGTCGGTGCTTCGAAGCGAAAAGCATGTCGAAGTCCTTCTTGGTCATTAACGATGCAGTGGCTCCGGTGTCCACCAGCAATGACATGTGGCTATGTCCTCCGACGATAACAGGGATGCGCAAGTCTCTTGGGCTAGTCGGCGCAGCTTGCACGGACAGGACTGTGGCAGTGCCGGAGTCAGCGTCTTGGACGGGGGCAACTTCTTGCACCGACGCTTGCCGTTTACGACAGACTGCCGCGAAATGCCCCTTGATGCGGCAAAATTGGCAAGTTTTGTTTTTTGCTGGACAATTTCTGGAATTCGCCAAATGCCCTGACTTGCCGCAGCGAAAACAAGGGCCAACTAGAGGCTTGGAAGCAGGCTGACCATCTTGGCCGCGAACGCCGTCCTGGAGGCGCGCTGACGAGCCCGTGTAGCCATCTTGGGCTCGGCTACCCGAGTTGGGGGGGAAGCCGCCGCCATGTTGAGTCACATGCGGGGCCGCCGAGGAAGCCGACCCGCCATTTTGTGATGCTTCTGCGTAGCCACGTGCGACGCGCTGGACACTACCGCCGTCCCCGGCGAGCGAGCCGAGTAGCCGTTCATTCTCTCCGAATGCCGCGTTGGCTTTGTTGAGCGCCTCCAAGTCGCGTCCAACTTCTTCGGCTTTCTGCAGCGTAAGGGCTTCCCCGTACGACAGTAGCTTGGCCCGTACATGTGCGTTGGCGACTCCGTGAATTACTTGGTCCCGCACTCTGTCGTCGTAAGTGGCGCCAAACTTGCACGAGAGGGCTTTCTCCTTGAGAGCTGCGACGAATTCGAGGAAGGTTTCGCTGGGCAGTTGTACGCGGATCGTGAATAGGTGCCGCTCGGCTAGCACGTTAGTCGTCTCGGCAAAGAGCCCGTCTAGGAATTGTAGCAACGTGTCGTACTCCGTCGCCGCCGCCGCTTCCGTCGTCGACACCACACCTGTGCCCAACGCCGCCGGCGTGCTGGCTGTGTGTGGAGCATTTTGGACGCCTTGAGCTTCGAGCTGCTCCTGCGCGGCGAAGTATTTCCGCTGGCCCTCGACACCGAGCGCGCTGAGAAGTGCTGACGCGCGTCTTTCGTCCTCCCAGCCGCTTCCGCCGGCCGCCTTCAGGTGTACCTGGAAAATTTTTTTCCATTTATGCCACGGAATAGGAGGCGTGCCGGGCACGTCGAGGAATGGAGGAAGGTTGGCAAAAAGGGCCGCCATGTGTGCAGGAGGTAGGCAGAAGGCTCAAGCAGGAAATTGGCGTCGTAGAGGGAGCCGGAGCGGGAACAAAGAAAAGTCAGGTCGACGCCAATGTAGCAAGCAGGAAGGACAAAGCACCGACGTGCAGGAGAAATGCGACTCGAGGTGTGTGTCACTTACGTCGTGCTCTTCCTGGCGTCGCCTGTTGAACCGGGTTCAGTAACTCGTCGCCATGTGTTGTGTAGGGCAGGAGCGCGGCGTAACCCGCGGCGGGCCGACGGAGAGGCCGAACGACGGGAGGGCGCGCGGAGTGAAGACGCAGAGACCAAGCTTCGGCGAGACTGATGGGAGACTGCTCTCCCGCGTTTATTGCAGGCGGTTTTAAGGAGCGAGAAGAAAGGTTATTGGTCCGCGAGGCACGGGTCACATGACCGGCACGGCCACGCCGGTCAGTGTAGATTAATGGTTCAATGGGCCAGTTCTTTTCGAGTAATGGGTATAACACAACAGAGGCATTGTCAACAGTGATATAAATATTTATTTCCCAACAGTTTCGGGAGGGGTCCTCCCTTCGTCAGACTAAATCGTTCGTTAAACTGACATCGAAGTTCGAACTTGCTTCTTGCTGGTCCCTCTCGCCTTCAAGGACATTTCAGAGAAATGTTCTGAAATGAAATCTCTGAAATGTCCTTGAAGGCGAGAGGGACGCGGCAAGAAGCAAGTTCGAACTTTGACATTAGTTTAACTCGTCCCCTGACTAAGGGAGGACCCCTCCCGAAACTGTTGGGAAATAAATATTTATATCACTGTTGACAACGCCTCCTTTATATATATATATATAAACTAGAGTGGAGAGAGAGAGAGACGAGAGAACTTCATTCGCACTCAATTCGATGTGATTTTGCATATACAGAGATAGAATTCGGTCAGCTGTGTTTAATAATATTATAGAAAAAGTACTGTCTGTTCTACGTAGCATACACTGAGACAACCATGCATATACGTGTTATGCGTGTGCTAGTATTGCAAGCAGCACTTTTTATACATTACCCACACAACTTTATGCACGAATACAGTTATGCGGATGGCGGCCTCTCCAGTAGTATATATTTGTATCATTCAATGAAGTTTCATTAATGATAGAAGCTGCTCACTAATAATTGCGTTCTTTAATGTAGATAGCAGGGACTGCACTTTCTCTTTTCTGTAATTAGTGCTACACTTTCTTGCTGATATTCAGGTTTGCGTATCTTATATTTTGTCTAGTTTGCTCCTAGTCGAAATAGTGTTTCTAGTGCATAGTGTTTCTAGTGTTTAAGTAAGGATTTGTGGTGTTAGGGCGTAGTACATTCTTTATACTCATTGTATTTGTATATGCAACTATGCTTGGAGCGTGCGAGCTTCATGGCAGAAAACATTGCAGTACAACAAAGGCAAGAAAGACCAAACAGGACCAGCGCTGAACAGCGCTGGCCCTCTTTGGTCTTTCTTGTCTTTGTTGTATTGCGCCGTTTACTACTCTGTTTGTAGGGCCCTCCGGCCCCTCTAAGTAAATGCAAACGGTGTAAGCACAGATATTTTTTTTTAATGCTGGTGATTTTAATGTTAAACTACTTTGCATTGTTTTCTTCCACATTGGTCGTTAGCTGTTTATGATTGGTCGAAATTTTCTGGGTCATGCACACAGCACCTACTCGTAACTTGATGCAACAAATAACGCAAAAATGATTCATTGCGTAATGACCACTCAAGCATCATCATCATCAGCCTGTCTACGCCCACTGCAGGGCAAAGGCCTCTCCCGTGTTCTGCCAATCAACCCGGTCCTGTGCTTTCTGCTGCCACGTTATACCTACAAACTTCTAAATCTCATCTACCCACCTAATTTTCTGTCTCCCCCTCACGCGTTTACCATCTCTTGGAATCCAGTCAGTTACCCTTAACGACCACCGGTTATCCTGCCGACGTGCTACGTGCCCGGCCCATATCCATTTCTTCTTCTTGATTTCAACTCATCATCATCATCATCATCAGCCTGTCTACGCCCACTGCAGGGCAAAGGCCTCTCCCATGTTCCGCCAATCAACCCGGTCCTGTGCTTTCTGCTGCCACGTAATACCTGCAAACTTCTTAATCTCATCTACCCACCTAATTTTCTGTCTCCCCCTCACGCGTTTGCCATCTCTTGGAATCCAGTCAGTTACCCTTAATGACCGCCGGTTATCCTGCCGACGTGCTACGTGCCCGGCCCATATCCATTTCTTCTTGATTTCAACTATGATGTCATTAACCCCCGTTTGTTCCCTGACCCACTCTGCTCTCTTCCTGTCTCTTAAGGTTACACCTATCATTTTCCTTTCCATCGCTCGCTGCGTCGTCCTCAATTTAAGTTGAACCCTCTTTGTAAGTCTCCAGGTTTCTGCTCCGTAGGTAAGTACCGGTAAGATGCAGCTGTTATATACCTTCCTCTTGAGGGATAGTGGTAGATTACCATTCATGATTTGATAATGCTTGCCGAATGAGCCCCAACCCATCCTTATTCTTCTAGTTATTTCACTCTCATGGTTCGGCTCCGCGGTTAATACCTGTCCTAAGTAGACGTACTCCTTTACAACTTCCAGTGTCTCGCCACCTATCGCAAAGCGCTGTTCTCTACCAAGATTGTTCCACATTACTTTAGTTTTATGCATATTAATTTTCAGACCTACTCTTCTACCTTCCGTATCCAGTTCAGTAATCATGAGCTGTAATTCGTCTCCCGCGTTACTCATCAATGCAATGTCATCAGCGAATCGCAGGTTACTGAGATACTCTCCATTAACTCTTATCCCTAATTCTTCCCAATCTAGGGCCCTGAAAACCTCCTGTAAACATGCGGTGAATAACATTGGAGAGATCGTGTCTCCCTGCCGTACGCCCTTCTTTATTGGGATTCTCTCGCTTTCTTTATGGAGGACTATAGCGGCCGTGGAGCCGCTGTAGATTTCTTCCATTATGTTTATGTAGGCTTCGTCGATGCCGTGATTCCGCAGTGCCTGCATGACTGCTGATGTCTCCACCGAGTCAAATGCCTTCTCGTAATCTATGAAGGCTATGTATAGGGGTTGGTTGTATTCCGCGCATTTCTCTATCACCTGATTGATAGTATGAATATGGTCTATTGTTGAGAATCCTGTACGAAATCCTGCCTGGTCCCTTGGTTGATTGAACTCCAATGTCGTATTAATTCTGTTAGCAATTACTTTTGTAAATAGCTTGTAGACAACCGACAGTAAGCTTATGGGCCTGTAATTTTTCAGGTCTTTGACGTCCCCTTTCTTATGGATCAAGATAATGTTGGCATTCTTCCATGATTCTGGTATCCTCCCCGTCGAGAGACACTTCGTATACAGGGTGGCCAGTTTGTCTAACATAATCTCTCCACCGTCTTTCAACAGGTCTGATGTTACCTGATCCTCACCAGCTGCTTTGCCTCTTTGCATTCCCTTTATGGCTTTCTTTACTTCTCCTGTCAATACTGGTGGGATGTCAGATTCCTCTGCGCTAATACTGCTTCTTACGTTATCATCCTGACTGTCTCGGCTGCTGTACAGATCTCTGTAGAACTCTTCCGCTACCTCAACTATTCTATCCATATTGTTTGTGACCTTGCCTTCCTTATCCCTTAATGCATACATCTGATTTTTGCCTATGCACAGTTTTGTCTTCATAGCTTTGAGGCTTCTTCCGTTCTTTAGAGCATGCTCAATTCTCTCCATATTATACTTTCTTATGTCGGCTACTTTACGCCTATTGATTAACTTCGAAAGCTCCGCCAGCTCTATTTTGTCTGTTGCATTTGAGGCTTTCATAGCTTGACGTTTCTTAATGAGGTTTTTCGTCTCTTGGGATAGCTTACCAGTGTCCTGTCTAACAACTGTACCCCCGACTTCCACTGCACACTCCTTGATGATACTAGTCAGATTATCATTTATTGCGTCAACACTAAGGTCGGTTTCCTCGGTTAAAGCCGCATACCTATTCTGAAGTGAAACTCTGAATTCCTGTACTTTCCCTCTCAGAGCTAGTTCATTAATCGGCTTCTTGCGTATCAGTTTCTGCCGTTCCTTCCTCACGTCTAGTTGAATTCTAGACCTTACCAGTCTATGGTCACCGCATCGAATCTTGTTAACTACTTCCACATCCTGTACAATGCCCGGGTGGCCGCACATTATGAAGTCTATTTCATTTTTAGTTTCGCCATTAGGACTCCTCCACGTCCACTTACGAGTAGCCCGTTTTCTGTAGAAGGTATTCAAGATGCGTAAATTATTGCGTTCTGCAAACTCTACTAGTAGCTCCCCTCTGGCGTTTCTAGAACCGATGCCATATTCCCCAACTGCATGATCTCCAGCCTGCTTCTTGCCTACCTTTGCATTAAAGTCGCCCATCAGTACAGTATACTGTGTCTTTACCTTACTCATTGCTGATTCTACGTCTTCGTAGAAGCGTTCAACCAGTTGATCATCATGGCTGGATGTAGGCGCGTAGGCCTGTACCACCTTCATCTTGTACCTCTTATTAAACTTAATTACGATACATATCACCCTCTCATTAATGCTATAGTATTCCTCTATATTACCAGCTATATTTTTATGAATAAGGAATCCCACCCCTAGTTCTCTTCTGTCAGCTAAGCCACGATAGCATAGGACGTGTCTGTTCTTCAGCACTGTATATGCCTCTTGTGGCCTCCTAACCTCACTGAGCCCTATTACATCCCATTGAACACCCTCTAATTCCTCGAATAGTACAGCTAGACTCGCCTCACTAGATAAAGTTCTAGCGTTATACGTAGCCAAGTTCAGATTCCAATGGCGGCCTGTCCGGACCCAGAGATTCTTAGCACCCTCCGCTGCTTCGCAGGTCTGGCCGCCGCCTTGGTCAGTTGCTTCGCAGCCGCTGGGGACTGAGGGCCGAGGGTTAATTGGTGTATTCATGTGGGAGGTAGTGGCCAAGTACTACACCAGGGTGGCCAATCCTGCTCTGGTGAGGGAGTGCATTGCTGGCTGTGGTCGCCAGTGAGGCTGCACCCCAGGCCCTTTTACACAATTCCATCATCACGCGGATTTTTTTTTTTTAAATCCGGTTGGGAATTGTCCGGCACCGGGATTCGAACCACGGACTTCTTGCATGCGAAGCTGATGCTCTACCCCTACGCCATCGCTGTACGACTGCCATCGCTGTACGCCATACGTTTTTGGTATGTGCCCCTTAACGCATTACTGCATGGTTGGGGTTCGGCTTTGATTTTGCACCTTTCTCCGTATTTAATATTTTTTTTAATTTGCTGGGAATTTCTACCGTCATCAGTTCCTGATAACAGGTGCGTATTGGGAGAATGGCCGTTTAATGAGGATGTCTTTTTCTGATAATGAAATTGTAAATGCTCTAATGTAACATCTAATTAATGCTAGTGTCGTTAATAATTGTATATAAATTTTTGGTGTCGCTTCAATATTCCCATCCAAAACTGTTAAAGGGGCCCCTGCAACACTTTTCCGTCTGCATTGTGCAGCACTGGAATGCGTGTAGTGCTCAATACTGAGAGGAATGCAAAAAGATCACCGAAATCGGTGCACGCTAACAGAAGCTGCCACATACATACATAAGCCATATTAAATACCATGCGCAAAATTAAAAACATGCACTTTTCGATCTACTTCGGGTCACACAAGAATTTTTCTATGTACTGAACGGCGAGCCATTATGTCGAGCCAAATGTGGCTGTCCGTTCAGTTGTCCTGTTAACAAACTGGTTTATAATATCGTCTAACACCACTTCTGAGGTCCTGCCCTTGTGGACATGTAAAAGTAGAAGATGCGTTAGTCTGTTTTGTGTCATACGGTTGCGGAGGAACGTTTTGATTCGACGTAAAGCTCTGAATGAGCGCTCCCCTGAGGCTACGGATGCCGGAATGGACAGTAAAAGCTGGAGGTACTTAATAACATCATCAAATATTTCCCGCACCCCCTCCGACTTTTTCTGTAGGACATCTATGATGCTTTCTACTGTTATTGTGTCCACTTCTGACAGAAGAGGTGACAAGAGCATAAACTGTGCTGACAGTCTACAGTATTACGAACTATTAACGGGGAGAAACGCGATGATCGTGCTCATTTGAAAGGGAAGTGCGTTTGTGAACCGAAGTTACAACAAATAGACAGCCGCTGTACGTTTCGAGATTGCGCGCTGGCTTTCCGAGTCAATATAAAAAGGCCAATATAAACCATGCAAGGCCAATATAAATGCTCAGTGCAAACATACAGCTTAATTCTGTTTACAGGGAGCCGCGACGGGAAATGTACCGCAATCAGCTGAATTAAACACTTAGTACTCACGGTACGTTATTTAAACTGTGGTGTAATAAGCCCAAATGCTCCGCTGCTGTAACATTACTCAAGCACAACTACATAAAAAATAAGAGAATAAACTTTTTTCAAAACGGCATAATTTTGGCCATTGGTTCATCGCCATTCATAAGAATTTTTCAAACAGCGCTGCACGTGTGTGCTTCTTTGCCGTCCAAGTTGTATTTTGCCCTGTACATCTCAATTCAAGATGAATCAAGACCAACTAGCTTGGCTGCCACTTCAGCCTCCTTAATCCAGAAAAGCATGGACCATTGCCCTGGAAAACCATTGCCCTGGTCAGGTAGATAAAATTATGGCACAAGCTTGAAAGCTGGGCTTCCCAATGTACTCGAGTCCACTGCCTTATTCCTCGCCTTGTTCCAAGCTGCCGTGATCGCTGTAAGCTGCCATATAAGCAAGGCCAACGCAAGGCAAAGCAGGTTAATCGAAAACTCAAGCGGAAACGTTTTTTAGCTCCCCAATGCGGCCCAACTAAAACATTCAACAGTTCTGCGCACTCACCAACTCATAGCAAATTGGATATAGAGCATCGGTGATGCCATTCCTTTCCAATGAAAGAAAGTGAATTTCTTGAAACAGGAAGAGTGTTTAATCGGTCCATAAAACGTTTACTGGTTCCTGCTCATATTCGCGTCGTCGATTATGTAAATTTCATGCCAGGCGGAGCAGAATAAAATCATGGCAGAGTGCACTAACGTTTAGAGCCCCTGCTCAGCGGTAGCCTTCTGTGCAATGCTGTAGTGCAAAGGGCGAAAGCGTCACACAGGTGGCCTGCACCGCAGAGAACCTACAGTGCGTGGCCATGAGACTACGGGAGACAATCTACACAGCAGGAGCGCACGACAAATTTCATTATATAGTTAAGTGATTGCTGTGTAGAAGTAAAACGGCACCTCAGTTGATGATTTCCCAGTGTGCAACCGACAGTGACCACTGTCAAAAGTGGGGGGGGCTCCGCCCCCCTAACTTTTCTCAGTGAGGGGGCTAGTGCCCCCCTTACCCCCCGGTAGATACGTCTATGGTACTTTTCAAGTGGGATTTGATCATTATTATTTTTTAACGTGTATACTAGAGAGTGACATCATCGAGCGCCATGGTCTCTACCCATCTTGACATAAAACAAAGTTCTGTTTCACCGAGGGAATTTTAGCAAAGGCACTCGGGAAAACCTGGAAAACTCGGGGAATTTCGAAACGTCAACTTGGTAGATACCCTGTCTTAACTGTGAGTTCAGCTCGATGCGCCTGCGCACAATGGCACAAACACCACCCACCTTATAATAAGCAAAATAAAAAAAACCACTTTTACCTCATACCAAGCCCCTGCTTTTTTGAGACTATGTGACAGACTTTTTATTATTATTATTTATATTTTTATTATATTTTTATTTATATTTTATTTGAGAGTATTTTTTGTGTTATAATGCACAAATGCATGTTATATTAAAAAAAATTCAAAACTTCCCAAATTACCATGCCTCTGAGACCTAAAAAGTGTCTTCAGTATGTTTGTGCAAATTTTATTACATCTTATTGTGCATTTGTAAGACGCCTGCCATGTGCAGGTACTGTATCTCAACATGCTAGGATGTGCGCCTGCAAGCCTTGTACCTTTGGCTTTGCTACGACGTACTATTGACATGAAGTATAGATCCTGGGAATGTCTGGTGTTGCTCGGTCATTTTACATGAGCCTTTGTCACATATGCAGGCAGGAATGGCCAGTGTTACAAGCATTGCCTGGAAGAGTGATCACATCGTGCTTGGGGATGCCGAGGGTACACTCACAGTCTGGGATCTCAAAGGCAAAGTATTAAGGTAATCCACTATTCACTGATTGCTGGCAAAGTGCAGTACTTAGCTGCACTTTTACGGAAAAATTTGCAAGCAGAAATAAACCTGTTTTGTAAATGGCCCTAATAATTACTTCATTGATCAAAGTGTTTGATGTTTTGGAACACCAAAAACAGCAGTTTGGAGCAGAAGTGTATTGTTTCGGAGTAGGAAAAGTTTCCGTTCAGAGCATTGCAGTGCTCCCATGCAGGCAGCACACTCTGTATCCAAATAAAATGACACGGATTAAACTAATAAAGGATAGTTGAACAGGGAGTGTCGCATGTGGACTTGTCTTTGTTGGCAGCAACTGCCTTCTGTGTATGCTTTGCTCAAAAAAGCAGAAGGGGAGAAGAAGAAAAAAGTATGTGTGCAAATGAGGGAGAGAAAAGGGGGGGGGGATAGGGAGGGTTCGGTGTAGTAAGGGGGGGGGAAAAGAACAGAAGAACAGGGGTGGGAGGTACCCAGGGTGTGTGTTCACTATGGTCAAAGAAAATGGTGCAATTATAGATTGAACTAGGTATTTTAAAAAATATTTTGCATTCATTGTACATTCCATAAAACACTGACTAAAGTTATTAAACAACACAGAATGAAGACATTTAAAAAAACTTTTATCCTGCACACTAAAACTTAACATTAGGGCAGTGAAGTAAGTACTTTGGTGAGCAATAGGAGTGGGAACACAGTAGCACATGGCAAATAGCCTCAGTTCAAGCAGTACTTAGGTGGCGCTGTCAAAAATAAAGTGGAAAGGGTGATGATTTTCCGTTCACCGTCGTCACTCCCACCACGCATCTGTTTTTATGATGTGTGGTGCATGTAACACAGATATATAACACCTTAATATTGTAGCACCTGTTGTAACACTGAGTGGAGCAGTACTTTTTTTATCCTATGTATTTTGCTGCACCTTGATTTTGTGTGTGACGCACAGACACACACAAGCAAATGGAAAGTCTGTATTTTGCCCGAAGCGATATAAAGCACACTCCCACGCTCTGCGTGGTATACCTGCCTCATTATCACGAGTGGCCAGTGACATGCTGTCAACTGCTGTTTTGTATCCGCACTAGCAAGGCCAGAGTGCCAACGGTTAGCAAAACCATGGTGCCCTGTCCACTGTGTTTCCAACAGCGGCTGCAGCGAATCAACCCGTGTTGGGTTTGAGGCTATTTGCCATGCACTTGCGTGTTCCCGGACATAGTGCTCACGATAATACAATTTATTATCACTGTCAAATATCACATGAACACGAACATATAAAATAAAAACAAATTACCTTGACATGAAAAAAATTAACCAATGTTCTAAATATTAGACATGAATTCGCTGCAGTCACATCGTGAAATTGAAAGTTTTGTTTCAAAACAATTACGGGAATACTCTATAAAACACTTAATAAAATTACGAGCTCAGTGAATTAGTAACTGAGTCTTTACTACTAAGACAGAAAAGAATTGCAAGAAAAAGGCTTTTATGCTTGCAGAAAAAGGTTCGACGAAACTTACTCAATAGAATTACTTTATACAAATCCTTTTTGTTGCCTGGCGCTGCTTGGAAACCACTTTATGAGGTGCTATCCAAATTTTTGGGAAAGTCACGTGCAAAAAAAAAAAATAATAATAATAATGTACTCATGATAACTCCTGATCAGCACTGCCTCCTTCAAGGTAGTCACCTCGAGCATGTATACACTGATCTTAGCATTTCTGACACGATTTCATGCATTCATGGAAGCCTAGCGTGTTGAGGCCCTCCTGTGATTCATGGCTGGATCTTTTCAATGGTACGAGAAAGTCTCCCTTTAGTTTAACCTTCATTTTTGGGATTTGTTACGTAGGGTTTGTGTTGCTTAGTTACGCATGCTATTTTCAAGATATAATGTGCGTAGCTAAGAGGTTAGCATATGATACCTGCACAGTGGCAACAAACGGAAACGCAAAGCTTTGGGTACCCTATTATAAAACTGCCTCTTGTCACAAAGGGCAAGGTCAGGTAAATAGCGCAAGTGTGGAAGTCATGAATGGTAAAAGAGTAATGTGTGAGGAGGCATGTCGTCTTGGTTGAAGAAGTTTTCCATTTCTCCGCTTGTTTGCTGTGAAAGTGCCACAGGAAAACTGGCTACTCACAGTTTGTCCGGGAGATGACAAATTCTTTTTTGGCTGTGAAAAAAATCAACATGGATGTCACATTGACATGAACTTGACGTGCCTTTTCTTGCCGTGGTGTATTTGGGGACTTCCCTGTTTTTGTTTCAAGATCATAGCCATCAATTCATGCAGTTGTGAGGTTGCAGAGGAATGTAGGATTATCCCCGAGTTGTTCCATACAGACAGAAACACAGTGAAGCTTCGCTGAGCAGTCTTGGCACAAATGTTGAAAGGAACTCAAGTCAGTGAAACATAGGTTTACAATGAGGGGCATTGCGAATGTTCCAACTTTGGAATATTTTTCTAATAGTGTTAACTATTTGATTCAATTCGCACCAGAATTTTACTATTGGAAGTATTTGAACTTCAGGAAAATAAATATAACGGCTTAATTCGCTTAAATTCAAATCACGGCACTTCTAAATGACGTGCATAAACCTAATTGCATTTGCCTGTAATGTTACAAGATCTTTTAAAACGATGGAATCAATTGGAATCAACGGGAAGACAGTCATGGTTGACTCAACTTCAGTGTATGCTGTTTTGTGTAAAGAATGCTACGGCAAGAGACTTGTTCTGAAGATGATCGTCAGAATTGTTGGCGCCTTCCTCTGTCAAAGCCAAGATACTTTTTCACAACTTCTGGAAGTTGAGCAATAGTTTGGATGATGATGTGCCCAGCGATATTTCAGAACAGTCTGAGAGATAGAGGTCAGAGCTAACTTGTGCATGTTCACGGTACAATGTATGTCTGGCCAGTGAGCCAAAATTGGTGCAGATGCGCGCATTTTGCGATGCCAGGCAGAGAGCATACGGATCTTGCACATTCTTACAGATAGATGACTTTGACCATTCTGTTCATACAGAACTAATATTTGCAAAGATTTCGCCTCTGAGAGGAATGACACTTCCCCAGTTGGAACTCATGGGTGTGCTTCTTGATGCTAGAATAGCTTCACTGGCGGGAAATCGTTCACAATGGAATAAATTTGTCCATAACAGGGTGGCTGAGATTCATGGTTCCATTAATAAAGATCAGCATAGACACTGCCCAGGCAGTGAAAACCCAGTAGATCGCTTAACACAAGGCACTTCATTGCACTGCAGGGGCGCAACAGCTGCGCCAATTCTGCCAATTTAATACAATTCCTCATTTTTGTGCCAAGTTGAGCCAAAATCGTGAAATTTGTTTAAATTGCGACACGCTGTGCCAAATTGCTCCCCAATCCTCAAAATTTTCTCAGTTGCGCTAATTTTAAAAAGAAATGGAGGCCTGCAGTTTTAGCAACATCATACAATCCAATCCAGACGCACGCTAACCCTAATCCTAACCCCACCACGAAAGAAAAGAAAAAAATTACACCATCTCCCACTAAAGGGAACCATGTGGGGATGCGAAGCAGCGCATAGGTCAACTTAAGTTCCGTTCATCACGTGCACCTTGCCCAATGTTAACGTGTCCTTGCAAGTGGAACACACCATGAATTCACTGTAGTTGCTGTTGCTGTTACTCGTCCTGAACTCTTGTTGGAGCACGCCACATGGGTTCATTGCCCGTCTGCAGAATCTCATTCCCCGACGCCATCACGTGATTGCTGAGAGAGTGTAAGGGGAAGAGGCCACAGCGTCTTACCCAGCCACTTACACAGGCCCGAACGCGCTAGCGTGTTCTGGCTAGGATACAACGCGTTGGTTCATCGCGCATCTGCAGAATCTCGTTCCCCGACGCCATCGCATGATTGCTGAGAGATTGTAAGGGGGAGAGGCCACAGCGTCTTACCCAGCCCCTTGCACAGGCCCGAACGCGCTAGCGTGTGCCAGCACACATGCATTTGCCTGCGTTACGCCAAGCTAGGACAGCATACGGCAGCCCGGGCCCCTAAAGTACTCTGCATGTATCATCATCAAGGCGGTCGAAGAACAAGAGAAAGAAGACTTCTCCTTGGCGCGAGCGCGCGCTCAGATGGCGATGTTAGGTGGTAGAAAGCGGACGGTCGCCAAGGGACGGACACAGTTCCGAGCAAAAGCTGCTTCGCATCTAATAAAAGACTCAATTCTAGTGGGTATAGAACCCAGGCCTCCTGCATGGCAAGCAGGTGTTGTACCATAGAGCCACGGTATTGCTTGGAACTGTTCCCGAAAAAACCATCTACAAATGTCATGTAATGCGAGCAGTCTCCTTAACACATGTAATGTTGCGTGGCAGAAGCGTAGAATCGCGCCAGGTGTCAAGACACGTGAATTGCACAACAAGTGAGGTGTTTAAAGGCTCACCCATTACAAAGTGCTCAGACATATTTAATCATCATCAGCGAAACACCAACAAAGTGAGCAGGGGGATTATTTTGTAAGCGTTTTCTCACAGAACCGAGGCGGTCTGTTCTGTCGAGCCGCACGCGATTGTTGGAGGTTCGTTTGACATTCAAGGCATGAGAATAGCCACAGAACGGGCAGAGAACGACCTTCGGCAGAAAGGGGCCGGAGGCCGTTCTGTTCAAACAGAACCTGCTCAAACGAGACACGCCCTTTAACTGGGGTCCCTGGCAAGCAGCAGCTTTCTCCGAACTCATCACATTGCTTACATCTTCCCCTGTTCTGGCTTCTGGCCCACTCCGACCCTTCAGCGCCAACTGAAGTCCGCACTTACGCCAGTGGTTACGGAATCGCCGCTGTGTTGGCCCAGTGACAACGTGGGCAGAATCACGTGATAGCTTATGCCAGCAGGCTGCTGTCCACCTCGGAGCGAAATTATTCAATCACGGAACGCAAATGCCTCACTCAGTTGATAGTCTGCGCTGTGTATGTTACCACTTCACTTTGTCCGTGTTATTTTGCACTAAGTTTAATAATGGAATATTGCCAACTCGCCCAGCAAAACGTCCTTCTGAAGTTCCTCACTCTGGTGTGGGCAGTTGCGAAATTTCACCCTTACTTATTTGGCCGACTCTTTACAGTGCTCACCGATCATCATGCCCTTTGTTGGCTCGCTTCTTTGAAAGATCCCACAGGTCGTCTCACTCACTGGGCACTCCGCTTGCAGGAGTATACCTACACGGTAGTGTACAAGAGTGAAAAACTGCACCAAGTTGCGGATTGCTTATCACACTACCCTTTGGCTGACTGAGACTCTACGAGCACTGACTCCATCAACTGCGTATTTTCCCTCTCCCAGCTGCTTTGCCGCGGCGATGAGCAGCGTCGGAATCCGCGTATAAGTCGAATAATACAACGACTGCAATCCTCCTCGCACGACGTCTCTGTACACATGTTTGCCTTCAAAGATAACACTTTATATCGGCGTAATTTGTCACCCACTGGTCCCTATCTACTGCCGGTTGTACCAAAGCACCTGCACTCCACAGTCCTCCGCGAGCTTCATGATGCCCCAACCACTGGTCACCTTGGCGTTCCTCGCACGTATGACCGTGTGCGCCGCCGCTTCTACTGGCCTGGCCTTGCACGCTTTGTGCGGCGTTATGTCGACACCTGCGAAGTTTGTCAGCACCGCAAGAAGCCGTCGGGACTTCCTGCCAGGTATCTTCAGCCTATCGACATCCCACCGGAGCCGTTCTTCCGAGTCGGTTTGAACCTTCTCGGTCCCTTTCCAACATCCACTTCAGGAAACAAGTGGCTTGCCATTGCTACCGATTACGCGACCGCTGCGCAATCATGCGAGCCCTGCCAACCAGCTGCACTACAGACGTCACTGATATCTTACTTCGGGATCTTATTTTAGTGCATGGTGCCCCACGACAACTGCTGACAGACAGAGGCTTTACTTTCCTTTTGCAAGTGGTTGACGATATCCTGTGTTCCTGTTTCACCCAGCATAAGCCCACTACCTCGTACCAGCCCCAGACAAACGGGCTTACAGAGCGCTTAAACAGGACCCCGACAGACATGTTTTCGAAGTACGTGTCGACCGACCATCATGACAGACCTTGCACTGCCATATGTGACATGCGCGTACAACTACTCTTGGCACGACACTGCTGGATACTCACCGTTTTACCTTTTGTTTGGACACGAACCAACGTTGCCATTGGATACCTTCCTTCCGGATGCTGCCGTGTAGCGGGCAGTAGGTCTCGTGGCCAATACGTCACTGAAATTCACTTAACCCAACAGAATCTGAATTCTTTATCCTGAGGCAGGGTAGCTAGTGCATGTGGACTGCAATCTTTGTGCAGCATAAGAAAAAAAGAATGGAAAAAGGTTGGTATGTGGTTTTTGGATTCCAGTGAGAAATCGGTTTTACCCGAAAACAAACAACCCTAAGAATATTGTGCCTGCAAGAGATCTGTTTTTGTGGGAAAAGCTGGGTAGTAACTGTTTTGCAGGTGAGAACTGTGAAGCCCATTTTTGACTTGACTCATCACAGCACTCTTCTGTCTGTTGCATATAATAATAGCATGGGTTCTCATATTTATAGGCATTCTCAAAGAGTCTTCATTGCAGTTCGAATTAACTTTTACTGCTAAGAAACCTGAGAAAGAGGTCTAGGGGGCTATTCAGGAGGAGGGATTCACTTACAAGATTTCACGGCTTTGGCGAGGACGTCCCGTGAGCTTTCAGTCAAGCATACACAAACTGCATCCATTTTTGAATAATCATGGACGGTTATGCGCTAAAGGCCGTTTGCACTCCCATCCTCCAATCCCCATCTGGCTACACCAATGTTACTGATTAATAGCACAGGCACTTGCACTACAATAGTCACAACAAGCACTGATTATGCAGTACAGTAATGGTTGCTATACATCTAGCACGCAAAAAATGAACACACTGTTGGCAGTGTTAAGCACCTTTGCTAGCAGAGAGAAAGCTGGAGAGTTGCCGTTGGATCTGTTTGGTGTTCAGTACAAGTGATTAAAATTGTAGCACTTTGGCTTAATTGACAACGAAAATGGTTGCCTGGAACATGTAGTAGCCCAAAATTTTAATTGCCATTTAGGTTGGCTGTGGATGGTGCTATTTATTCAAATATATAAAAAATGTTCAACAAAGCAAATGTCCAAGACCTGTTTTTAACTGCGAACATGATTTGTGTAGTAATAGTATCTCTACCTATTTGTTTTAAAAGAGTGAGTATAGTGAAATATTTGTGGTTGAAGTTCTGTATGTGAATACTGTGGTGGTTATTACAACATAATTATAGCCCACCTTTATCATTATGATAAAGTTTTACTGTATATCTCTTACTGTTATTGAGTTGTATTTGTAGCTGCAGCAGTGTGCAATACTTTCTGGGAATAGTATACAGTAAAACCTGGTCTTCGTGCAAAACAGGCGTCAAACGTACTGAACCAAGTAAGGCCAACTTATGGCTTTGGAAAACTTCCTGTGATTGGGAGTGGTGGTGTTTCATTCTTCTACTTTTGTTTTCTTTTTAGTGTTTTGTATAGAGTACTATGTATGCAGGCCACTCCTGATGCCACCATTTAGTGCAATATTTTTCGTAAAGATTTTTCATAATCGAAAACCAGACACAGTGTAGTAAGAAAAAAAATTGCATTTATACATACATTGGAATATTAATTTGTTGATATATTTAAAACCCATTTACTTCCTTCAAGGCTAATCATAAATGTGAGAACTTGTGCAGGGCTCTCCCCACTCAGCGTGGGCAAGTCAAGAAGCTGAAGTTTGCTCCAGGCAAGGGGAACATGAAAATATTGGCCCTTTTCATGGACGGCATCAGCGCCTGGGACGCTCAAGATGCAAGTAGTTTCATGGACTTTCTTTTGTAGGAGCATTATCTGTAGATATTGATTTATTCATCATCACTGATATGCATTACGTCTGTCGAGAAAATTTGCGAACCTTGTAAAAAGTAAACCTTGTGCCTACTAGCAGTATATATGTGGCGTTTTTTTTTTCTAAAAGAGCCAAGTCCACTTTAACTAACACTGGGAAGAAGGCAGTTTTTTGCTACTGACAATATGGCCGAGCCTGCTCCAACAATCTTTTGCCAGTGTGCTCGTGTCGCCAGAATACCTCAAATCTATATAGCCCACTGTTGTCAGTATTCTGGAGGAAAATTTGGATTTGGCTCTTGTAGATTGAAACATTTCATATGGGCTTGAATTAGCTCATAAAAGAAGTCTAAATCGCAGTGAATGAACAATAAACCAATATTTTGCAACAAAACTAAGACCATCCTCGTGCTTCCGTCGGTACCGTCCTTTGTTGCATGGGCGTAATGGCGATGACTAGACTTGTAGAGGAGTGGTCCTTCCAGGCAATAGGTAAACCATTCTGGACGGTTGGCAGGGTTTTCTTGTTCTTGGCATCTATTGAAGGTGTTTGAAAAATGCTTCAGCTCTTCTTCTTAACTCGTTTTATGCTGCTGCGTTTCGGATCACTTCTTCTTCAAGGAATAGATCGGGGTCCTATATGTTCATTTCAGTTGTCTTCTATTTCAAATATGCCGTTATGCTGTCTTGGAGCGAAAGAAGGACATGATCCTGCAGCGTAAAACTCGGAAAGAAACACTAAAAGGCAGAAAGAAGTAGGAACGTCGGCCTCTTACTCTTCATATTCGAATTTTGCCTTACATGTCATTCAGTAAGCACCACCTCGCCCAAGAAAAACTAATTGTGGAACGAAAGCACAATAGCACAGCAACTAGGACAAAAGAAACAGATTGGATCCCGTCATGTTGGTTATTTTGGTCACGACTGTTGAGGCAGCGCTGCAGTACCGTCGCCAGAAAAATTTTGGGGGGGGGGGGGGGGCTTCAACCATATTTATGTATGTTCGTGCATGTGTTTGTATATGTGCATATATATGAAGAGTGTTTCAAGAAATGTGTCCAGAAATCATCAAAAATAAGGGAAAGGAATATTTGCTCGCTGCCTCTATAATTACTTTCTCTGTGGTGGGAGACATCCTAAGATGACTAGGCACAGAATTTATGGCAGTAATTAAATAACATAAATTATTAATGAGCTGAGACAGGCAGACGAGTCAAATGGGAGAATTTCTGTCCTTCCTGCGAAGAGTCCATTGCTGCTTTGAGATTTTGAAAAATTGGCCTTTGGCAATTATTGTGGAGCTATAAAATTCAACCAAAATCACCAGCGAAACCGAAGCTCTGATGAGCGCAACTGGCAGACTACCAGAATGACGTCACTGTTCACAATGGCAGTTGCAGTGGTGCTAATTCTTCTCCATTTGTTAACGTATATGCGCCATACGCCATATGTGCTCTAATCGTTAACGAAACCTGCACAACCGCGAAGCGAAGTCGATCGATGGTTGGTACAATGACGCTCGCTGATTCTGGAAGTCTCGGAAGAGTATGAGAGTTGTGCTCTTTCAAGTTTCGGTTTCTCCAGTGAAATTGGTCAATTTCATTACTTGCTAATACTGTATACACTCGCGTAATGAACGCACTTTTTTTTTCCGAAAAACCGAAGCGAAGTTGGGGGTGAATTTATTATGCAGGGTAAATTTTACGAAAACTTTTTCGGGATGACCAAAAAATGTAGTAAACATACGCGTACACACACTATTTAGAAGCAGTTTTAACACGAAAGTGTTTTATGCCAGGGTCCACCAAGACTTCACTGACGTATTTTCGTCACGGATATGACATTGATAAAATGGACACTAATGGATGAGGAAGAAAAAACTATTTGAAAAAGTTTCGCCGCCGGGAATCGAGCCTACGTAGTACCTCTCAGTTGGCGACGAAAAGCGCCCACCGCGCTACCGACTAAGCCACCGAGGCAGATGCGCGGATATACGTAAACGCGCCTTATATCTCTCACACATTCTCTCTCGCACGGTGCTTTCTGTTGGCGGGGCGGGGTGGTGTCGCCGTCTGTGCACGGTATTGCGGCATGACACTTATTAGCTCCGATAGAGAACGATTTGGCGACGACGCAGTTAAAGCATGGCCTCCAAAAAACCTGCCGGCGCGCACTCTCGGAGGTCATGGGTAAAGCGTCTCGATACCAGCGAAAAACACTGGCCGCGCCAGCTTCGGGTAGTAGCGCTACATGCAGTTACGTTCTTTGCCTTTCACTTCCTGTTAGCGTGTGACGGCTCGCTGTTGGAGTAGTGCATGCAGTATCCACATGCGCGAACGGTGTTTCTCCGCCGTCGACCGCTTCCAGTGCGATAACACTGCCTGATAAAACTGCTGCAATAAGCGCTACAGAAAGGCGACGATGTGGACGGGCGAATATCCTGCCTTGGTGGAGCGAGACAGAGGCCAACTGGTCGTGGAATGCCTGCGCGCGTTCACGGCTCAAGCTACGAACCTCTGCCTCCCATGTTGCTGAAACGCAGTGTGGTAGTGTATGCATGAACACAAGCTTAGGTTGCCCTATTACTCGGGAGCGCACACCGTGCCATTTCTCTCCTTAATTTACGATGCTTTGAAGAAGCATATCGAGTAGCACTGTTTATTATGTGCTTCTTGATGTCACCTCTGCGCGGGATTCACGATACGCTGAGTCCAGGAATATGTTAACAACTTCAGCTACCACAACGGTTAAATCATGATCGTGGGTGTTACTCGTTAGTTGTCGCAATAGAGATGTGCCACTAGGCGTCAACGTGGGTGCATCCATGTCAAACGGGGCTATACGCCTAGTGCGCGCCGATGGAAGCGCCATAGGCGGCGAACTCGGTCATTACTCTCGGGAAAGCTAGCAGACGGCCGCCGGGGTTTACTACGTCGTTGTATGTGTGTTTCCGCGTGGTTCACGTTTGCGTAGTGAAATAAGCAACGTTCATCTTATGTGTGGCGGCCGAAACTTCAAGGGATGTCGAATAACAATTGATGTAGAGTGGAGTGCTCAAACACCTAAAAAAAAAACGCGCCCGGAACACGGTTTTACTTACTGCAAGGCCTCCTGAGCAAGAACGACGGAAGCAATGGATCGCCGCTGTTCGTTGGCCAAGGCAAGCCGCTTCGTCATTGTGCGAGTTAACACGTCACTTCTTGTTCTAATGCTTTCGTTCTGCCATATCGGTGCTCACTGGATGCACTCGATCATGTTGACACTGGTAGACGACCAAAGTTACAAGCCTGAGCATGTGTTGGTTCGGTTCGACCGCCGTGCCCCCTAAGGGCACTTCGCTCAAACGTTCTATATTTCAGAAGTGTTGTAGTTCGGGCGAGTTGGTCATCCATGAACTTAGCTTGTTCTAGCGCGGTACATGCACCACGCTATTACAATTAAGGGGGGACACTGCTCTTAAAATATTTTTCTCATTTCTTGACCGATTTCGTTATCGATTTTGATGATACTTGGTGAGTTTATGTATATTTGTGTGCTGATTTCAAATATGCAATTATTTTTCTAGTATAACCGGTAGTTTTTAAAATACAATATACAGTCGAACCCGTTTATAACAAACTCGAAAGTGTAGCGAAAAGTGGTCGTTATATCAGTAGTTCGTTGTAGATGGACTCGCCCTTAAAAACGTGCGCTCAGCGGCCAAGCCGTTTTTTTTCTTTGTGCACTTTCATTAAAGTGCTAACAACCCCTTCGGTGACAAGCTAAGCCTTTTCGCGTCGTGAAGCGACGCCCGCTGCGTGCTCACATGTGAATTAACCGCCTTACCGTCGCGGTACCGAAGCGCGGTACCGCGACGTGGAGCCGATCATCCCTGGCTAGTTGCGTGCAGCGCGTCGCCTACTCGGGTCGCGGAGTCACTGCCGGGCCGCTTGCTGTATGCCGTATGCATGCGTTTGTACGTTCTTCGTGCTTGCTTCACTCCAGACCGTGCACGGGTGTGGCGACAAGCCTCTTCGTTCAGCGCGGCGAAAACAAGCATTTTCCAAGCAACGCGCACTCTACATCTGCACGATGCTCTCGCGGCCCTGCACGACGATGCGCGACGCACTTGAGTTCCCACCCTAGTCGAACACGCAGTATGCGCTCGCTGTTAGTACATCGACGTTTCTCGGTGCCCGCGCCGCTCAACAACAGCAAGCTACTTTCGTTTCTACAAAGCGACGCGCACTTTAAAGTGGTCTCGCACGACGCGACCGCGGCGAACTTGCGAACGGCAGCATGGCTAAGCATGGCGCGCTCATACCGCCGTCAATCCGCAGTGTACGGTTTACGCCACACGCGCAGCCGAGCAGATATCTACAGATGACTGTGATAAGGTTGTCGGTTATAAGGCATAACGGCACGTTCATCGACGGTCGCCACCTCGCCTTCGCTCTTTTCTTATGCTTATATCCGCGAAGGCATCGCCGCAATCACGCGGAAGTCGTAATCACCGATCGACCGGTCTCTGCCGTTACCGAAAAGACGGACGACTTTTCGCGGCACATTGTGGCGTCGACGAGTTTAGGGACGCAGTGAACCTTTTTGCGATGGAAAGTTATCGCGGTTATCACTTCTTGCATTTATGCCTTCTTGCGTCACAAGGCATTGTTTGGTTCATCGCAGGCGATCGTAGCTGCAGAGAACGGCGTCAGGAAAGGTTACTGTGCGAAAGCACAAGAATCCGTACAAATACTCCACGTTTCATTGCTCTAAGATGAATATTAAAAAAAAAAAGTGTCTTCGAGCCGCATCTCCCCTTAAAGGAAGAGCATTGAAATGAAAACCTTGTTTCTCTAATTTGCCTTATTAGGTTATTGTTATGTTTGTAATTTTGGTAGGAATCCTAAATTTCTTATGCACCTGACAAATAGTTGATCGTATGATATTTTTTGCAACCCGTCCGAGACATATTCCATACATGGCGTTTACCATGAAGAATGTTATGTGTTACATTGTGAACTTATGGTATCGCTAACCATTGGTGCACACAGTGGTCTTCCACTGTCACCTTTTGGAGCACAGAACATCCCTCTCTTCTCCTCTTTTCCCATCAAGTGCTCAAAGCGCTCTTCTTTTGGCATCACAATCATGGTGTGGCTGCATTCATTACATCGAGCTGACCAATGCTCACATCGGTGCTGTTACCACCTGTTCAGATTGTTCTGACATAACCTGCAGCCTGCTTCATGCATGGGCTCAACACATACATTACATTCAACGCTGTTGTAATGAATTATTTGCTCCACTCCCAAGGAATAGAGGTTGCATGCCATGATTGCAGGCTATTCTTAAAAAACGTTAAAATTTTTGTAGTAGTCTTTTTAACGTGCAGTGTATTGCAGTATTTTGTTCATTATTAGTTATTATTGTATCTTATTTATTATTATTTATATTATTACACAAAACTTGTTATAGCCGCATAAAATTGTGACAATTTTCGATAACACATCTTATTAAATTATCAAATTCTGCATTTGTAACTTTGCTTACACTTCATCTGCACTACCCCTCCCGACATCTTTCCTAATTCCCAGCACACAACTTTTGGTTGTTTGGCTATGTAGAAACATTTTCAATTGTAGTTTTGGCATTGATCCTTATACATACCTTATATGCGGTAAAATCTTGGGGCTTCTTAATTCACCTTGCAACTGAAATTTCACCAGCAGGTTTTTCAAAGTGTGTATTTATTAATTGTTTTAACCCTGTACAAGAAGCAGTTCTTCCAAGATGTCGAATGCACTTTCAGCATTGTGTTGTGGGACAAGTCTGGTCACAAAGTGTTTGATTGAAATGCTATAGCTTTTCACACACAGAGTAAGGGAATAAATTAAGCATGCTGCGTGCAGGTGCAGCTGTTTGTGCAGGCGCGCTGTCCTCAAGACTTGCCTGGTATAAATGATGTTGACTGGGCGAAGTCTGACAAGCTGGTTGTAGCTACTTCTGATGGCTGCATACGTATCATGGACATGGAAATGAAATGCTGCTCATCACCTGTTTACAACCACCTCCAAACCAACCGTGAGTAGCTGCTTTTTACGCAGAAAAAGTGTAAAAGCAGGTTTTAAATGCGAAGCATGTCTTAGCGAACCTTGGGCACTTTGAGCGTTTCTATCTATCTATCTATCTATCTATCTATCTATCTATCTATCTATCTATCTATCTATCTATCTATCTATCTATCTATCTATCTATCTATCTATCTATCTATCTATCTATCTATCTATCTATCTATCTATCTATCTATCTATCTTTCTATCTATCTATCTATCTATCGATCCATCCATCCATCCATTCATCCATCCATCCATCCGCCTACGTCTGGGTGCTCTCGTGACGGCTCCTTAACTTGGTGTAGACCAAAACTGGCGTGGGAGGGTAAGAGGATTTGTCTAATATGACTGTTGGATCATGACATGAATAAATTGAAAATCCTGTCGCGTACGTCGTCAAACCCTTTCCTCCAGACACGTGTGGCACATACCCGTTCACCACGGGCCGCAGTGTACGGGTATGCGCCACAGGTGATTGACAATTTATATATACCCTGTAATGGCGAGATCAGACATCGGTAATTTAAATGCGAGAACGCTAAGAAAAACCGACGTTGGCAGCGTCGCCCCGACGAATGAAAAGAATAAAAATCAGGATCCCAGCAGGAATCGAACCCAAGCATTCTGCGTGGCAATAAGGTATTGTACCACAGAGCCACAACAGGTCTAGGAATTGCTTTGGAAAAACAGCCAAAGCAGCGTAATGTCCGTGCAACGTCAATTGTGGTTGTGTCGCTGGCTATCTAATTTTATAAGAAAGCAATAAACACTACATATAAACTCCTTTGGTTGATTGAACTCTAATGTCGTATTAATTCTGTTAGAAATTATTTTTGTAAATAGCTTGTAGACAATAGACAGTAAGCTGATGGCAGCTTACTGTCCGAAAGGACCAGGCATAATTTCGTACAGGCTTCTCAACAATAGACCATATTCATACTATCAATCAGGTGATAGAGAAATGCGCGGAATACAACCAACCCCTATACATAGCCTTCATAGATTATGAGAAGGCGTTTGATTCGGTGGAGACATCAGCAGTCATGCAGGCACTGCGGAATCAGGGCATCGACGAAGCCTATATAAATATAATGGAAGAAATCTACAGCGGATCCACAGCCACTGTAGTCCTCCATAAAGAAAGCGACAGAATCTCAATAAAGAAGGGCATACGGCAGGGAGACACCATCTCTCCAATGCTATTCACCGCGTGTTTACAGGAGGTTTTCAGGGCCCTAGATTGGGAAGAATTAGGGATAAGATTTAATGGAGAGTATCTCAGTAACCTGCGTCGCTGACAACATTGCATTGATGAGTAACACGGGAGACGAATTACAGCTCATGATTACTGAACTGGATACGGAAAGTAGAAGAGTAGGTCTGAAAATTAATATGCACAAAACTAAAGTAATGTGGAACAATCTTGGCAGAGAACAGTGCTTTGCGATAGGTGGCGAGACACTGGAAGTTGTAAAGGAGTACGTCTACTTAGGACAGGTATTAATCGCGGAGCTGAACCATGAGAGTGAATTAACTAGAAGAATAAGGATGGGATGGGGCTCATTCGGCAAGCATTATCAAATCATGAATGGTAGTCTACCACTATCCCTCAAGAGGAAGGTATATAACAGCTGCATCTTACCAGTACTTACCTACGGAGCAGAAGCCTGGAGACTTACAAAGAGGGTTCAACTTAAATTGACGACGACGCAGCGAGCGATGGAAAGGAAAATGATAGGTGTAACCTTAAGAGACAGGAAGAGAGCAGAGTGGGTCAGGGTACAAAGGGAGTTAAGGATATCATAGTTGAAATGAAGAAGAAGAAATGGATATGGGCCGGGCACGTAGCACGGTGACAGGATAACCGGTGGTCATTAAGGGTAACTGACTGGATGCGTGAGGGGGAGACAGGGCAAATGCTTGAGGGGGAGACAGAAAATTAGGTGGGTAGATGAGATTAAGAAGTTTGTAGGTATAACGTGGCAGCAGAAAGCACAGGACCGGGTTGATTGGCGGAACATGGGAGAGGCCTTTGCCCTGCAGTGGGCGTAGACAGGCTGATGATGATGTACTCCTACAATACAGGCGTCATAGCAGATTAACGTCTGTGATTCCATTGTTTGCTCTGCTTTTATAGCAGTCTAATAAACATTACATTTGTATTCCTGTGATTCAGCAAGCTATATTGAAACATTGCTAGACTCCGGAGGAATACATTAACCCTTTGCGGTCCGTTGTCGGGCAGCGCCCGACAACGCAACACGGCCGTAGCGGTCCGCTGTCGGGCCCCGCCCGACAAGGGTGTTCGTGGTTTAAATTTTGCTGTTTTCTCACCGCGAGTCGCGCGCATTTTTTGTATACATGAAGGGCCATCTCTTGAGGAATAAGTGAGCTTTGTTTGTTGAGGTTTTACTTTTTTGACACTAGGGTGCAGCACTATGATCAGCACGGGGCCTAGAGCGTACCCACTCGCGCGCGCGGTTCGCTGAGAAGCATGGCCACGTTTTCACCGCGTGCGTTTTACGGCGGTGCTTTTAGCGAAAGCGAGGATGACTTTAGTGAGGAAGAGAATTACGTGCCTCCACCAGACAGTGATGACAGTGATTCGACAGAAGTGAGTGACGAAGACGACGACGGCGGCGGTGGAAACCTGCAGTAATAACCCTGGCCTGCACACAGGGGAATGCTTTGAGCGGTATCATACGTTGCCCAAATATCACTAAAAGAGTTGCCTGCAGAATGCAGGAGCAAAAATAAATATCCTGTGCGTTTCTCTTCCACAGCTTGTGTTTTTATTCGCGGCGCCAGAAACTGGCGAAATAGTTTCGGACCGCTAGAGCCGGAAAGTGGGTAAAGGTTTTGGACCGCAAAGGGTTAACAAAGGTTACGTATGATATTCACACCATCGCGACGTACAGGGCACTTCATTTCGATAATACTGACGTATGTGATCTAACGTAAGTGCTGATGTTACGTCAGACCATAAGTTACCCTTTAAACGCCAGCCTGTGTAGTCGACGTTCCTGGTAAGCCCACGATGTGCATACAGCTACTACACTTACAAAAACACATCAATCCACCTCCTAACGCTTGGCTAAAGCCATAAAAATACAGCATAGAAGTACTCGCTGACTGCTTTGCATGAAACCGATTCCCACAATGCGTGGGATCTGCCGAATTTTTGATGCTTTATCTCAACCAGCCAAAAGCGATTTGTAATGGGTGGTTCACGCTATAATCACACACCAACAGGTAGAAATTAACCCTTTCCCTACCGCAGGAAAAGAAGAAAATTGTACAAAATTTACCAGAAATTGTTTCGCTCAATTGTTAGAGCTTTTTTTTTTGTGAATAAAACGGCACCAGTATTTCAATTCACTGGGTTTTTTTTTTTTTCATTTCACTAATTGCATAAAAAGGATAGCTTCAAGGTGGCTTCACCGCATGGCAATACATGACTTGTGGTCAGGAATGGAGACAAAAAGGGGAGAAGGGAAAGTGTGGGGTGAAAGCGATAGCGATTGAAGAGGTAGAGGGGGAAAAGTACTGCGTGCGTAAAAGTTCCGAGCGGCTGCAGCACCGGTTGCGGCATATACATGGTAGGCGCGGCGACCTTAGCAGCGCTTGTGTCGCCGTAGTGTCATATGATGTCATACATGGTATTATGAAGCAGGGATGCACGTAGTAGCTAGAGCACTGTGCCGATGAATTCTGTTTCGTGGGCTACAGCAAGACATCAAAACTAACATTCATACTTGGTTCATGCATCCCCCACACACACACACTCGCACACCGGCGCCCCTTCATGCTCTTTTGCCCAGTGAGAGATGGGCGGGGTGCTTCCTCTCTGCTTGAGGAGCCATCGACGGGAGGCCTCGTATGCGGTGCGATGTTATGGCATGCATTCGTCATGCAATGGAGATGGCGAGCTCATTTCATCTCTGCTTCAGCCGTGTGCATTTGTCCCCAGCGCTCGCGCGTTTTTACGTGTGCATAGAACGTACAATGCACGGGGCAATGTTATCGATTTGGACCTAATACATAACACGATGGCAACAGCAAAAACCCACCGAGAGTGTCCATATAATTGATATCGCAGTAGAAGTGTATAGATATTTACGTGTGCATGAGAGTTATGTATGCAAAGTATTATTTCATAATCTACACAGCCCATGTATACCACCTTAACAGCTTCGCAGGTAATCGTACGCATGAATGCTATGGGCCCACAAACTTTTTTTGCTCATCCTATGGGCAAATGACATACTGTGCATACGTACACCCATGGCTGGGATCTCCCGTCTGGTTTAGTGTGTTTATTAAGGCGAAAGCCTCAGATACCCTGTGAAATTCGAAACTGACCGTCGACGTCAACATGAACGGCCTAAAAATCGTGTGATCACAGATTACATCATTGTGACGTCACATATCGCCATAACCTGTGACTTCATTACAATGTTGCTGTGATGTCACATCAAAGTGACTTCATCATGTGAAGCCATTCCTGGTGGAAGTGCAACACTACAGGAGGTGCAGAAAGCTTCGAGGGAGGGGGGCATGGGGCGGAAGTATCAATAATCAATGCAATCAGCTGAGAAGAAAAAGAAGCGAGCTTTTGTCTTCGAGTCGTCTTAGGGCAATGTATAGGGGAAACTATGAGTTTTCAGGATTGACACGGTGTTTTATATCGCGGCGTTTGTTGGCCTCGTCTGCTGATTTAAAGCGCAATATTTTATTAACATCAAGACTGTATATGTTTGTGGCAGAATCCCTGCACTTTGGTAAGTGCATAGTTGTATTTAGAGTATTATTTGTTCAAAAACACAGTTTCCGAAAAAAATGACTTTTTGGGATTTAATATTTTTCAACATCCCTGTCTATTCAAGAATATTTAGCAAAAAGATTTAAGTAGCTATCTTGAGCCGTTCAAAAGTTATGACCATTTTTCCAACCCCTCCTTGATGTATCCGAAACCAAAACTGAAGGCTTCCAATTCCACAACACCTGCAATCTCGTCATGAATGTCTCTTCGTGCGCATATTATGTAATGCTAAGTTTTAAGTACGTTCTACAGCTGGTAGGGCATATTTTCAATTTATTAAAAAATTTTCACTGCTTGGCTGCGGCACTCTGTTGTTTAAGTTGCGTGCGTTTTCATTTGGCTGTATGCCATTTCGAGCTCTTGGACTTAGTTTTGGCCTTTCAAGGAGAAAGTTATAATATTCCATGAAATATGGCGAAGTATAGGACGAAAAAGAAGTGTCAATGTGAGTTAGGGAATCAATATACCAAGTGTGGACCTGCTGCAGAGCACGTGGATGAGAGTCAGCTTGAGATGCAAAACGAGCTAGAGAAAATATATGTGCTTCAGCTCACTCAAAAGGGGATTGTGGCGCTTCAAAGGAGGCCCCAAGCTATGAGCCTGGTGAATTTTAGAGATATTGAATGTACCTTTATTACATGGACATTCGGTTCAAATCTTTAAAGTCGTTTTTCTCAAAACATGATTTTTTGCATCCTACAGTTTAGAACAGTGATAACTTTCTAATAAATATTTTCACAAAAAATTGTGCGTGCTATTTCTCTATAGGTGTAACTGTGCATTCAAGCAGACCTGTTGAAAATGAGCAGTGACTTTTTGTACTATGGCCAATTGTGCACAAAACAAACCGGCCGAATATCAACTTTGTCAGTCTTTTTATGATAATGCTTCTTAGCTTGGAGGTGTGGAGATCGTGGTGGTTAGATGCACAGCTTATTGTCCTCACTGCGTACCTCCGAAGTCGCGTTTGAATCGCACCGACCATTTTGTAGCTATGACTGTTGGCACAACATGCATATTTTGGCACATTTTGATTTTTAGGAATTTAATTTTTCACATTTTTAGCAATTTCATCATTCTAAAATTTCACATTCGTATTGCATGTAACTGAAATGACAAGTTAGGCCATATATAAGTTAGGCGAAGATTGCGTCAGCGCACCATCATTGTCTAGAAAAGAATAATCATTCCTTGATGCCTTCACATTTGCGCATGCCTGAGTCATCACAAGTTTTCATGTATATATGGGTCATTCCATGCCAAATCACCCAGCGTTTTTCCGACCATCACAAATATGGCTGAAAAAATTTCCACGTTTTTCTTGAAGTTCAAAACTCGTTCTGCTCGTTTATTTCTGTTGCCAAAAATTTTCTCGCCTGTTTGTGAGAGCCTGTAGTTTTGCGCCGACTGAGCTAAAGGGCATCAAACAACAATTTTTTTCAAAGGGCGTTTATAGGATGCACTCAATAAAATGGTATTTCCGTCAAGCTAATGAAGTGATGTAACTGTAAAAATCATGACTTATTTATGTATATCGATTCTTCGAGGGCTTTTGGCACGAGCAAAATTGTATAAAGTTGCCAAGTTTGATATTTTTTTCCAGGAACAAGGCAAACTCAAAGGGTAGAACTTAATTATATACTGAAAGCCTGTTCGACATACTACAAAATAAAAATAATTTATTCGCTGAAGGTATAGCAAATCGTCTGAAAAAAAAAATTGCGAATTTCACTTTTTTTGAGAAAAGCTCTGTATTCATCGTCAAAAAACTTGCCTTGGTGGTCGGACTAAAAATATGCACGATACTTCATTTGAAAGCTCTATGTATTAGCTGAACATAGACAAAGTTACAAGAGGGTATTATTTTTTTAACTTCAGAAATATTTTTTTGAAATTTTGTATCTCCACCAGCTTTTCGCCTACGTAACTCAAGCGGCATGAAGCACTCGCAAAGGCAATCTTCAGCCCATGCTCACTGACCTGGGATGCAGACGTCAAACATGGTGCTGTCTATAAAGTAATGGAAAAGGAAATGGGGTTGCTTTATAGACAGCACCATGTTTGACGTCTGCATCCCAGGTCAGTGAGCATGGGCTGAAGATTGCCTTTGCGAGTGCTTCATGCCGCTTGAGTTACGTAGGCGAAAAGCTGGTGGAGATACAAAATTTCAAAAAAATATTTCTGAAGTTAAAAAAATAATACCCTCTTGTAACTTTGTCTATGTTCAGCTAATACATAGAGCTTTCAAATGAAGTATCGTGCATATTTTTAGTCCGACCACCTAGGCAAGTTTTTTGACGATGAATACAGAGCTTTTCTCAAAAAAAGTGAAATTCGCAATTTTTTTTTCAGACGATTTGCTATACCTTCAGCGAATAAATTATTTTTATTTTGTAGTATGTCGAACAGGCTTCCAGTATATAATTAATTTCTACCCTTTGAGTTTGCCTTGTTCCTGGAAAAAAATATCAAACTTGGCAACTTTATACAATTTTGCTCGTGCCAAAAGCCCTCGAAGAATCGATATACATAAATAAGTCATGATTTTTACAGTTACATCACTTCATTAGCTTGACGGAAATACCATTTTATTGAGTGCATCCTATAAACGCCCTTTGAAAAAGATTGTTGTTTGATGCCCTTTAGCTCAGTCGGCGCAAAACTACAGACTCTCACAAACAGGCGAGAAAATTTTTGGCAACAGAAATAAACGAGCAGAACGAGTTTTGAACTTCAAGAAAAACGTGGAAATTTTTTCAGCCATATTTGTGATGGTCGGAAAAACGCTGGGTGATTTGGCATGGAATGACCCATATATGTTTGATCTGGCTTCCAATAAGTCATTGTTGAGAGTTAGCACTTGTGTATGTGTTACTTCCTGTCCGGTCCTCATCATTTCAGTTCCGCGCTTTACAATATGAATATGTCACACCAACAGGGCCAAATATCTACCCTTGCTAATGTTTCAGGTTACCTAAGCCTTACCAGCCAAAACCATAATATAGCTTTTGGACTAAAACTGCAAAATTTTTCTCGAAGGTGGTGACCTACCTTAAAGTACTATTTTGTTCATCCAGTATCCTGTTGCTTGTGTCGAAAAAAGTAGCTGACGAGGTTATTCCACAACATTAGGCACTTTTAGAATAGCGTACGCTAAGTTAGCGTTAGCGTTTGCAGCCCGCTATTTTCGTCACTTAACGGGAGCCCGCAAGCGATTAGCGTAAGACGCGTGCGCAGTTGCGCGAAAACCCAATGCAAAGCTTTGCGTACGCTATTCTAAAACTGCCTATTGAACGGCATGACGCCCTTATTTTTTTGTTATCGAATGAGGTCACAAGTCCTCCGGAAAGCATTTTCTTTATGAGGTTTGCAATCAATCGAAACATTTTTCTGAGCAGTCATAATAGACAGTTATAGCTTAGCGTTAGCGTGATAGTGGGGGTTAAGGGAATAGAGTTACCGTGCCGCAAACATTGGTTGGGGACAGCGCGCTTTAGTTTAGCGGGATAGCGTTTACGTGCCCAAGCTGTGACAGTGGCGCCATCTAGCGGAGGGTGAATGCGGTAAGAAAAGTAAAAAGAAAGAAAACTTAGAATGCTCGACTGTATCCCCGCACGCAGCAATACGACTCCTTTTTTTTAGTAACAATAAAGGCAAATAAATATAAACCACGCACCAAAAGCGAAACTTTTTTATCTTGCACATTTGTTTACACCGATCTCCTGTTTAGGTGTAGGGACGTTCGAAATGGGAAGTGATCTTAAAAACTACGCTAAGTTATCCGTAATACTCGGGCGTCGAAGCTACCTGAAGGCAAGCGAAGCCATTCTACACAGTCGCTTGCTGTCAAAGAAGTGAATCTGTCCACATCAACACTAAATTCAGTTCGAAGTGGGCGTCCAAAACCGCCGCCATGTTTTACGTACACTACGTTAACCCCGCAAACACTGTAATGCTAAATCTGAAAAATAGCGTGCGTACGGTAAATGATACGGGTTGTTTAGCGTACTGCGCATGCGCATTTCGATCCCGCTGTTCCACTGAGCTCGCTGTTCCTCTAAGCCCGCTAAACTATTACTGTCTAATAGCCCCACAATAATTATACTCAGCTGTTTGAATGTAAATGCAGATTTCTTCTCTGATGTTCTCCAGAAAGTGAAATTAGCTGCTCCAGGGTACTCAAGTACAAATTAGGGCTGTTCTTGCGCAAGAAAATAACGAGGGAAGGGGTCCAGCGGAGCGCTCCCCTGGACCCCCTTGCCTCATTGTTTCCTTGCGCAAGAACAGCCATACTTTTGTGGCTGGTACTTGGACATGAACCGACTAGCCCGACAACATGTACTTCTAGCCCAGGGTGCTCGCAGATACAAAATTACCTGCTCCAAAGTTCTCCAAATTGGAAGTGCTCGGTAGCATCACTGTAAGCGTAACACTTCTTGTGCTTGATTACTTCAGCGTGTGATGTGGAATCAGGGCACTGGCCCAGAATTAAAGGGACACCAAAGTGAAACAATAAATTACTTTAGATTGTACTCTGAAAACATGTGTCATTAATTTCACCACCATAGGTTTATTAATAGATGAGAAAATCAATGTCAAAAGTTTCACTTTTAAATTTTCCGCAAAAGTTCCCAATGGTGACGTCACAGATTTCAAAGCGTTTATTCGTATTTTGGCCACATTAGCCCAACGTAATTTCCTGAAACTTGGTATGCCAGGTCTCGAAAACACATAAGAACGAGATTCCATTTCGAGCAATTGTTTCGGAGAAAGGCACCTAGCAAGTCGCTGTATCTAGTTATTGGCAGAACTTCCTGACTTTTTTAAGTTTTCCAGACCCTTTTCGTATGCGCAACTGTCAGGCACTAGTTCAGTTCCTATCAGAGGAGAACCTCGGCTGTTCTAAAGCTTTTAGTATGGATATTGAAGACCTTTATTACTCCTTGGCGCATGAGGACCGGTTAAAATGTGTTAATGAATGTATTAAGAAACAAGGGCACGAGACAGTTTTCACCGATAAATGTGGTGTTTCTACCGGGGCTTTTCTAGAAATTCTTTCCATGTATTTAAAGTCTATGCTGGTAGGTTGGAAGGAACCCAGGTGAAAATGTGTAACTGGAAATCTAACTGGTTTCAACTAGTTCCACTTCAACTGGTTTAAGGAACACAAATCCAGTTGGTAACTGGGACCAGTTGGGAATACATTCCCACTTGGAAGCTGGAACCAGTTGGAAATGCTTTCCCACTTGGAAGCTGGAACCAGTTGGAAATGCTTTCCCAGTTGTGAACTGGTCCCATTCCCCGTTGGTGCCCAAACGTACATGCATGCACTCCAGCTAGCTCAAACAATCTTGAATGTGTAAATAATGTTCATTTTGAGCACATCAAACACTCCAAAGGAACACTTGACACTCCATGTTAAGTGTAGATGATCATGATTTATTGATATTACACAAAAAATATTACACTGCTCTAGGCATTTCCTGCCGTAGCTGGTTTGAACCAGCACTGTGGTTGCACATTCAGTGCAAATATTTCCTCCGCTCGGCTTTAATGCAGTGGTGTATTTTCTCAACCAATATACTGAAGTTTCGGGCTGCGCAGTTGATGAATCTGTGCCATTCATCCATGACCAATGCAACGGCGTTGCTGCAAAATAAGAGGTAACATGTTTCATGCATGTCTCAGAACAGTCATATCAATTTATAGATATACACAGCCAACCTGCCCTCTAAAAAATCACACTACAAACAATATCTGCAGAGGATGGGCTGATCTATACCGAATTTTTAAAAGTCAAGTTTAGATATCAGAGGCAAAAAATAATAAAAAAAGCACCTTTATTTTTAATCGAATTCATATGCCTACACATGCAACAGGTTCAGGAATATTCATTTAGAGTGCAAATACGGGCCCTTTGCGCTTTCCTTGAAAGTCGCGGACAAAGTTACAAATTTGCACGAGTATACTTCATAGTTATTTAGCACGCCGTTCAAAGCACAAGTATTGCACGGCACTCGTTTTCTGTGATGCTCCAAAACAAATGACAGCAAATTTGCGAGCACTCCACACAAACCCATAAACAAACATATGACAGAGCAGTATCGAAAGCAAATTTGTTTACAATGCAACGTTCCATCATCTCAACACTCAAAACACTCTGGCTTGCATTATATCTACATGTTCCCTAGGATACTGAACAACCAGCACTCGAAGCATAAGTGATATAATTACCTTCAAATGGCTGCATCGCGGACAAGGCACGCAGCGCAGCATTTCGTACACAATGGATCCATATCTGTCTTTGTTTCCAGTTTCTTTCTTCCGTTAAATATTGCGGAATTGGCACAAAATAATTCATTTCAGTTTATTTTATGTGTAATCTTTATATTTGATAACTTTACTGCTTCGTTCAATGTTTGAGTGTATAAGATACGGAACTAACTTGACAGCTGTCGATGTAGAGAGCTGCGTTTGTGCAACGGTTTGTGTCGGCAGCATGTTGGCAGTCTCAGCTGTGGCAGCTCTCGGCACTAGTCAATTTTTCGTTCTCGTACGGAAGTAACCGCTGTGCTGCACATAAAACTGTTAGCATATGGCATGCTCCCAGCGAGACAGCGGCAATATTAACACCCCGACGTCATTCGGGCCCGCTTCGGTTGCGCGTATTGTCACCGTGATGGACGTAAAAAGACTGACAACAGCTTTTTTAATATTAGTTGAATGTACTGATGCTAAAACAAGTGTACGTTTGAGTGCACTGTGTTCGCATTTGTGTCACGGAATAATCCACGATAATATGATTTTAAAAAATACATAAATCGGGTGAGGTAAGACTTTATATTATTGTAATGGGGTTTAAACAACGCGAAGAGGATGATGTCTAAACAAGAAAAGGTAAATCATTCGTAAACCATGAGGTGCTATTTTCTTATTCTCTCATTGTCCTCTGTTTTAATACCAGTCCCTAGGAATAATTACTAGGCCAATGATCCGGTACCCTTCTGTGAGTACAACACAAAAAGCTCTTGGATAAAACCCATTCGCTCAAGTACAGCAATGCTGCATATACGTTCGAGTTCGATTTTCTTTCTTCTTTCACTTTGAAGAATCATACAACCGGGACAACTGGTCGCACTTCCAGTTAGGGCACAACTGGGACCACTTGCTTCCAATTTAACTGGTTATGGTTTCCAACTGGGACCAGCTGCTTCCAGTTCAACTGGTCATGGTTCCCGTTGGTGGCCAGTTGAGTTGTCACTGGGACTAGCTGCTAACTGGGACCAGTTGCAACTGGAATAAACTGGGACCAGTTGAGTTGTAATTGGGACCAGCTGCTAACTGGAACCAGTTGCAACTGGAATCAACTGGGACCAGTTGTTTCCCAAATGGAACCATTTGATTCCAGTTGATCCCAGTTGAAACCAGTTGGATTCCCAGTTACGCATTTTCACCTGGGAAGCTGTTTATGTGCAGAAATCAGGGATATGTATTGGTTCTAAGGTTGCTCCAGTTCTTAGTGATTTATACCTTAGCAAGATTGACAAACTTTTGGAAGGCGCCTTAGGTAATTCTGTTATTAAGGCTTTTCGTTATGTGGGCGATTACTTGATTTTTTGTAGTGGTGAGAACTTTGAAACCGTGGTAACCTCAGTGAGCGAAAATTTGAATTAAATGGAGGAGGGCTGAACTTTACTAAAGAGTTGCCTCAGAATAATGGAATACATTTTCTAGACATTTCCTTAACGTTTCAGAAGAACCACGTGTGCTGGCAGTATGCTCCTAGATCTTCGAAACCGCTGTTAAATTTTTTGTCGAAGCACTCGAAGGTTGTAAAAAACGGTATCGCCATGTCTTGCCTTAAAGGGACCGACAACTGATTTTTCTCGACCCAGCTTTTTACGGCGCGACAGGAAGCTTACCCTTCGTAGCGTTTGTAGCTGTAGTTGTTTATCCTAAAAGCACGTAGTTATTTTATAAGCAGTATTTTTCGATCTGAAAGGCTCCAAACATGCATCAAGGCTTGCTCCAGCAACGCTGAGAATTGATAGCAATGCCGCTAGCCCTTGTGAAAGTTGTCGTTGTTCTGCTTTCGCAGGAGTTACTGTAGCTATGCTTAACCACCTTCATTTTGAGCTTTCCAGCCATTTTTGAAAATAGCAAGCTGTTACAATGAGATAATGTGGCTTTATACACCTTCTCGGTATTTGTACAGCGTTGTGCACGCCTGCGACCAAGGTTGCCTGCGCCTGTGTCATGGATGGCTTTTCGCGGCATGGGATCATTACGCCAAGCGAAGGCAGCGCCACGTTGTTGCATACAACTAACGCAGGCCTATATGTACATTTTTATGGAGTAATATCTTTTAATATAAAGAAATGAACAATATTTCAATACTAACAGAAAAGTCATTGAACGCATACACCAATCAACGGTCACGTGACCGGCTTCATCGGACCGTGTATGATTTTGCCGCCAGAGGCGCCAAAAGTCATTTCTCGCGACTTTCAATGAATAAATAAAAATATAAATCCGCCTCTCACGAGATAAACAGGGTTTTTTGAGTCAATGCGACGGACAATCTTTCCATCAGTGCAGTCATCTCATTTCATGTTCTGGGCAGTTGTCGGTCCCTTTAAGTCTGCCCTCACCAAGTTGTGTGAGCACAAAATGAGTGATAGCTTTAACGCACTGCTTACGCGTCTTTTAGATGTAGGTTATGCTCGTGATGCAGTGGCCATTGTCGCTGAACATTTAAAGAAGTCAAGTCCGAGCATGGTCGCAGAAAGCGATAGGAAGAAACGTGTCGTAGGTATTCCGTACATTCATTGCGTATCTCACAGGCTAAAGAAAGTAGGAAGTAGATACGGCGTTAATGTTGTTTTCGCGGCTGCCAATGAGCTAGGTAAGATATGTGCCGCTGTGCAGAGGAAGAATGAGCGAGTAAAAGACAAGAAGCGGACCGATATTTGTTTCATAAAACACACCAACAAATTCACTGATTGCCGTACAAGTGTGGTGTATAAGGTCATTTTCAGCAGCGGCTGCTTCTACGTAGGACAGACGGGCCGCTGCATTAACCAGAGATTATTGGAACATAAAAGATCACTAACCGAAGGCTCACCTTCTAATCTATCTTTACATTGTCGAGAGTGTAAGTGCACGCCAAAATTCCATGAATACGCAGTTTTGTACCGGCATAGGAATGCAGAAACGCGCCTGATGATTGAGGCATGGCATATCAAGAATAGTGGTAGCGCATGCGTGAGCCAACCGTCGATTAACTTGCATAAAGATGAAATCAAATGCCTTAACAGTTATCTTTCACGTAGAGCCCCACGTGTGCCGGAGTGATAGGTTCGCCTATTGCAGGGGCATGCACAGATAAGTTTTCGTGCCTTCTTTCTTTTACGCCGTTGTGCGTCTATTCAGTTGTTCTGTTAGTCTAAACAATTTCCCTGATTACAATACCCCCCAATGTGAAATTTGAGTGCAGCTGCTTACATTTTGAAAGTCACAGTATATTGAGGCAAAGAATTTTGGAGAGCACAATGCTCACCACCGTCTTGTGATGGAACAAAGATTTCGATAGGTATTGCTGACAGACCTATACGTAGATGGATAGGACACCTGGCACTTCGGTTAGTGAATGAACGCTCAAAACAGAAGCGCATCCCCTCACTAGGGAGGCACATAAAATATGTGGCATGTTTGGCATTCAATTTTTGCAAAGTCGAAATTTTCCAGATGGGCACAATGCTCCACATCAGCTTCGCATGTTCACTTCACTTCACACCTCATTGAAGGTATTACATAAGAGGTGGGGTTCACAAGTGGGAACTTTTCTTATTAGTGGCCAGATATATTCAATAAACGATATTAGTTTTTAGGCAAGGTTGATGAGCAGGTGATTTCAGTGATGAGACGGAGCAAGCCATTCCAGTCAGTTATAATAATTGTTGGGGTTTAACATCCCAAAACCATGATTTGATTATGAGAGATGCGGTCGTGGAGGGCTCCAGAAATTTTGATCATCTGGTGTTTTTTAACTTGCACCTAAATCTAAGTACACGGACCTCAAGCATTTTCGCCTCCATCGAAAATGCCGCCGCCGGGATTCAATCCTGCCACCTGCAGGTCAGCAGTCGAGCACCATAACCACTAGACCACCGTGGCAGGTCATTCCAGTCAGTGGATGATCGGCAAAAGAAAGGTGCAGGAAAGGTTCTAGTATTGCTACATGGACAGGTTCCTTGATAGTGATGCCCTGTACGAAGTGAGCTGTTGAGGAACTTGTGAAAAAGGATGAATGAATCACTGCTATACCAAGATGATAGCGTCTTTAAACCGGACTGCGCTTCTAGTAGTGATGCACTGGTGTTATAATAATATGATGAATGAATGAACCTTAGGCACGATTCTAAACTGCTTCAACTGCATTGACAGGATATGTTTGATGTGGCGACCGGATGGGGGAAGCATATCCAAGCTTCAAACTTACAAGTTACTTAAACGCTGGTAGTTTTACATGACCCAGTACATGACATAGATGGCATTTTATGAATACCAATATTTAGTTAGTGGAAGCTGTATAGTAGTATAATTCTCATTATATAAGCAGACTTGTCTTTAGTCACATGAAAGGGTGACACAATGTACTTAAAGGGGCGCTGCAACACTTTTTCAGCATGGTCAGAAAACGCTGCCGATCGGTAGTCGAGGCTCCTGAGTACACGCAAGCCAAACATTATAACGTAGCATGCGGCCTGGAATTTACAAATAATTCTCAGTCAGCTAGAAATTTCTCCCTCTTCTCTCTGCAAATGATGCCATATACCCAAATTACTACCCCATGTACCCAAAGTCCACGGCAGTTGGCTGATTTGGGCATTGTGACCGGCATAGTTACTGTGGCCGCCACGTGCCCATGCATGGACTTGCAATCACACTGAAAGTAAGCCGCACATTCGAAACACAAATGAACAGAAGGTTATGACGCATCTTCTTGCCCCTTTGTCACCCCCCTCCCTCCGTAGCTTTCAGTGCACTCGCTAGTAAGCAAGGAGAGAGCAAACGCTTGAAGCATGTCGTAAATCCCTGTAACTCTGCTCGTACTTGACGGATTGTAAACATTTTTTAGGCAGTCGAATCATGAGGCAATGAGCTCTTTTAATTAAGCCACTAGACGATTACTTGGAGAAGTGTTGCAGGGCCCCTTTAAATGTGTGCACTTTTTCTTGGGAAGTATTAGTAATATTAGTAATATTTTATAAAGTACATATAAGGGCTGATGGTGGTGAGTGAGACATATTTACATCTATTGGGGTTGATGGTCATTAGCCAGTCATTACACCAGTCTTGGACTTTGTTAAGGTCTTCTTCTTAAACACTGTAATTAGAGTCATTAGTAATTGTACATTAGATAATACATTTGTAAGCAAACATGCAGAGTTGAGAAAAAACTTGAAAGATGAAGGTCAATAATGCAAATAAGAAAATTGAGAGGACCCAAGACGCTACCTTGTGGGAAGCAAGATGCTAGAGGGAGGTGCATGGAAGTGTTGTCATTGACATACACTGAATGTGGATGGTTAGCGAGAAATTTTCCAGTCCAATTTAAAATGTCAGGGCATATGTTCAGGTGGGAGAGCTTTAGTAATAGCCATTTGTCGGGTAACTTGTCAAATGCTTTAGAGTAATCTAGAAAAATAGTATCGATCTGGGTTTTAGTGTCAAGTTTAATGTGCAAGTCATGGATGAGCCTAGCAAGTTGCACTTCACATGAGTTGGGTGAAAAAATCCATGCAGAATCTCCTTTGGGAGTTGTCCAAGTGATGCGTAGGTGCATCACTTGGACAACTTTATTGTAGCGTTTAATGTTTTATTGTAGGTAGCGGCATCCCTGGAACACCATGTTTGGGTGGCATCAGCATGGCGTCTTCTCTCTAGCATTCGCCAGTGTCTCAAGCAGCCCCGTGGCCCACGTACGCCATGACCATCGAAATGTGTGTTTGGCATCAAAATTTCGCAAAGTTTGAATTTTCTGGATCGGTGCAGTCCTCCCTGTCGGCTTTACACCTTGTTTTGCAGAGAGCTTTTATTCGATGAAATTCAACGAAGCCTTCATAGAGAGTGTTATCCTGCTGCGGTGGCAAGTGTGTACAATGCAGGTCAGATATGTTCATAGTTGGAAACCATGAGTGATGGACTCTCCTTCTGGGTGTGGGGGTTCAGAGCAAAGCACCGGAGTGAAAATTTATTTTCCTTTATTTCTTTTTAGCAACAGCTAGGCAGTTTTCTCGTTCAGTTGGCATAGCAATGCTTACGCATTCAGAAGTTGTTGGTGTCAAAAAAGGGCATAATTAGGGGCTAAATATGTCCTCCGTTATCTTGCAGGGAAATCATTTGGCAGCTAAGAAGTTAATTTTTATTACCTGATTTGTCGATTAGAATGACCTGCTCTTTCTTCCAGGCAAGGGGGATGCTACAGGAGAATAAACGCAGTGAGGAGATTAATTTGAAGGGCTTAGTATTTTTCTATCAGTTTAGAATTGATCACGTTTGCCCCAAGTGTCAATGAGAGTTTTAGTTTTTCAATTACTACCATTGTGATGTGCTCAGTCAATTCTCTCGCTGGCATAACGAAGGTTCTGGTGGTATTGGTAGAGGAGCATCAGGTTCAGTGGGGAATATACATGAAACTGCAAAGTTAAATGCGTCTGCATGCTCTTGCTCAGGGATCGCTACATTGTTATGGTTGGCGATGAGGATGGCAGCCAGTGCCTTGGGGTTTAAAGAGGGCTTTTGTTCCACTATCACGAAATCCTTCAACAAAGGCTTGATGGAAAGTGTTCTCCATTTGCATTGGTATTGTTCCACCTGTACAGCGCATTCTTTACTCCCTAAAAAATAGGATTCTTTCCCACTGAAAGCTATCAGAACTAATTTTTATTACAAATGAAAGCTTTTTCACTGAGTGCATTGCTGCAACAACTTTTAGGCAGAGGATTGATCTGTTTTGAGCTGCTTACAGCTACCCCTTGCACTGCGGCCGGCTCTATAATAGTGTGTGGGTTTTCTGTGATAAAGCACACCTACAAGACTTCGTTTGAGCCATTGTGTAGCGGCATCCGAAACTCACAGTGCCATACCGGGTCTTGCTACATTCTTTGGACATTTGCGTGTGCAGTGTCAAAAAAATAGAAAACACTGCTACCATGAATTTAGCTGCCGTAATTCAGTTGTTCACCTCGCTTTCACGTTATTTTAGACCAAAGCTCTTTTGTTTTTGTGAAAGGCAGCAGTTTCTGATGTTGCGCATATGTCGGACTAACTAGAGTGCTCATTTGGGCCGGTTGGTACATGTTCAACGAAACGAGAAACAGCACGAAACACAGGACAGTGAAAGAGATGGACCAAGCGCTGACTTACAACCAAGGTTGATTTTTCGTTCTTTTCTCTGTATGCACCCCTTACCCTATGCTCCAACAAGAGCCTGTAAGGTATGTTAAATAAATAAATAAATAAATAAATAAATGTAGCACACGCAACATGAAAGGAAGGAGAGGAGAACAGTGACGTGGAATTTGTTCACGAATTCTATGTAAGCATCTGAAAAAATGTAAAAAAGCCATCATCCACTTGACAGATACGCAATTTCCCTGGTGAGGAGCGCTAGTGAAGGCACACTCGCGCACATATCACCTTTTTTGTCAATGCAAAACACCTCATAAATCTCACGTGCTCGTTTATCACTGTATTGCCGAAGTATTTTGCATTGATCAAACATAGCATGACAGCCGCATACGGAGGAGCTGTGCGCAGCTAGGTGGCCGCCAACAGAACCCTGCATTAGATTGCAGCGTTCTCTGAGGCAGTCATTTACGCACTGGCCAGTTTGGCCGATGTAGTAGCAGCGACCGCATGAGAGGGGGATTTCGTATATCACGTTATGACAGCATTCAACAGACTTTTTCGCGTGTTTCTTATCACACATGCGAGGCCCTTTGTCTTCTCTGTTCACCTTATTGCACATACTAGAGAACTTATTTTTCGCTGAAAAGACAACTCTGATGCCTGCTTTGTGTGCTATCTTTTTTAAACAATGTGGACTAAGCGGAGAGCAAGTGCTTCAGTTCAGTGAACATGATAATACTCGCATTACGCCACTCTGGGCAACACCCAAAGTCTTGATGATAGTAGCAGAATAAATGCGATAGCTTTGCCACTTATTGGTACAGTGTGTTGGACCTGCATTTTTTTTTTCTTTCAGCTTTACACGTGATGTAAGGTCACTGTGACGAGTCAGTGCGACAGCAAGTTGTGCTCGCCATATTTTTAGTTGAACATGATTGACTTTTTAACATTATTGAAATTTGTTTGTTTCATGCTGCCCTGTTATTGGAACATTCTTGTGGCACTTTCCATGTAAAAAAACCTTCAGTCAGCATAATTTGTGTAAGAGGCCAAATTTAATTTTTGCGAAGTTTCACTTTAACAAAGTAATTATCCGATTTTACCAACTTTGTTATATCGAGGTTTAAGCCGATTAACATGAGTGCTGCTGGCTCCCATTAGATTTGAGATCTCGGCTGGCGTGATTGGCTGTTTGCAGGTTTGCCATTTGTTCCCCAGTTGCTACCACCCAAGGCTGCCCTGCAACTCAAGTCCTTGCTCCAACACCCTGATATGGGCCTTGCCACGGTTCCTTCACCACTGTCTGAAGCTAGCCTTCATGAGCGTCTCCAGCAAGCTAGCCTCCAGTGCAAGATTTCTAGCAAGGCTGGTGTCATCGAGCGAAATGCAGCTGTGGCCAGGTCCTGATGAACCTTACTGCTTAGCTAGGTTGTGTTATTGTTGAGGAAAGGTGCTGGCATGTCCCGAATATGTGTGCCAGAATGGTTGAAAATTAAGCGTTTGGTAAATTTTGCAACTTATTGGGAGGAGCGCTAAATGACGGGACCATGTTCCTTCTAATAAGTTCCAAATATAGTTCCACTGCACTAACTTCACAAACAGCTGTGAGAAGCAGGATGTGCATATGTTATGCAAATTAACCTCATTTTAAGTAACCGATTAAAAATTTTATGTTCTAAAATATTTTCATTCTCCTACAAGGAAAGTAGATGAACCCAAATACCTAATATGATTCCCGGTGCACACAGAGACTGATAGCTCCAATCCGAACGAGATGGCCCACGAGTTGTCGCGAGAATTAACCCGCCGCGCAACCCGAACGGACCTCTCGGTTAACATCCCTGGCGGCGCCGACGTACCACACAAAGGCAAATTTACATGCTACACAGAATACACACAACACTACAGAGAGACGAGGCGCGTCTTTCCCACACCTCACCCGAGTCTAAACAGGAAACAGGCATCTGAATACCGACAGCTCCAAACAAACTCCTACCCAAACCCTGTGCACCTCCACAGGAGCTACCCACACCTATACCCGGACAACAAATGCAAACTATGCACAACAGAAAGGGCTTTGTATAAACATATACTGTGGGAATGCCCCAACCTATCACCAAGTTCTCCTGAGGCCCTCCGGGAGCGGTGGCGGCTAGTGCTGCTCAGCTCGGAGGTCGAAGACCAAAGATGGGCCATCCAGCAGGCCAGGGAGGCTATAGGGAGACAAGGTTTCCAGGTGTCTACCTGTACGGTCTAGCCCGGACCACAAGCATGCCGGATCTTGTAATAAAGTTTATTCACTCACTCACTACAATGCTTCCATTAAATTCATAATGGAAAAGCTTGTGCAAGGGACAACAGTGTGCAAAGTGGAGAAGGAATAACCTCTCTAGCTTGTGCAAGCTCTCTCACAAATCATACACCAAAGAACACAGCAAGAATTTTTCAGTACTGTGCATTATTATTCTTTATTTACCAGAAGTAGCTTTGTGTTGCATAAAATTTAAGTTTGACAAAGTCTTTGCACATTATCATGAATCCACCCACACAAGAAAACAGCACCCTCATACAGGCTCACTGGTGACTGTTCATAAAGAAACAAAAACTGAACGAAAATAGGGAACAGGCTATCATTTGATCTGTCATGCCCCTCCCATGACGGCATGTCCTTGCTATGTTAGTACTGTGTTAGTACTGGATAAGCACCAATGGTTGATGAAGTTTATGCATCATTGAAAAAGCTCCCGTGCACTCTTTTTTTAGCAGTGCTTCTAGCAGTTATCCCAGTGAGCACTTCCCAGTGAGCCTTTTATTGGGCACTGCTTTCTAGTGCAGGTAAGTACATAGTTATGTGATTGTAGCACGGTCTGAACCTGAGCTTGTTGGTATTGCTTCATTCATTACATGAAACAGTGCAACAAAAGACTGGACACAAGCGAAGACAAGGACAAGCATTCATCCTTGTCTTTTTTGGCGTCCTGTCATTTGTTGAGCTGCTTCACATGATTTTTTTTTTTTTCATGTTATCAGATGATAATCTTCACAACAGGTTTCACTTTGGAAATCCGTTGATCAGACAGTCAGGCTAATTGGCAGAATATCACACAAGAGAGGGGGCCTGTGAGAAAATGAACTTCTTCTTCAAGCATTACATACACTTTGCCCTACTTCACTCTCACTCAACCAGATGGAGAGGAGCTCAATACACTTATCCACAAGGTTCACAGATCTGCTCTCGGCCTAATCATGTGAACATCTCCAGAATGTTTGCTTGCCACCTGGGTGCATAACACATTATCAAAGTTGGTCAAAGCCCACCCTAACACACAGTATATTACAGACTCTTGAAATCCTCTTCCGGATGATGCATACTTACCAGGCTGAACATTGACTCTTCCATCCATCCCAAACGCAAGCTTTTTCTGCAGAGCTCACTCTGCAAAGGAAACCACGTTATGCATACAACCGCTTCCCCAGAACATGCACCCACACTGTAACCACATGCGGAGAGTGGCTCGTGTACAAGTACTGTACCATCACCACGATAATCTAACTAGCGCACTATACGTAGGTGCTGCAGTATACCCCTCACAGGCACATAATTTCGTTCTCACCACAGTCACTCCAGAAGGACAGTTGATGGCTGGAGCCTCTGTACTCTTGCCATGCTCAGAGGAGGCACAGCCACAGTGCTGGCTCTCGCTATCCCCTCACTCACCTCTGTCATCAGCGATTCCAAATCAGCCATACACAACTACGAAGCTGGGTGCATCGGGAGACTGGCAGGAATTATTGCTCTCAAATCTACTATTCACTTGGATGTTACACTTGTTTAGGCTCTTGTGCACGAGTGTCTGCCAGACAACGAAGCTGCCTTGCATGCACTTGAGGACACCGACACTATAAGGAAAGACAGGGAAAGGGGGGGGGGTTCTTATGATAAAACAACCAGGAAATGAACCCTGCAATTCACAAGGGAAGGGTTAAGGAGGGATTAAAAGAAATAGATAGGAACGATGGGGAGCGGTTAGAGGAGATTGCAGACGGGGCCCCGATCGGTGAGCGGTCTTCGGCGAGTAGACATTGTGGACGAGACAACCGTCAAGCGTGAAATCCTCCGAGTGACTCCAAGGGGTGCTTGCTGTACCTTACGCATGTATTTGTCATGAAAGTGTTTGTGATGCACACTCCATTCCTGACCACACATGGGCGCGGCGATAGCGAGCTGCTTACGTTCGTGAAGGCAATGCGGATGTGCGGCGCACTTAGCGGTCTCACACAAAGAGGCAGCATGAAGGGCGGCGCGGCGTTTTACCAGTGCGCCAGGCCGCATGCACCACTGAGCAGTTCGCTGTAGATGATTATCATAAGGGCTGTGTGCGATTGAGCCGTACTGGTGCATTTGCCGCCTGCCGCCATCATGCCTCCGTGCATTTACAGTGCTCATCCGTAAACACATCGCCGCACTGCGCTGTGACAGTGGCCCCTTCAGATTTTGGATATGTTTCACCCCATCACACTGTGGCATTGTGGCAAAGCTGCCTTTCGAACTTTGCTATGGCCGCAAACGGATCGACTCGCGAAAACGCTGGTTCGAACCTACGAGATGATAGACATGACAGAGGTGGGGGCTGTGGGGGATTTAATTAATGCTGTTTTGAACCTAAAATTTAGGCAGAAAGTCTGAAATATCAGACGCCTAAGAATTTCAGCGTGCGAAATTTCACATGTTCTTGTACATTGACGTCTACATGGGGCAGATTAGGAACTCCGGACTAGAAGGGAGTGTGCTGTTGTCCACCACAACAGTTGGGCCTCCACAGAAGTTGAAAGAGGAGGAGAGGTTGAGGAAATAGCGTCTTTTCCTTTCACGTGTAAAGTGTTGTCGACACCAGATTGGTGGCACCAAATCGTGTAAATAAATACAATTTGGCCTTTGCATTGCCGCATTCTTCATAAGACAACCAGGGAACACCATCCCTCCAGCACTTCACCAACCTAGCCAAAAAATTACACCATTTCCCGCTAAAGGGGACCATGAGGCGATGCGAAGCCGGAGCACTTGCACGATCGCGTTCCACTGGCGTTCTTTGGGCATGCTACCGACCTCGCGTCGTGGAACGCGAAGAGGAACGCTACGCGCGTCTTGTCTTCCCTCTAGCCTGGCCGTTAATTCTCACAGGGCGAGCGGGAAACGCGGTCGGCCGGCGTGCGAGAGGGGGGCAGCGTAGAAGAGGAGAGAGAGGGGTAGGGGACGCGCATGCGCTGGTGCTCATCGCGGCGTTGCCCAGGAGAGAATTTCGGCATGTCTAGCCCGCGTTTCAGAGGAAGAGTGTAAAGAGGGAGGGGAGAGGGGATGAGAGAGGGGGAGGGGAGAGGGTATGCGAATGCGCAGTAAGGGTGGTCACGCCGCACACCACCACCACCGGGTTGAACTCCGCCATAAGATACTTCGCATCTAAAAAAAAAGCTTTCATGTTGCTCGAGGAGCATGTGTTGGTAAGATATATTATGTAAACTTAAAATGCACTTGGAACAACACACCAGAGTAGAAGCAGAGAGGACGTCTTAACTGCTTCTGTTCTGGGGTCTCGTCCCAAGCGCAGTTTAAGTTTACATGTTGCTATCTCATAAGAATATGCTTAGGGATTCTATGGAACTTTTTTTTTCTGTAGTTTTGCTTCGAAGTATTAGAAAAATATCCGAGAAATATTCGATTCAATTCGCATTCAAACTTTAATATTTGAATTTGCTTTGCGCCCAAAATTTTGCTGTTCGCACAGCCCTAGTTGAAAGGTCTGCTTGTGACCACAGTAATAGCAGGCACCTGACTGACACCAATTTCAGTTTTACACATTTTGTGATTTGAAGCTGTAGTTTTTGACATGTGTTACTGTCCTACTCTTTAAATTGACTGTTCAAGAAAGCACGGCATGTGTAGTGATCATCACAAAGTTGCTTGCAATGTTTTGCAAGCTAGCATGCCACAATATTGTTATGAGCAAAGCTTATGTTTGCTGCCCTGCTGCATCTTTTACCACTGTCATTCACTCTGATTGCCCCCTCAGAATGTCTTGTGATTATTGCAATGGTCAGGTATAACATTTTTTAAGCAGAACCTTTAGTGGTTCTTGGTACTGCATTCTGCTATCTAAGGGGGGCTGAGCAGATGGTGTATCAATTGATCTTTATATGTGCTGCCTAGACAAATGCTTGCATGTCAAAATGTTGTATGTAGCAAAAGTAAATGACAAGCTTCAAGAAAGCACGTGTGCAGGAACCATACAGGGATTGCGTTATTCAAAACAGCCCATGCACTGGAATTATAGTACGGCAATGAATGACAAACGGAGCTGAAGTCAAAGTTGTGTCTCTTTTCACAAAAGTGTAGCATGTTGAAGTTCCTAGGGTCTATGCTTGCAGTTTTTATGCTAAAAAAAGCTCTGATTTTTTGTTTTACATTTCGAGCAAGTCAGCAATATGACCAGAGGCACTGGACGAGAACTAGTACTGTGTTCAATTGTCTCTGGCCACTACGCTCATCGCTGACCTGAAGTTTGGCATCACTAATGTTTTTCATGCATACCGTGTAGCTGGTTTGGAGATGAAGAAGGATTCCACTTCTGGAGTGTGACTCACTACTACCTCGCAAAAAAACAGCGAAGCCTCAATGCAGCCGAGAGAACATCACTGCCACTCTGCTATGATATGCTGTGCCCTGATGCTGAGTATAAGGTAAGCTAGCTGTCTGGATGCTACATCATTTTTCATAGCATTTCAGGATTTTCACATAGACTCATGTGCAGTATACAAACATTTCTGATTGCACAGATGATGGCAGGCCAATTTTTCAAGTGACGGGGCAGTAATTTCACCTCAGAATAACGGGGGCCAGTTTATAAACTGTGTTAAAGCGAAGCTTTCAGTGTCTTGCTGATTCGTCTGTGAGTGCTGAAACGCACTGCAGGAAAGCCAACTTACACAATGAAACTATCTGCACATCTGCATACACAGTCGAACAATAGTGCACGACAAAGATATCATAGAACGCTACAGTTCACATTCGCAGTTGTACCGATAAGAACAATAGGAACTGAAATGCCACGCTACCCAGACAAACTGTATATATCGGCATTGCATTACACGTGTCACGCAATGCATTCCTGGCCGTCACCATGGGTGCAGACACGGGTGCAGCGCAAAGCAGAAGAAGCTGCCATATGCAAACTTGAGCGCAAGCGCAATCGTGCCCATAGCTAGATCATGCTAGATCACTACTCATGCTAGATCATGCTAGGTCATGCTAGATTGCTACTCGTCGAAAGTGAAGACGCTGCACAGACCCACAATGCAACCCCATTCCTGCATTGGTCTCTCGTTTGCAAGCAGGCTGTGTCATGTTATGATGGCAGAGCCTCTGACACAAGGCAATACTGTGCAAGGGTAGAGTCACCATGAAAGTGAGTGTGTGTGTGAATCAATGGCTACATGATCTAAAATAAAGGCCATGCAACTTAATCAAATGTGTCTTCACTCAACTTTAATGTTGAAAAACTGGAATCCTAAACAAGCAGTCAAATCACATATGCATCGCATCGGGTCGCTCAGCATTTCTCGAGTTTGTTGTGTAGTTGTTGGCTTTGGACTTTGACTTTTATTCAGTTTGCATGGAAGAATCAGCTTTGCTCTTCATACGAGCCCCATAATAATTATTCAGGTGGTGCTTGAATGTAAATGCAACTTGCTGCTCCAGTGTACTCCATAATGTGAAATTAGCAGCTCCAGAGTGCTCAGAGATGCAAAATTATCTGCTCCAAAGTGCTCCTAGATGGAAATTCTTGCTGCTCCAAAGTGCTCCAAAATGAAAATTTTGCTGCTCCAAAAAATTGCTCCAAATCAGAAGCCCTCGGTAGCATCACTGTGTTTGTAAACGCGTCAAATCGATACAACGTTATTTCAAGGCACTCAATATTTTATTGCAAGAAAAATAATGTCATAATGCGTTCATTTATGTATGTTATAGGCGGTGCGCAGCGCCTATAGGGGCGCCACTGAAAGCCGCGTAGCGGTGGCCGTTGGAACCGCAGCCGGGCTTCGTGCCGGAGGTGCCTGCTTTCACTGCAAGCATGGGTGATGTGCATGCGCGCGATTTTCCGCTTGTGTGCGTCCCAAATAATTACTTCTGCGGTCACAGTGTGCGCAAAGGAACCGCACCTTATAATAGTGGACATGCGTCCGATTTCACAGCTTTATGGCACAACATCGTCACCATACACGCCAAGTGTTTGCCACAGACCATGGCTTCTGAGATCTGGTGTGCAGTCTCAGAGGCCATGCTCAGGCGAGCATCAACAAGCTCCCCCATGAAGCGGCGCTCACCGTAAATATACCGCTTTCTTTATAACACGCAGATTGCTAATGGCTTCATTTCTTGATGCATGAACCATTTTTTTCTGTGGACACACTAGCTTCGCTTACATGCCGTGTGTTTTATAGTAGATTTTGAGGGAGCGCTGTCGCACCGGCGAATGGTTCATACAGGTGCGGCCACGGGAAATGTCAGCGTTGGTAAACCTTCCAAACCAGCACTATAAGCTTGACAAAAATAGCACGTATAGGACCAGAAAATGCTGGCGGCAGATCCTGGTGTTCTTCGTAGGCTCCTAGGGGCTCCCGTCCTCTCTAAAAGGTCCATAAGGTTGTAAAGAAGTGGAAGGAAGCAAATAATTAGTTAAAAGAACACATTTGCAATATTCACAGTTTGAAAGCAAATGCAAAGAGTGGTCATAAATATTGCTTGTAAACCATGTGCTTCATTGCAATGATTTTCAAAGGAGATATACAACACTAAAATGAAGCAACATGAACATATATTCACCAGTAACATGCAAAAGAAGAAAAAAACAGCAGTAGCCAGCACCACTAGCAAGAATAAAGGAAAGAAAACTTGAAGGCTTCAGAATCGACCCCACGCATTCATTACTCAACTTTTGTAAAGTGGATATGCATTAGTGGCATACATCAGGAACGGATAACTGGGCTAGTTTGTGGGAACTCATGTTAAGGCAGGTAGCGCAAAGAGACACGGACACAAGCGAAGAATAAGTGCACAGGTGGCGCTTGTCCTGTGCACTTATTCTTCGCTTGTGTCCGTGTCTCTTTGCGCTACCTGCCTTAACATACATCAGGGCTTAAAGTTCGGGCGTTTCCTGATACCATGAAGTCATGTTAAGAGGCATTCAAAATGAGTTTTCATGTCCTGTCCAAAGCCTCTAATTCTCACAGGTGCCAAGGTGTACAGCCAATATGCGGATAGCTGAGGCGAGCGCACAGCGAACATTCTGCACTGAAGATCGCATGCCAGTGCGATCGATAGGTTGAGCATGCAGCCAATTCCGCGCAGTACGTGTGATTCAGTCGGCGCTTTTCTGATGGCGCCGTTACCTGCTTTTTAATACGGAGTCCTTCCTTTAAAACGTCTAAGCGCAATTACATCTTCATAGCTTTACTCCACATGGTCTGGCTTTGCGCTTCGCATCAATCATTTTTTTCAACGAGAGGCATCACGTCTCATGAGTAACAACAACCTCATGTGCATAGTAGTAGCTTCACGAATTTAGACGAGGCGACCGACTGTAAACATGGTAGCATTCACTAAACGCGTAGCAACATAAATGGAGAAATACAAACACGGTAATCGTTCTAACACTGCCCTAATCAAAGCGCGATTGCTTACCTTCTGTGTTGAACAACGGCAATCCACCGCCGCCGCCGCCGCTTTTGCTTGTGAAGAAGCACCGGAAACTTGTAGAAGTGTGTTCCTGGTGAGTTTTTGTATGTGTTCGAGCAGCCAACTACACAGCAGTTGTTTCTGGGCATCGCTGAAAGCTGACAAAAGCTTTAAATTGCGATGGAAGACGCAACTATCACAGCAACCACAGCACTCGCTTTGACTTTCACTGAACACTGATCGCCCAAGCCCGCCTGCGCTTCTGAGCCGTGGCGACAGGCAGTGTTGTCGGTGCAAGGTTGCCACTGACTTTCGAGTACATATTGCCAAACGACGAGCAAAATGTCGCCAAAAGTCGCCATTTATTTACAAATTTCGCCAAAAAAGTCGCCATTCTAGATATGTGCGGCATACCTAGTAATAAAAATTTCCACTCACGTATAGCCCCGTAGAATGCAGTACCATCAAAGATCCTTAAATTATATTGACGTTTCTCAATGCCAGTCGTATCGCCCGCTTCACCATGGGAGTGCATGGTGCTGCTTCTCCGACTAGCCGCAAGATGTGTGTGGTGGCGCAAGGGTGAATGAATGAAACGCTCATGATATCCTTCCATCCCTGTCCACTCGTTTCAAAGGTAAAAGTGTGGCAAACCTTGGGCGAAAACAGTGAAAGCATTGTTTGTAGACAGCTTTACGTACCCTCATATGAATTAAAAGGATTAAAAGGTTTATCGAAGGTAACACGACAGAATTGTTACAGGAACCGGTCATTAGTGAGTCTTACACCTTTTCAGTGTGAACTAATACGATACCGGACGCCACCGACCCTTTCTTATAGTCACTTATATCTACACGTGTCAAGGCGATGCATTATTATTGAACAGATAGGCAATGTAAACAATTGTTTTCATTGCACACGCTCACCGAGAACAAAATGCCTCAATAAATATTTTTATTGCACAAATAGCCGCGCATACGCCTCTCTTCGCTATTCCAAAACAGTCTTTACAAGCTGAATTGGGTGCACTGCAACAGTGAAGAAGTCGCCAAACTATTCAGAACAGTTGGAGCTTTGGCAAAACAAATGGTCGGAATACGCGGCCAACCCGTCGTCTAGTCCCTTCAGAAGCGAAACTTTAGAACGAAAGCTATAAATGGATGGATGGATGCTATGAGCGTCCCCTTTATAACGGGGCGGTGACATGTCTGCCACCAGGCTCGAAGGAAAAAAAAAGAAAAAAAAACTTCCTTGTTTCATGTTGGCCTAATACCTTATCTACATTGATTAAATCTATGTTATTATACCAAAAAAATATAAATTCACGGTCCATCTCTTTGCCTCTTAAGGCAGAATGACCTTATTTTTCCCCATTATTTATTTTTGTACTTTATCTCTACCTTTCTGCCACCAATACTCTAACCGTCTCTTACTTATTTCTATCGCGGACGTGTTCAGCTTTCCATTGTTGTCCCTAAAACCCAAGGCTTCCTGTAGACTCGTGCCCACACGTATACCTGGGTGAATATCGCCACATTCAATCAGTACATGTTCCATCGTTTCCTTAGTTCCCCCGCAGCATGTACATAGTTCCTTCTTCGTTACTGAATCTCGCTTTATAACTACGCGTTCTCAGGCAGCCCGACCTTGCTTCAAACAGTAAAGCGCTTCCCCTTGAATTATCATAAAACCTTTCCCTCCTTATTTCGTTTTTTCCCTTTCGGTAGTTACTCAGAGCCGGCTTCTTTTCCATCGCTGTCATCCAATAAGTCCTCTCCGCCTCTCTGACCTTCCGCTTAATGCTCCTTATTGCCATATCGCCCGCACTGCTAGCCGTATATTTACTGGTGAGCCTCCTAGTTCTTTTTCTCCACTGCGTGTCAACGCTTTTTCTATACAAATACCTGCAAACCTTCTCTGCCCATCTACTCTTTCATTTTCCTCAGCCTCTCTTCGAATCTCATTTAGCTCTGAGCTTCCCTCAGTTCAAAGCCTGTCCATCCCATATCACCCTTTACAGCCTCATTTGTCGTCTTCCCGTGAGCGCCCAACGCGAGGCGGCCCACCGTCCTTTGATTTACATCCATTCCTGATTGTACCTCTGACTTCATGCACACCACTGAGTTCCCAAATGTAAGCCCCGGGACCATCACACCCTTCCACAGCCCTCGAAGCACCTCGTACCTATTGTATCCCCATAAAGCTCTGTGCTTCATAATTGCAGCATTCCTCTTTCCCTTTGCTACCGATGCTTTCTTTTGTACCTCCATATATCTATCCCCCTCATTTACCCATACTCCGAGGTACTTGTACTCGCTTACCCTCGGTATTTTTTGGCCCTGTATTAAGACCGCATGGTCTTCGTGATCATTGAATACCATCAATCCACATTTTGTTGCACTAAATCCTAGTCCTAGAGCCTCACATTCCCTTCCGCATATATCTGCCAGTCGCTGTATATCATCTTGACTGTCCGCAAATAAGACAATATCATCAGCATAATATAGACCTGGAAGCTTCTGCTCAACCATCGTGCCGATCCGTTTGTGTGACAAATTAAATCCAATGTTGCTACCTTCTAGCGCTTTTTCCATCCTCACCATGTACAGCATGAATAACAGCGGGGACAAAGGACATCCCTGTCTCAGCCCCTTGCTAATTGCAACGCTGTCCTTGCTACTTATTCCTTCCCATTCTATACAAACTGTATTTTCTCGGTATATTTCCCTCAAAAGCTGTATACAGTCGTCACCTATGCCCACTTCTTTCAATATATCCCACAAAATTTCCTGATTAACGTTGTCATACGCCCCGGTGATATCTAGATAAGCTACGTATAAGGGCCTGTTTTCTATTTTCGATATTTCTATACACTGGGTAAGAACAAACAGATTATCGTCTAACCGCCTGTCGATTCGAAATCCATTCTGAAGTTCTCCCAAAATATCATTTTGTTCTACCCACGCTTCTATTTTTAATTTTACTGCCTGCATCGCCAACCTGTATAGCACCGATGTAATGGTTAGCAGTCTATACGAGCGAATGTTATCCTTTTCTCCCCTGCCCTTTATAGATTAAGTTCATTCTACTTTTTCGCCAACTGTCTGGTATTTCCCTCTCCTGTAAGCACTTTTCTACGGCTTTCAGCAGTGCTTCTTTAGTGTTATGTCCGAGTTCGTTAATGAGGCTGACGGGAACCACATCTAAGCCCGGAGTAGTGCGCTTAGGAATTTTTCCTTCGGCCTTCTTCCAATTGAAATTCTCTAGTACTACATCTTCGTCGGTTGCACTCCTTTGCGTACTTTTACTCACCGGAGGAATCCCCTGGGCAACCTTTTTAAACGAATCGGCTGTTATCTTTCGGATGTAACATAGTGCTTCATACCCTTCCCATTGATTTCCTCCTTCATCTACCATATCTTGTTGCATTGTGACAGACTTCCTACCCAGCGCTTTTAAGTGGCTTCAAAATATCCTAGGCGCGGCCTTCTTTTCGCGAATCTCTGTCATCCAGCGTTCACTTTCACCTTTAATTTTTGCCTCGACTAATTTCTGCACAATGGATTTTTGCTCTAAATATATTTCCCATATTTGGTTGACTTCGTCCTGTGGCCGCTTCTCCTTTTTTGCCTGTCTGTGCTCCCGTGATGCCTCACGTCGCTTCTCGAACACCTCCCGGATTTCTTTGTTCCACCAACTTCTTGGCTTTCTCTTTCCTTTCCAGCAAATAGTTTTCTTTTCTTTTTCCATTTCTTTCGTGAATACATGTATCAGCTCACTATACTTCCAGTCTTTGCCTGGTAGTTCGTCTACTTTTTCCTCGACTCTTGCGGCTATATTTGTTATTTGTATGTCATTTAGGTACAAGCTGCCAAACTTTGATTCTATGTTCTTATATTCAATTTTGCTGCTCCAAAGTGCTCCAAAAATGAAAATTTTGTTGCTCCAAAAATTGCTCCAAATCAGAAATCCTCGGTGGCGTCACTGATTGACTCTCCAGCGCGGCACAGAAAAGGCATTCGATGGAGAAATTCAACAAATGTGGGTTTATTAACCCTAGACGCGCCACAGTGCAACAATCGTGTATTGCGGGTCAAGCACGGTAACCCTGCAAGACCGATCAAGTATGCGTGCCTCAGTGGCGTAGCCAGTGGGGGAGGGCCACCCCGGTGTGCCCCCCCCCCCCCCCCAAAAAAATTTTTCCCATTGGATATAGAGCAGAAAATGACACTCGACCCCACTTATTTGCCCAGACCCAATGTCGAATAAAGAAGGTGCCCCCCCCCCCCCCCGGAAAAAAATTCTGCCTACGCCACTGGCATGCCTACTAGAGCACTGCACGGGCCGGATTTTACGGCCCGGGCCCGCTTTATGAAGCCGAGCCAAGCCCGGGCCCGTGGTTTCAAGCGCGGGCCCGGCCCGGGCCTGGGTGTACATGACCGAACCCAGCCCGGCCCGGGCCCGGTCGTACTTGACCGTACCCAGCCCGAGCCCGGGCCCGGGCGCTCATTACTAAACTAACCCAGGGCACGCTTGTTCATGACCACGCCCGACCCGGGCCCGCTAGAGGATACTAGTTGTTGATGGTGGTGATTAATGATGCCGTGCGCTTTGTAGCGGGCGATCGGACGGAAAATTCGTTGTGTACATGCATCGAAATGTTGCTTTGCCCGCGGTGGTAGCTCAGCGGTTAAGCTGTTTCGCAGTTAAGTTCTAGGACGCGGGTGCGATTCCCGCGGCCACGGTGGCCGAAATTTGATGGGGGCGAAATGCAAGAACACCCGTGTATATACTTATCTTTAGGTGAACGTTAGAGAAATCGAGGTGGTCGAAATTGATCCGGTGCCACTACGGCGTGTCTCGTAATCATATCGTGGTTTTGGCACGTAATACCAAGGAATATAAATTAAATGTACTGTCGACCGCAAAAGTTTGCGGGATGTGCAGCGCGTGGCGGAGCGACGAAAAACTTCATTGCTGCGTCACCTACCGTGATGCGGCGGGTGTTGAGGCTATCGGCCGCAGCCTCCGCGATTAGATCTGGCAACGGCACGTTGTCTGAACGCGCCGTCGCTAATCGCCAAGGCCAATAGCCTCAACACCCGCCGCATCACGGTAGGTGACGCAGTAATGTAGTTTTCCGTCGCTCCGCCACGCGCTGCATATCCCGCAAACTTTTGCAATCGACAGTACCGTATGTGTCAACCTCGAATAGAAGACCGAAATCTCTATTCCTCCCATGGGAACAACTGTGATCTGGCCCATTGTTAGTGCTGTTAATATATATATATATATATATATATATATATATATATATATATATATATATATATATATATATATATATGTGTGTGATCTGGCGTGTTTATAAGGAAGCCCACCGCGATGTACTTGTTACATTGACAAAGTCTGATCCAGCAGACGAAACGTTAGTGAAAATATACAGTGCCAATCTATATCTATACTAGTGAAAACAGATAGCACTTCAACTGTTTTTCTATTTTTATTGCTAAGTTTTACTAAGAGCCAGCTCTTTGCACGTGTCATATAGGGTGTATGCACTGAGCCTTGATCCGATAGGCGGCAACACCATCGCTGCGCCATCTTAGAGGTCCGTTCGTATACGCCGTTCGTGCCGTCCACGCGTCGGCGTGCAGAAGGTGTTCCGGATGTCTCTAGTCACTTGTGCAGTGCGGATCTCGGACACAGCACGTGCAGCGAGTTTTTTTCGCGTGCGGCGAGTGCGCGGACCGTCCAAATGGCGACCCCGCCGCTAGCGCTCCTGGCGGATGACATCAAGTGCATACAATGCATAACGTTCGCGTGTGCTCGAGGGCCCGACTTACGCCTTTTAATGAGCGGGTCCGAGTCCGGCCCGCAGCCTCAAGCCCGGGCCCGGCCCCGGCCCGCGTTTTCAAGCCCGAGCCCAGCCAGGCCCGCCGGAAAAACGCTTCGGACGGCCCGGCCCGCGGGCCGGGCCGGGCCCGGGCTTTCGGGCCGACCCGGGCCCGTGCAGTGCTCTAATGCCTACAGCACTATCGGCCACCATGAATGAGAAGTCACCTGCTAAGGCATTGCGTGACCCTCTCGTTACAGGTCACTGAACATCACTGTAGGCGATGAACTATTGCTAGACAGGAGAGCTCAGGTGGAGGGGGGACCTGGGGGTCACTATAGGCCACTGAGGTAGGGTGCGACACAGTGACGTATGTTAGCATGGTGTGCCATGCCGCGACATCTTGACACCGGGAGGAAAGAGCATGGCTTGCGCGAGACGCAAGTGCTGGTGCCGTTGCCACCATGTTGCCATTAAACAGCAGTTCCCAGTGATTGAGCCTCATGGCCAGGGTGCGTACAGGTCCTTCAAATCCTTGAAAACCCTTGAACTTCAAAAGTGCATTTTCAAGGCCCTTGAAGGTCCTGGAATTTTTTCCCGTCCTTGAAAATCCTTGAACTTCCTGAGCAGTGCACTCTCATATCGACATTGTGACCTCCTTAAAGGGGCACTGACATAAAATTTCAAGCTCGAGATGTGTCCTTCGTTCGATTGTTCGGTATGCATCGGTATTTTTGGCCAAGTTTGAATGGCGTCCGTCACCTGGAAGTTATTCTATTTAGAGGGCAAAGAGCGTACGGAAGCTCAAAGGAGATTTCATCATCCTGCGACATCGACACTACTGTGACGTGTTCGGTGTGGCGCATACCATCCCGAGTGACGATGCACTAGTAGTGATGACGTCGATGATTCGAGTGTTTTTATAGTGGCACCGACGCCTGGAAACGTTCTCACTCTTCATGCCTGATCTTCGTCACGCCGCTATGAGTGATTTCATGAAATTACAAGACGCAGACCACCAAGAAAAGACAGGCAAAAGGAAAGAGCATGATTCAACATGTGTTCGTCAGTCAGCATGTCGGGGAATTGTGTTGTTGGAAGCACAGAAAAAGCGGAATGACTGTGTCGTTTCATTACACGTGAGGTACACGACAACATGCCATCAAAGTGGAGTAGCGTATAGATAAATATCATCACTAACAAATAACACGCACGTAGCGTGTATAGTGAATTTTAGTTCGTCTAGACTTCGTTGCGCTAACGTAATACCGGGTTACTGCAGCCGTAACCGTGAGAGGCCGGATAGGTAGGGCCATCTGGCGGCGCAAAGAAGAACTTTGCAAGCTCAGAATTGCTATTTTAGAAACCTAACGTATTCTATTTCTCCGCTGGTGTGCATTCACTATACCAATATTCCATAGACCGCTTTGCGTATACCGGAACGCCGTGCACGCTAAAATTCTCTAATATAGCTAATTGATACACACCAGCGAGTATGGCCCAAGCGTGCGTCCCTGAGCACCTCCTTGTTGCTATTTGGAATGACGTCCATTGAATCGCTGTTTTGCTAAAGGTTGAAGCGCAAATGATTCGCGACGTCGCGAGTCGCGGCGATTCCAAGTTCCAGAATGTCATCTTCAACACTAGTCGACATTTTTGACGGCGATGCTGGTGACAATATGCATGCATATTCAATCATGCATGACTGATCGTCTGCGCCTAGCAGACAAAATGTGAGCTGAACGGCTGAGTCGCACGTCACTCCTTTCTGTAGAGAAGTGGTCAGCTGGGGCGCGGTCTGGAGGTGGCGGTGCCGGCGCTAAAAAAATGGCGAGCTTGCCGGCCGTTTTGAATCGTGCTAGATACCGGTGATCTAAATCAATTAAACAGATAGTTATTCGTCCCTGAGTGGCATTTTGGGTCGTGAATCGCTACTAGGGGGTCGATAACTACTCGTGGATGCAAAAATCTTGACATGCTTAGTAAATTTGATGTCAGTGCCCCTTTAATGTGGTACAGTCAACGTCCGATTTTTCGGACTCCCTAGGGACCGCAAAATCGTCCGAAAAATCGAGCAGTTTGAAAAAACGAATTCATGCGCTTTTATTCCGCTCAAGCGGTCAAATCGCCACAGCCACGTCAAGTAGCTTGAATGCCTCCCACTACAATTAGGCATTTTGGTGCGCGCCCAGGCTCTCGCAAATACATTCGCCACCTGCCGCGAACCGCGCTTAACAGCGTGCCAACCGCCACCTGCAAGTTTGCATCTCGCGATGAGCGCCGCTGATACCAGCAAAGCGCGGGATAGATTACGGCTCTCTCACATGGAGTGTTTGGAAACGATGACGCGGAACACAAAGACTGTGGTGGGAGAGCGGACAACTCGTACCCCAGTAAAAAAAATTCATGTGGTCCAATTGGAAAAATACCAATTGGCACCAGCTGGCTTTCGACCAATTGGAATTTCACCACCCATTGGAACATACCAATTACATCCAATTGGTAAACCAGTTCATATCCAATGGGTAAACCATTTGGGTAGAGCTAGTGGTAATTGGTTGACCAGTTGATATAGACTGGGGTCCAATTGGTCAACCACTTGAACACGCATGGTCATCCAATTGAAGCTAACTGGTGCCCAAATGGGTAACCAGTTAAAGTGAACTGGTGTTCAACTGGTAATCCAGTTAATCGTAAATGGTCACCCAATTGAAACTAGGTGGTGTTTAATTGGTTAACCAATTGAATAGATGTGGTCATCCAATTGAAGCTAGCTGGTGCACAAATGGGTAAGCAGTTGAAGAGAACTGGTGTCCAACTGGTCAGCCAGTTGAAGGTAGGTGGTGTTCAATTGGTTAACCAATTGAATAGATGTGGTAATCCAATTGAAGCTAACTGGTGTCCAAATGGGTAACCAGTTAAAGTGAACTGGTGTTCAACTGGCAATCCAGTTAATCGTAAATGGTCGTCCAAATGAAACTAGGTGGTGTTCAACATGAAGAGCCTTTATTACACAACAGTTGTTCGGGGAAAACATCTCATACAGAGGTGGCTTCATAGTGCAGCTCTACAATTCCTGCTACCAAGGGTATTCATTGTCAAACTGTTGCCCGTTCTGCTTCAGCTTCAAGAAACGAGGTCGGGGATATATTCTCGTTGCTTAGGGTTCTTCCTTTGTTCCGCGTTGTGTCAGCAATCAGACATGCTGTGTGAAAGAAAAATATGACAAGGCTGGGAGGAAAATGAGCTACATGTCTGTAGTACAGAGGTTAACACACTTGTCTAAAATGCTGTAACAGCACACTCCAGCACGCTCAGTTTGAGATAGCCCACGCTCGAGCATTCACCCTAAGCAGTCATGCATGCAAATGTCGTCAGTGCAGTCCAAAGCGCACCGTTCGAGTGTTCTAGACAAGTGTGTTCACCTCTGCACGATGTAGGCTGGGCCAGTTGGTGCAACAGGAATAGAAGGAAAGAACTTGACAGGACAGACACTCAACTTCTAACTACAGTTTATTGGAAATTTTTCTCACAAGTGCAGCCACCTTACCACAAGAAAGACAAGGCCAACAGGAAAGTTGCTTATCCGAACTGCCGCCCTTTAACTATTTAGAAAGCCTATTTCTTTATCATTCAGTGCTACCGAGGGAACACTGATGCACGTGGTTGAGTTTGCTTTAATCTGTACAGCTTCCGTGATCTCCTCGGTCAGTCTGTGTTTTGATTTGCTTAGAACATTAGTGCTCGTAAACTGCAGATTGCACCCGCAATCTCTGCAGTGCAGAGACAGGTGCGTGCCACCTGCGAGAACCTTCCATGACGATGCATGTTATCTGAGTCTCATTTAGACATCGACCCGTCTGGCTGATGTACACTTTTCCGCAGCTCAACGGAACTCTGTACACGACCTCATCGGTACAGGGATAAAATTAAGTGCATGGCATGTGTTTTTGTGCAACCTTTCTGGTTTTCTGGTTCACTTTTCCCTACCCATGTGAAGGGGTCCGCTCTATGCACGGCTGGTGCAGAAGCCTAGCTCCGGTCCCAGCCGCAAATAGTCGTACCGTGCACGTGTCAACGTCCCCTTCCCGTAGCGCGAGTCATCGCAGCTACGACGGGTTCGGGCGAATAAGGCAACAGGCTAGAACAACAAACAACACTTTATTGCTACTCTAGCAATAACGCGTAAATGTCGCGTAGAGGGATAGTCCGCTCTAGTAGAAAACAAAGGGTAACGCTTACACCTTCGGTCGATGGTCGGCTTGCGGGACTTGGGGCGGTGAGGTGGTACCTGGCAGGTCAGCAGAGCAAGAGAGGCCGTCTCCCTGCCTGGTTGGCAGTTTTGTTCACCTCCCGTCTCCCTCCCCACCGCGAGGGTTGTTTCCCTCGCAGGGGCAAGTTCCCTTTCCCGCAAGCAGGGACGCGAGGATTGGCGCGAGGAGCGGCGGGAAAGAAGGGGTTGCCCGGAAAGGGGCGACGGTGCTCCTTTCCTAGCAGCTTCTTGGCTCCCACCGTCAGTTCGCGATCGCGCCAGTGTTAAGGAAAGGAAATGAGCGCGCGTGCTCTCCCACACATGATCTTTAACCACAGAGCACAGCTTGGCCGGTTGCAGGTGGCTGTGAGCACGACGTCAACCCCGTGCTTGCGACCAATCTTCAAATTGTGCAACACAGAATGCACATACGACATGACCACAATCTTTTCTGTTTTCCTTTTGTCCTGGCTGTTGGTAGCATTTGTCCTCTTTAACTTCTTTAACAACGTGCCACCTACTGCAACTAGCAGACTGTCGCAGGGTAACCCGAGCCGAGCAGGCGACTCTCTTGCAAAAGAAGAACAAAACTTTATTTGTGTAAGACTTTGTTGCCTCTAATTGCGGAAACTATGCTTTATGTTATGCAGACAAGGCTTCTTCAATGATGAACTAATGCAGGAAATAGCAATTGCTCTTTTTTTTTTACAAGCTTACCATGAGATGAATCATAAGGTAAAAGAACCTTCTTAGACCGTAGCGAAAATTCCCAGCAAACATGGTCAACTCAATTAAAAACCTCGGTAACATCTAAAAACTGCAAATCATGATTGGCTGGTTGTTAATGAGTGAATGATAATGAACTTTAATTCACTTGACCATGTTTGCTAGGAATTTTCGCCACGGTAAGAAGGGTCTGTTACCTTATGATTTATCTCACAGTAAGCTCATAAAAAAAATAGCAACTGCTATTTCCTGTCTTAGTTCATTACTGAAGAAATCTTGTCTGCATAACATAGAGCATAGCTTCCGCAAGCAAGTCACCTGCTCAGCTCGGGTTACCCTGACAGTCGGCTAGTTGCAGTGGGTGACACGTTGTTAAAGAAGTTAAAGAGGACAAATGCTACCAACGCCCAGGATAAAAGGAAAACAGAAAAAATTGTGGTCGTGTTGTATGCGCATTTTGTGTCGCACAATTTGAAGAAGATTGGTGTAAGCATGGGGTTGACGTCGTGCTCACAGCCCCCTACAAACTGGCCAAGCTGTGCTCCATAGCTAAAAATCATGGGGAGGGAAATGTGAACCAGAAAGGTTGCACAAAAACACGTGCCATGCACTTTGTTCCCTGTACCGATGAGGTCGTGTACAGAGTTTCGTTGAGCTGCGGAAAAATGTACGTCGCCTAGACGGGCCGATGTCTAAATCACAGACTCAGAGAGCATGCATCATCATGGAAGGTTCTCGCAGGTGGCACGCACCTCTCTCTGCACTGCAGAGATTGCGGGTGCAATCCGTAGTTTACGAGCACTAACGTTCTTAGCAAAGACTGACCACCGAGATCACGGAAGCTGTACAGATTAAAGCAAACTCAACCACGTGCAACAGTGCTTCCTCGGTAGCGCCGAATGATAAATAAATACGCGTTCTAAATAGTTAAAGGGTGGCAGTTCGGATAAGTAACTTTCCTGTTGGCCTTGTCTTTCTTGTGGTAAGGTGGCTGCACATGGGCGATTCCGTGCTCTCGTGTGAGAAAAATTTCCAATAAACTGCAGTAGTAAGTTGAGCGTCTGTCCTGTCAAGTTCTTTCCTTCTATTCCTGCTCTTTTCCGTTCATACAATCTACAAGATGAAAATGTTAGCAATGTGACAAGACTTACCGTGTATAGTAGCTCCCACACGTCATGCTTGCTGCGCCCGTGTCCGCTGCAGTCGCGAGCCAACACTAGTTGTAACGAACGAAATGTGCGAAAGCTGCTAATAATGCAACGATTGCACAAGTTCAAAAGTAAAATACTTACCTAGAATGTAATGAAATCCGGCTTAATCCACGGACCGTGCCAACATGATGAAGAAAATTAAATTTTAAGATAACGCATTTGCCAACAAACAGTGAAAAATTTTGTAAGCAAGAATTGTTTTTTTAGTTTAGAGCTTATTTTCACCTTATCTTACCTCTTCAAGTGCAACTTTTTTGGTAGAGTTGTTAGGACGAAACCAACGCTTGCTCAGCCGTTTTCTCTCCGTGTTCTCGTGTCAGCGAAACGCAGCGGCTGTTCGCAAACTTCGCATCTTTGTAAAGTGGCTAGGCTTGCAGGTGGTCATCCAGTTGAAGCTAACAGTTTCCCAAATGGTTAACCAGTTGGTCACAAATGGTCATCCAGTTGAAGCTAACAGTTTCCCAAATGGTTAACCAGTTGGTCACAAATGGTCATCCAATTAAAGCTAACTGGTGCTTAACTGGTGAGCCAGTTCAATTAAACTCTGTCAACTGGTTAACCGGCAGAATGCATATGGTCATCCAATATATATATATATATATATATGTGAAAGCCTGACCTACCTTTTTTTAGGGCTGCCATGTTAGTTACAAACATATTGCGACTAAATATTTCAAACAATGGGTCTACTACGATTGGTAGTGCTTTTCCTATTCGAATGTGCACAACCGATTGGACCAACAAGCATTCCAATCGGGAGGCCAATTGGAACGCACTGTTGCAGTGGTTTTCCAATTGGAATTTGTGACACCAATTGGACTAAGAAGCATTCCACTTGAGAGACCAAATGGCAAATGGTGGACCAATTGGGATGACTACTTGGAACTGTGAGGTCCAATTAGTCCTCCCTGTTGAAGTGCAGCATTCCAATTGGTTTCCAATTCATTCCATTTGGGACCAATTACTGGGAACTGGTATGACCAGTTGGACCCATTCAGTTTTTTTGGCTGGGGTCCGGCTTTCCCCTATGCGTGTGCGCACGTAAACGATGCATACACACATCGCCAAATCTCCGGCGATACGCAGCATTTGCTGCTGTGTGAAGCCGATCGTTTCTAGTTGTGTGCAGCACATCGCCAACTAAGCTGACGCTGTCACTGTACTGTTGCTGTATTGTACGCACGCATTTATCATGAAAGTGTTCGTGATGTGCACTTTGTTCCTGACCGCACACGGACGCGGCAATGGCGAGCTGGTGTCGTCCGTGAAGGCAACGTGTCCGTGCGGCGCACTTAGTGGTCTTGAACAAAGAGGCAGCATGAAGGGCGGCGCGGCGCATTTGGGTTCTCGCCTATTAAATGCATGCAGTATGCATACAACTGCGCTAGGCCACATGCACTACCAGGCAGTTAACTGAAGATGCTTATCGTCAGCGTTGTCAGCGATTAAGCCGTACTGGCGCGTTTGTTAGCTGCCGCCATCACGCCTCCGTGCATTTCCGCTGCTTACCCGTAAAGACATCGCCGCACGGCGCCGTAATAGCGGCCCCTTTGAATTTCTGGTCTGCTTCACCCCATAACGCTTTGGCGTTGAGGCAAAGCTGACTTTCGGACTCTACTACTGTCACAAACAGATCGACTCACGAAAGCGCTGGTTCGAACCTACCAGATGATAGACGCGGCAGAGGTGGTGGCTTCAAATAATGCCTTTCGGACCTGCAATTTGGGCAGAATGTCCGAAAAATCGAATGCGGAAGAGTTTCAGCATCCGAAATTTCGGACGTTCTAGTACACTGACGTCTATGGGGCTGGTGACGGTGCCGCGAAAGTGTCCGAATTTTCGAGCATGTCCGGAAAACCGGGCGTCCGAAAAATCGGCAGTTGACTGTAGATCGGTACTGACCGAACCAACTCCCCATTTCAGAAACAGTAATTCGGCGTGAGTGCACATGGTTCTGTTTTGCAGAACTGCACTGAAAAAAAGAAGTCACAGTTTCGCGGCGAGGCTGAAGCGACGAATGCAATAGGAAAAAATGAGAATGTCGCACCAAGAACGGCAAGCAACTCTATACTTGCAGCGCATCGCTCAAGCACAAAGGACGCACGAAAAGAACACACACAGGACGAGCGTGACCGAACAACTGTCACAGCTCGACACTTGCAGTGCTCTGCTTAAGCACAAAGAAGGACTCTCGAAAAGAACGCACAGGTATACAGAGGACGAGCATGAACTAACAACTGTCACAGTTGTTACTTCTTTGTGTTTAAGCAGAGCATTGCAAGTGTCAACTGTGCGCAACCCAATGCTTTTAAATATTTTGTTTTCCGAAAACTGCAGCACGTGGAAAATGGCCTCCGATATTGTGCATTGGCAGGTTTCTCTGTGGCCATCCCAATCGCTCGGAAAGGGTGTAATTTCAGAGGGAGGTGTGGCCGACTCCTCCTCCGCTCCGAGGCGCTCTCCACTGAGGCATCGCCGAGGGCTATACACGCGCCGAGGAAGCCGCAGCGCTTTTGGTGAGGCAGCTTGGGTGAGGCGAGGGAAAACTGGTTTTACGCTACTATATGATCTTCCTATGACTTGTAAATGACAGCTAAATGTGTACAGCAGTAATAATGGTCTTAGAAACCGTACAAAAACACTGGTGTGCATGTATCACGGTGTGTGCACAGCGTTGACATCGAAATGTCCTCTCATTTGCGCACAGTGCCAGCACTGCACCTGCACAAGTAACCGCTCAAAAGCTCAGTTTAAGCTGCATGAGTGCGCTACAGAGAAATAAGGTTCAGCGCTCACTGAAGAGGGGCGCTAACTGAACCAACCCCAATTTGTCACTCGGCATCAGTCATGCTTTCTTCTCATAACGTTGTCGCAACCGCCGCCGCTGGGTCTGGCGCGGCCAGACAGACCTGCGGTGAAGACGAAATGTGTGCTAACATAGCTTTCTAGCCTCTCGAGCACAGTGCTTTGCGCTCTCCTGATGGCTTCCTACATGCACTGCATGTAGGAAGCCATCATCCGAACTACATTAAAAAAGAAAAAAATACGCTCAAGCGCGTGCTGCGAGTTTTTTGCGCGTGCGGTGGGTGTGCAGACCTGTAAAGTGGCAACCCCGCCGCTAGCGCTCCTCACGGATGACGTCAAGTGCATACCTCCTATACATTTATTTATCTTTACTTAAATGAAGCAACATTACGCTGAATGTTTTGAAATATTCAGTGAACTTCACGAAAAAATCTCAACCGCTGTTGTAAGAGTTCATTGTGTGTTGTGAGCTTTTTTTGTATGGTTTAGGACTTGCAAAGTGATCGAGGCTAGTTGTTATTAATGTCATTGTGATATACATTTATTTATCTTTATATAAGTAAAATTACGCTACACTGAACGTTTTGAATATATTTGGTGAACTTCAAGCCTATACTGGAGAAATCTCTACCACTTTTGCAAGCATTCATTGTGTGTTGTGATCTTGAAAAGTTATGACGACTAGGTGTTTTCGTTATAGTTGTGATGTGCATTTATTTATTGTAAGTGCAGTAAAATTAGTCATTTAGAGTAAAATGCTCCAACTTTACCTGCCGCTTTGAGTCATTGAAAAACCTGCAACAGGTCCTGGAAAGTCCTTGAATATCTTTGAATTTTTGCTTTTGAAACCTGTACGAACCCTGCTCATGGGGCTGCACAATGTGATAGCTTAGGAACGAGGTACAAAGAGAAGGCGCTCTCAATCCCCATAATGTGTGCAATACATCATGCAGTCTCCCCTACGCTTAGAATTACTGCGTAGGAATGTGGGAAAACATGTTTGTTTTCAACATCTTTCATCTTCAAAGTAGGTTCAGCCCTGTGGCTTATAAGTATTCGCACTGTCATCGATAATTACAGTTGCGGGGCAATTTCCTTCAACAGCAAAGCTGTCTTAGTCTACCCTGTGCCGTTTTCGTTGTATAGTTAAACAGTGATATTGGCCTCGAGATATTTGAGTGGCGCCCTCTCGCGTGTTACGTCAGGGAGGGGACTAGGGTGCCACTCTTCACACGCGCGTGCGGTGCGTGAAGGCTACTTGACGCTACCGGCCAGTCTGTCCTGCTCGAGTTATTGAAACATGAATGGGCAAGTCCATAAAGCAATTTGTACTGAATGTTCAAGCAAAATGCCCAGCGAAATCGAGCGGAGCTGCCATCAGGAGCACGTTCAGTGTCGATCGCTCCTGGTGTCGTCTGCTAGCCATCAATGTGTACATCTGCATGTAGGGCGACGATTTCTTTCCGCGACTGTTCTATGGCCGTGGCACACTCAAAATGACTTTCCGGCCTGTTTTCAATCACTAATTTCAGCGTTCGGGCTTTGGCTGCCGTGTCTGCGTTAAAGCGCAATATACGTATACCACCTGCTGCACATGTTCGGTTGCCAAGCCTGCTCCTTCAATTCAGTTCCTTTGTTCGGAATTTTAAACACATGACAAGCAACGTGTGATGTCATTCAAATCAAATAAAGGGTCGTTACAGGCAACAACTTTTAATTAAATCAAGTTTTCAGCAGCTGCCGTTGTTATGATCGGACTTCACGGCTTGGCGCCGCTGGATCGTCAGAATGGTATGGCGACATCAGCCCTGCTTTCTTCGACCTCAGCGTTCCCCGAAACGCACCAGATGAGGCGACGACCCTGCCGTAGTGTCCTGAGCCCTTCAAGGCCGTCAGTTCGCTCTTCAATCGCCTTGGACACGCTTGGCTGACTTTGACGCCTTTATGAACTATTTGCAGTCCAGGCTGCTCGGAGGAGGCAGTCGTTTGTGCACTGCTGCGAGATGCGCCGAACAATGCGAGATGCGACTTCTGGGAGATGCGACTTTGGGACCCTGCCGGCGGCTGGCCGTCACCTGCACCGGCAACGCATCGAGGCAAGGAGAGGTTTGCAGCTGTCAACACACCTGACATCACGGCCCGTCATCAGGAATGCACGCTGCAGTGACCCGTTCATTGTGTGTATGGTTCCTTTGTGGCTTTGTGACCTGACTGGGAGCTGGCCGTCCGCTGCACCGACGGCGCTATCAAGTCAAGGAACGACTGCACCTGACGGCACACCTGACAACGCAGCCTGTTTTCGGGAATGTGCCACGCCGGGAACTGTTCCTTGTGTGTAGAGTGCTTTATTATGTTTTTGTTTGTCTCCCGGGACCGTCCGTCGTCCAGGTGCACCGCTTCTCTCTTTCCCGGAGTGCGAAGGAGGCGGTGCTTACTTAGTGGGCAGAGATGAAGACAACGTGTCTGATTGGACTGTCCTGGACTTGATTGTTTCCTCCAGCAGGGAATCCTGGGAAGGCCCAGGCTTTATAACGCAAGCGTCAGGACGCTCCAATCACGCTACCAAAATGACATGTAAAATAAATGTTACTGTTATCAACTCCGGCTCCTGAACTCGACTTCTCCCTGAGGCCAGGCTGCTCCCCGGTCCTATGGGCAGACCCCCGATTACATCACCGTGTAAGCGTGTCGTAAGTAGTTGAAATTTAAACAAGAAATAAAAATGTTGAGAGCACGTGTCAAAAGGGGATGCACGACGGTGATATGAAATATATCGTAGGTTGTGCGGAGTTGTGTTCTCTTTATTTTTGCAACATATTTTTTTCTACGTTAATAAATCAACATTTCCTGACTCATTCCCGGCCGTTTGAAAGCATGTTGAACAGAATTAGTGTAATCATGCTAACGTAGATAAATACAAAGCTTTCGCATCGAAAATCGTAGTAAGATGTATTTGCTATAAAATAGTGTAATTCACTCTCAACGGTCAACTCCTGATAGGGCGTGATGCGGTCACTGCACTAAAAAGACTCGCAGGGTCCCTTATGCATTTGCCTGAGACGACTCGAAGGCGAAATCCATCTTCTTCTTTTTGTTCAGTCGATGTATTGTTCCTTCCCCGTCCCCTTCCGAATGCCTTTTGGACGTAATGTGGTTTTGCACTGCCTCCAGGATCGGAGGCATTGCAAGCTTTCTATACATCACCTGGTTTTGCATTGCCTCCGTGATCGACGCACCGATCACGGAGGCATTTCAAACCGACAATGTCATGGTTGATGAAGTTATCAATTTTATTTTGTCGGCAAACGTTTTGTGTACTTACTGCAATTGGGAGTGGAGTGTGAACTTTCGTTCAAGTCTGTTTATATGACGCTAACTTTTGCGAATAAGCCGTGAAATTGATCGCGCTTTGCTCCAAAGCAGCATAGACTCTCTTTAACTCGATTGGCGGGACGTTTGCGCTTTCACGTAAGCTATTTCAACGCCATCCAGCCCAGTGAGTGACGCTACGAACTCGGTGGCATGATCCTGACCACGATGGATCTGTGTATATAGAAGATACGTTAAATGTTAACGTTTCTTAACCTCCAGTAATGCTAGCAGCCATCTAAAGAACTATCATTGCACGAAAATACAGCTAGTAGTCGAGGAACACCGTGTGATGCGAGCGAACTATAACGAAAATGCTGCTCTTCTAGCCGCAGCCTAGCTGACGACAAAAGCCGAATCCCCGCCTTTGCATCACCGGAGCACCGTTCACAGCGCCGCCAGTGGTGGCTCACCAGGCCAATAACGAAATTGACAAATTCCCCCCAGAAATTTGTTATAAACAGGTTTTTGTTATATCCAGTTTCAGCATGAAAATTCAGAAAAGCAATGCACAAATTAATCACAAGGAGAATTAAAGGCAGAGCTCACGGAAAACAATTATTTAGCAGCAAAAAACTGCGTTATTTTATTGCTTGTTTGTGAGGAATGGCAATACTGAACGTTCATAGGACATCAATACAACGCCGCTCATGCTGCCACTAAGTCCCAAGAGAGATCACGCCGCCATTAGTCTTTTCTTTTAATTCGAATGTGGAATCTGGAAATAAAATACAGCACTTTGCCGGAGGAGCTCTTCTCGATGTGTCCATGTAATGAACTGTCCATTTCAGCGACCGCTGAACAGCGGGAGCTCGGCGAGAAGCACACCCCGTTTCCGGTCCTTGTTCTGCACTGCTATCATGACATCAGGAGGCTTTCAAACACTCTCGACACAAATGATAGGGACGAAATGCGCTTCAATGCAACGAACGCAGCCCTCAGAGATCTGATTTTCAGTGCACATGTCTTTTGATCGTGTTAGCCATCGACTTAGGTTTAATGCGGCCACTCGTCTAACGCAGCTGTAAGGTCGGTACGCATTCCCTGCATCGTTCTCAAACATCTGGGACACATTCATATGCAATGCGGCGACGTGGTCAAGAGCGAGGTGACATCACGGCTCACCGCTTTTTCAAATCACTGAATGTGCTCTGCCGAAACGGACTGTGGACATCTCGTTTGGATGAACACATCGAGAATAGCTCCCCAGAAGTTGTAGTATCTTTTTCTTCTCCAGAAATATCACGAGTATTGCCTGACATTAACGCTGCCGCGTCCTCCAGCCTTAAAGGGCGACGACACAACTTGCTGGATAGCATATTCTTGTAGTCTTGGACCTAATACACTGTGCATAAACAAATAAAATAGATAAGTAATATATATATCTCGGTGCGTTAGTACACTTTTTCCTTTCATTCTTACTCGAGTAAATCGATAAATAAATACTGAAGTAAAGAGAATGGCAAACTCAGAATATAGCTGAGCTATTTCGTAGGTATTCATGTTAAAGGGACACTAAAGGCAAATATTAAGTCGACGTTTATTGTTCAAATAAAGGTCCAGAAACCTTGTAGTGCTACTTTTGTGCAAAGGAAGTGCTTATTTTGAAATAAAATCACATTTTAGTGGTCCGCATCACGTTAGCGCACTTCAAATCACCTGCCTGAAATCAGTCTTTCACACGTCACTGCTGCCGTGCCCAACGTTGCCCGCCTTTACTGCGCGGCGGCGAGCGCCAATCAAGCATTCGGCAACATCACATGCATGCGGCATTTTGTCGAACTTTTCGTCAGAGCAACTTTCATGAGCGCGAAACACACGCGGCAGTATGCGATACCGAAACTACCACTTAGACGCAACCGCGTGAGCGAAGCAGGGTGCCGGGCGAAGCGCAGTTCGGCGAAAACGGAACCTTTGAACCACGCACGCCGTTCCCCATGGCAATGCCAAAGAGGTTCTTTTTTCCATGAATCAAACAGAAATGAATAAGCAGCATTTTATTACGTCTCTTGATGCATGAAAGGTTCTTTTTTTATTGCTGCTAGTTTGATTACAAGTGATTAATTGTAGTCAAACTCTCTCACGTTATCGGGATCATTTCCAAAATGTGCCGCTCGTGGCGCTCATCGTGTGATATATTTAGCTTAATTTCTCGGTAAATAGGGCACTGCTGTTGATAATATTGCCGCTTTAGGCATTGTCATACATTTAGCTTTCACTCTGACATAAATTGTTATTTGCCTTTAGTGTCCCTTTGAGAAGACATGACGGGGAAACACGGACATAAGAGAAAAGTTGAGAGAGTGAACAGCTATCTCTCACGTAGACCACTATTCGCACTTGATTTATAGGTATGGCTTCTTACGTAGAAATGCGCAGATAAATATTTGTGTCTACCTTCGGTTCCGCCGTTGTGTGATTTTTCAGTTGTTAGCGGCGTTTCTGGTGTATTGACTACTCTCCTGTGTCCGTGTTTGCATGCCCTGTTTTTATAAAGGGCCCCTAACAGCCTGAAAATACAACAAAAAACAAGAACAACAAGCGCATTATTCTCTCTTGGCATTTCTTGTCTTTTGGTGCACTTCGTGATGCCAGAACAGTGACTCACGTGACATTATCAGGGTGCATACTCTCGACAGGTTCATATACGAGAAATAACAGTTGTGAATCGTCTCCCCTACTGCTTTGCTATGCACCCGCCTACCCGCTCTTCCTTCTCTCGCACGACTATCGTGCACGATTAACTGATTTCGCTCCATTTTTTGCATTTGCGACCGTGCATGCAGAGATGACAGACTATAGCCGACAAGCGCGAAATCATGATAGGTTCAACGTTTAGTGCTGACATTTACGCGTGCTTTATGAAGAAATAAGTGGCGAGGATATGTCGCCTGTAAGAAGGGTATTGAAGGCGAGAACGAAACCAGTGGAAAAGGCGCCGGATTATATGATTCTTCCAACGGACGCACTCTTTACAGCAGAGACGATGCAGCTTTCCAGGAAAAAGGCGAGCCCGCTTTGACGGTTTTTTGCATATTTTTTATTGCGTTAGCAATTGTACGGACACTCAAGACAGGTTTTCACCGCCGCCGTCATGTTCCGTATAAACTCTAAATCGATAACATCGCTCCGCCCATTGTATGTTCTACCCGCGAGTAAAAGCTCGCGAGTGTTGGCAAGGAACATGGCTAAAGCAGAGATGAAACAAGCTGGCCATCTCCGTCACACGGAATAACATCAACCCGCGTGCGAGGCCTGCTGTCGATTGCTCCTCAAGCAGAAGAAACGCCCCACCCATCATTTGCTGGGCGAAGGAGCAGGAAGGGATGTCTGGGGAGAGGGACTGCGTAACTCGAGCAGCAACTGTGAACTTTGACTATAAGAGCGTGGTCGAGAGCACTGGCACGCGTGCTATTTCGGCAGACATTTCCCAGCGAACAGCTCGTATACCTTCCACGCGCTGTGAGCGCTGTGATCTCACTGCTTCGCGCTCTGACCACTGATATGACAAACTGACCGAAAACCGCTTCTCTCCCGGGAGCAGCCGTATTGCCATACACCAGCGTTTTGTAGAGGTAAGCGAGATCGGACCAAAAAGAGTTAGCTGCTAGCCCTCGTTCATGTAACATTACGGCGTGTACTTATCACATTCACTACTTCTCGCCTTGCTCCCCTCCTCCCCCCCGCCGTGCCGCCGCCGGAGGTGGAAACACTGGCGCACATGTCTAGTAGGTGCACACCTGTGCACTCGCCCGTGGTGACAACAAAGCCGGCTTGCGGGGCGCAGGCCTCGCGCACACCTGCACGCACAAACGAGTGCTCGCTTTCACCTCGCAGTTGCCGGGGCTTCGAGCGCACCATGCGCGATGCCGTCGCTTCATGCTCTCGTCGGCAGGGCAACCGCAGAAGATGCATGCGGCTCCTACTCATGCCAATGTGACAAAATTTGGGGCAAAATCCCTAGGTTGTCGGCGGCGAAAATTTTTCATATCAAGGGTGTCTTCCGCTGCCACTTTGTTACATAGATGTCACAAATACATGTGCTTTTATGGAGTAACAGCGGGGAATAGAAAAACTTTGTAATATCGAGGAATTCATTGTATGGAGGTTCATTATAGACAGGCTTAACTGTGGTAGCATTAGTAGGCATCACTCAGGTCACATGACCTGATCAGATGGGTAGAGGGAGTGAGATGGGGGTAACAAATGGCGTTTCCAGAAAGTAGGTAAACCGGAGGGGAGCCGGCACTCCTGTATGTCTTAATTCGTGGATGTGACGCACGCAGTGTTGCATCATCTGCTCTCGCACACGGCATTACAAGAGTTGCGGCCGCGGTGGAACTCTACCAGCGCAGCCGTGCATGTCATGCACAGCAGCAGCACCTGCAATGCTGCTTGCGTTCCAGCGCAGCCATCATAGTAATACATGTTTTGGGTGAGTGGGCTGGTGGAATGGGCCACGGCCGCACTGGAAGGAGCTTATCATTGTGTGGTATCCACATGGCTTTACCTGAAGAACAAAGAAACAACAAAAAAACCCTTAGTGAAAACTTTGCCGAGTACAGCAAAATGTAATGCCTGACAAAAGGGGCAACAGCTTTGCTGTCTGACGGTTTTCATGGTGTGCTACTGGCTGGAATTCTTCTTCTTTGCCTGTGTATTATATATTTACCTGCACGATGCGTGGAAAGTCAGTCTGGGCTGAGATCAACATTGATAGCTGTAAGGTCCCTCTATTTTTCTTAGATAGCTGTTGTGTCGTGCGACCCCTGGTGACATGCTGAGACACCAGTGCTGTTGTGCTCTCTATTCATGCTACTGGGGGGAGCTGGGTCTCTGCCATGCCTCTTTGCTACCACCAATCCGGCGTGGCCATGCCGGTCATGTGACCCGTGCCTGGCGGACCAATAACCTTTCTTCTCGCTCCTTAAAACCGCCTGCAATACACTCAAACCTCGTTATAGCGAACACGGATATAACGAATTATCGGTTATAACGAAGTAAATGAAAAGTAGTCTTGTAATATCTACAGTACGCGCCAAAATGTTTCCAAGAATGTCCTCAAACCAACTCGCCCAGCTCTCCATACTGTTACAAAATATCTACAGTGTTAAAATTAACGTTTATAACGAATTTTCGGATATAACAAAGTTATTTTCGTGGCAAATGAGACTTTGTTATAATGAGGTTTGAGTGTAAACGCGGGAGAGCAGTCTCCCGTCAGTCTCGCCGAAGCTTAGTCTCTGCGTCGTCACTTACGCGCCCTCCCCTCGTTGGGCCTCTCCGTCGGCCCGCCGCGGGTTACGCCGCACTCCTGCCCTACACAATAGCTCAGTGGGACTAGTCTCCCAGCCCCCTGCCTCCCTTGACCACAGCAAAGACTTGTCTCTCTTTGTGAGATAGTAGAAGAGTAAGACAGTGTAATCTTTATGCTGTATCTTAAGTAACTATTGCTCAAGTTTAGATATTGTATCATTTACTTATAAACCAACTTCTTTCACCTAACCTTCATCACTGCCTGTCTGCGTTCGATCATCACTGCTGACCATCAACCGAGAGATCACCAGTTGATGACGAGCAAACATTAAACATTACTGTAGGTTTCACAAGCATAGAAATGACCTAAATATGTGTAAAACTGCAAAATATGAAACATAAAATAACGCCATCACTGCTGTGGTTTCAATGGAAAAGAAACTGAAAATAGAGCTAGGCTTTCATCTGCAATTTCTTAAAAATTAGCTAATGATTTTACAAAATTATTTTGAAAGCAGTAACTTCCCAGTATAGCCTGGCTCAACGTTCTCGTGTATCTCATTAAGGAGCTAAGGTATGGATATTGTGTGCATTGCATTCTGTGCAGGCCTTACAGCTCAGGCGGCTGCTTTTTCACGAGCGACAGCGCATGGTGCACAGCCACACACAGCGATGCGTGTGCCGTTTGCTCCTGCTGGGTCAGGCTGATCAGGCAGTACAGCTGCTGCTTGAAACCGAGCCAGCTAGTGAGCACTTCTACAGTGATTCACTGCGGTAAGTATTGTTCCTGATGCTTATTCAGGTGCAATACCTGGTCTGATGTAATAGACTTCAGGTGCATACATGTCCTTCTTGAAAACCCCTGAAAGTGAAAAGTATGTTCTCAAGGGCCTGAAAAGTCCTGTAGTTATTATTTCACCTTGAGAATCCTTGAATTTCTTGAGCAACAGCTCATGAAAGGGGTTTCAAAATTGTCTAACCAGTTTTCTGTGGTGGATCGTGCAGGCCCAGCAAACTTTCCATTTTGGAAACTATGAAACAAATGAACTCAAATGCATCGCACGTGGAGAGGATCACAAGATAGTTTGATGTATTTGGTAATTTAATATTTAATATATAAAGCACAGGCACGGCACAATGGCTTCTGCTGGTATATGTATGCTTCACAGCACTACATGCCTGTGTTGCAGTGAATATTAGCGCAAATTCATCATTATGATGTGCAAATAAGTGTGCAAAAAGTGTTGCCATAACTTAACAAAGGCAGGTTTATTTGCTTCTGGCAGCAACCAACACTGCACAAATGGTTGGTTCCATGACGATGTGGGAAACATGCCATGCCAAGGGTGGAAACCCAGGTGCCGCTAGCAAATCCCTCTGATAGGATGGCTATGCTGAGTAGATGACCAAAGGCCTGCTCACAAGAGGGCCTAGAGCAATTTCTCTTGTCTTGAGCATATCTGATGAGTACAGCTCAGCACTATATGGTCACACATGGTCATATGGCTCTGCCATGTGGCTTAGCATTTGGAAAGGAATCAACATACACTACCAAGGTACACGCTCATCACAGGTGCAAAACGCTATTGACAGGCTCAAGCTTGAGCAATGCTCAAACCAAGGGGCCAGTAGGTGAGAGGAAATATGTGTATGCACCTTAGGGGCTGTCCTGATGAGCTCTAAGGCTGCTATTGCTCTGCTCTAGTCACACGGGTTCCACTGTTGGGGCTCGAAGGGCAGAAACAGAGGTGCAGGCACAACAGAATGCCCCTGCAAAGACCACAGGATGTGCTTCAATCTCTACAGCCATGAAAAAACGTTAAGTGGTCACTACTAATGAAAAGCATTATTTGTTGCTTTCTTAACTGTACTGTAATGATTTTGAGCTAAATTCGATGGCATTAAAGTGGACGAAAAATCACCCTTTTCCGTCGGTGGGATCTGAACCCGCACCCTTCGAAATATGCGTCCGATGCTCTACCAATTTAGCTGCGACTCCCTTGTCCACTTTGTAGGGTAATTGGAAACATACCATCACTGCCAGGTGTTTGGAAAAATACCCCGCGCATTCTTATTTTTAAAGCAAAACGTCGCTCACCGGTTAGGCACCCGTTAGGTTGCATCGTATTTTGCGTATACTGCATACCATTATGCATGTGCAAATATTCGAGCACTTGGAATATCCAAACAAATATTACAGTATTCGAATTTACTTTGACATTGATTTAAATTATTCGAAATTTCGAAGTAATCGAATGGACGTATATTTGACTTCATGTAACTCCCTGAAAAGGTGGTTTCACCGCAGCATCAAGCTGCTATGCTGTGAAACCGCCTATCCACGGGAAATTTGCGCTGCCGCAAAGCCACGCTTCAATGTTAAATGTACTTATTACTAGGGGTGTGCGGATACTGAAATTTCGCCTCGAATCAAATTCAAATCGAATAGTGCCGAATAGTGGCCAAATATATCGAATATCGAATAGTATATTTACACGAAATGTGTCCCGCCAGTTACGGCAAGACAAAGGAAAAATCAGGGACGCTACGGCGTGCCGACAGTTTTATTACGCACTTGTTCGAAAGTGGCTTTTGTTTCAGTTTTTAAGGGCACGCAGGCATGTTGATAGAAGAGCCGCCATTCCAGTCAGCAGCGCCACTCCAAACCTCCTCACAGAGGGGGGGTACGGTGGCTAGTTTTCTTTCCGCTCATCTGAGCTCATCAATACAGCTCATCTGACAACGGTAATGTTGTTATGTGTGCAAATCAGCGCAGCCGACAGGAGGGGACAGAAGAGAGGACACAGAGTGCCGATACTGTCCCCTTTTCTTCTGTCCCCTCCTGTCGGCTGCGCTGATTTGCACTCATAATCATGTTGTACCAATACGCGCAATCCTACAGTCTTCTAAGATAATGTTGTCCTTCATCGCAACAAGAGTTGCATCACAAGAGTTGCACCTATAAAATGCAGGATAGCGTTGTTAACACTTTGGTGACCGCGGAAAAATCGCTTGTTTTTGGCTAGTCCAGGAAATATTTTTTTCCTGCCACAGAATATACAGTACTTGATGCTAAAGTGTAGGATATCAAACGATAGAGGAGGAACTGGTCTTTCTAACAGTATTAATTTCAAACAACGAATTTATTTCGAATATAATAAAAAAAATATCAAAGAAAGAAAAATTCATCAAAAAGAAAGAAAGATTCATAAAAACATCAATGCTACTCTGCAAAGGTTAAACATTAAAAAAAATCGAAATATACGTTTTGAACGCAAAGCCCTCGTAGAATAATAGCGGAAATATAAGCTCTGTAAGTACAAAGAATATTTACATAAATACAAGAATATAGGCACTAGTGCCTATCATGCCACCGCGCGATGCAGGTTTTCGACGCGGTAAAACAAAGGCTGGCTGCGCATGTTTCGGGAAAAAAAACAAATTTTTCTGTTCAACTTTCCTAGCATAGTTTGCAGCTCTGGTATTTTTCAATTTTCCTGTGTATTTGTTGAAATGAACAGTGTAGCCTGTTCCAAATCTGTAAAAATCCACAATTGTACCCCCATTTGACCTCTTTCTCGCTCATATACTGCTGAATACCATACCGACCTTCACATTTCACCATTTTCTCACCCACTGAAAGGTTCCGACGGGGTTAAAAGATAGCGTAGAAAAATCGTTCATGAGTTGCAGTAGAGAAGACACGTGGTGAAGATTTTCGTGGGATGCGACGGTCGTCTTCTTCAGATCAGAGACACTCAAGAAGCCTTGAACCTATTCCGTGGCATCACTGATGGTGGACGAAGGCCTCGAAATATGTGTTGTCGACACCAACACCAATGCAAGCGCTGGACTTGAACGATTACCATGTACACATGGAGTGAGACGAACTTGCTCATCTTCACCTCCCTCCATGGATCCATCCCTCCCACTGTATGTTAGCTTTTCGAAAGTATGCATCCACGCATACTTATCTGTGTGGTTGCATATCTCTCTGACGACTTCTGCGGTAAAAAACAACACGAAGACGCCGCCGCGCAGCGCACTGGAGCGTTGGGTCAAAGTCCGCTCTGCGCCGTCTTCGCGAAGAGAATTGCGCTCTTTCTGCAGCCGGCACCAAATGCTCCCGCCCGAAGGAAGTTAACACCTTGCAGATAACAGCTTTTATTTTAAGAACGCACCGGATACGTTTACATCGACGCGCGGCAGCGATAAAACGACCCGAGGAGAAGACGAAACTTACCGGCAGATAGTTGCTGATGTTCCGGGGAGGTTTAACGCACTTTCGCCGTCCGTACTGAAGCCTGGCGAATCGAAGTCGTCTTCCGTGTCTGTGGTGCTACCATCATCCAGAGATTCCCGCTCATATTAATCGGAATCTGTCGAAATTCGCCGTTTCTGTGGAGCACCCGCGAGCGGTGTCGACGCGAAGTCTGAAACAACGAGCGCTCACCTACCCGACGGCGAACGAGCTTTAAAAGTCTCCCCACGGTGGAAAAAACAAACTCGCAAACAAAAGTGATAAAAAACATGTTATTTTATGCTTTGCATTGCGTTAGCTGTCCAGAAAACCTCAGAGAGTGCCAAAACTTGATCTTGAAGTCATCGATAACATACTATCGATGGGAATAGGCGCGGTCACGAAAGTGTTAAGCAGAAAAATAGCCTTTTGGCGGCAGGCTATCCTAACAGTTGGATCACCACTGTGGCTGAATTTTTGTTTAAGCGTTTAAAGTTGAAACACAGGAGTGAGTGTGATGTTCAAGACGGAAAGCAAAAGAACCTTGTGGTTATGCCATACGTAAATGGTATTTCGCACAGATTGAAAAAGGTTGCGGCCAGAAACGATATCAGGTTGGTCTGTTCCGCACCTAGCAAACTCGCAGGTCTTTCTAGGAGAGTTGCGCAGCTCGGCACGCAAAGCAGAACATGCGACATCAAACATGTAAAGAAATACTGCGCATGTGCCACATGTGTGGTTTATAGCATTCCTTTGAGTTGCGATAGGCTATACATTGGACAATCTGGTCGATGTATAAACGTTCGTATGCGAGAGCATGCAAATTTTCTACCCTCTGGCACGGGTGGAAACCTTCCGCTACATTGTAGGCTGTGCGGGTGCACACCACGGTTTGAAAATGTTTCTTTTTTAGGTAAGGCTAAGACGCAGTGTGAAAGGGAAATCATTGAGGTGTATCATATTTGGAAACTTGGTCCAGATAAATGTATAAGCGCAGCTTCTGTGTTTTTGACCAGGAAAGAGTGTGATTTCCTGAACAGAACTGATTTGCATAGGTAAGATTGGAGATGTGATTCAGTGGGGTGCTTTTGCGCATGCACTGTACGGGTTTTGGAGAAGGCGTCTTTTCGAAATAAACGTCACTTGTTAGTGCCACCCCTGTGTTCACTGTCTCTTCTCCTGCCTCTCTGTTTTCTTCCTTTTTCAACGTTTTAGTGGCTTTTGTCGAATTTAAGCATGTACCAACTTGCCCAGCAATCAACACTTTTGTGCTTCATCACCACGGGTGCTCTGGGCCCAAAAATCTTCGGGCGCCCGTCCACAGCAGCATTTTACCTGCGTGCCGAAACGATGGAAGTTTCTGAACGAGTAGTTTGGTGCGGCAGTGGCGACTGCCCAGCGTGAACAAATTTTTACATGCAAAGCCAATGACCGAGGGTTTCGCAGGCAGAAGTAAGGACGTTTTATGGCGCTTGCAGCATACACGACCGAACTATGCAAGAAGTCCGTGCCTTCGTTTCGTGAACAAAGTTGCGAAGGGCTTGACAGTTTTCTCATGTGTTTTTCTACGTGCGGAAATGACATAATCTTCTTTAAGATCAGCAAATGCTCGCTTTTGAACCAGGATGCCAGTGAAAGTTTTAACGAAAGGCCTACTGCAGCGACGTTAGCGTTAGTTTTTGCCACCCCACCCTAACCAAGTTGTACCATTGGCCTTTGTCGTGTTTTAGATATTCGTCCTGTTGAATTATTCGAAACTTGGAATACTAGCTATTCGAAAGCCAAATCGAAATATTCGATTAGTTACTATTCGATTCGAATTCGAAACTCGAATATTCGCATGCCCCTGCTTATTACCTACACCTCAATTAATTTTTTACTGAGATAGCAATTATACAGACACTCTCGGTGGGTTTTTGCCGTTGCCGTTATTTTTCGTAGAAAGTCGCAATTGATAACGTCACCCCGTGCATGGTATGTTCTACTTGTGAGTGTCAGCTTGTGTGTGCTGGTGGCGAACGCGGCTGATATGAAACGAGCCGGCCATCTCCGTTGCAGGGAGGGCGCATGCAATAGGATCACCCCACGTGCAAGGCTCCTCAAGCAGAGAGGAAACAAAATGCCTATTTTGTTCCTTGTGCTCCCATTGTTCCACTTTCATATGTGAACATGAATTAGAGGTTAGGAAAAGCTTTTATAGTGTTTTTATTATGCCTATAAATGCCTATTTTGGGATGTTTGTGCCTATATGCACGTAAATGCCTATATCAATATTGGCGCCTATATAAAACAATATTTAGCCTCGAGTTTCACTTTCCAGTGCAGTTTGGGACTGTTATTCATGTTACCGGGCAGCATTGACTGTTCGGAACTCGATGGGGTTCAACCTGCTCCTCTTCTTCAACCAACTCCCAGAAAACAAAAGCCAAGGCTGTGTTCCTGAAGGCACCCTCTTGTGTCCGCTTGTTCAAGGAGATGTTGCCTTACGTACCCTTCCACCAGAGCCAATCGTCACACGGCGCACATAGCTAGAAGCTGTTGAGTATTACAACTGCTACTTTTTGGGCATCAAGGTTGGGAATAACAGTTTTCTAGATGACGAGTGTGCCACAGTCAGGAAGTCTCAAGCTGTCCTCTCTGTGGAGACCTTCCATACTTGTGCGCCAACTTCACGTTCCTTGAAATCACTATAAAAAAACTTGAACATTAGGCACAAACTCTGATGGCGAACATTGCCCTAATTCTTCATTCACAACAAAGAATCGCCGCCGTTCCTGAAGGACTAGTGGCCAAGAAGGCACGTACGAAGTTGTAATCGGTCTTAGACAAGAAAAATGGATTTTCTGTCCTTAAAAGAGTTTGAGGAGGCATTGCTGGTAAGCACTCTAGGATCCCAGTGTCAGTTAAGCCATCGAATATTCCCAAGTACAGCAGCGCTCCAGTAACATCTGTCAATGACGAGCATTCCTTAGCATACAAGCTTACTCTCAGTGACAAAAGGCACAATTTCGAATACAAAAATTTGGGGATGGTGATAGTTTGCTATTGTTTCTACAGTTTTCGCAGTGACTATTAGACTAGGTTCTATGTGCTATCCAAACAGATTCCTTCAAGCATGTGCATTTCAAGTTGGCGGAAGTGTCTTCGCTTGAAATTATTTGCATTTTTGTAAAAATTGATTGTGCCTATATTTAAGATGTTGGCGGCCTAAAATGTTGTTTTGCCTACCTATTTTTGGCACCTAAAGCACACTTTTTTAATGCCTGAAAATCCTGCCTGTATAATCACAGAGAAATACACATGACATGCGCATTACCTTCGTGCTCCATTTCAGCCTTATGGCCCGCACACTCCGTCATCAGGAGCGGTTTCTTTTAACCAAGGTTCTCTTATACAGCATATGTTGTACTCTTGTGTTCTGTAAACAGATACAAAAAAGTAAACGTCAAGAATAAACAATGTTCAGATCTTGGAAGGAGAAAAGGCAGTGCATGAGCATTACATTGCATAAGGGAGGGCGAGGGCATCTTTTTCACTTTCAGGCGTGTTGTACAGCACCTAAAGAGCTGCTAGCCTGGTGAACATGTCAAGCAGTTAATTTTTCTCATGATAATTAATAATTAGTGCATTACCAAAAGTATCTTCAGTGTGCTGCAGCCTAATGACATGCAGTTTCACTAATTTATTTTAAAAGGCTAATGAAAGCTATTCTTGTCACCTCGCAACTTTTTAACAATGCACATGTGGCCGAGGACTGCAAAGACTTAGGTGGAGTGGCGAAACTAAGAAATGTGGAGCCATAAAGTGGAATCACCTCGCATGGGACAAGGTGGGTCGGAGATCATTGGGCGAAACCTGCATAGGCATAAGATAGGGTGATGATGACATATTCGACATTCGAAGGCAGTTTCTTGCCTTCTTTGTAGTGATGCAGAACTATCGATGGTACTATCGATAGCTGAGTCACTATCGAACTATCGATGGTGAAAAATACTATCGATAGCGCTATCGATTCAATGGTACTATCGATAGTATAAAATCAACAGCGCAGACTCACTGCAGAATAAACTTGGTTTTCCGCGCGCGTGGTACATAGTGGAGCCGGAGGAGCAGGCAAGAACGTTAACATCATTGCGTTCTTCACCAGAGTGCTTTGCTGACACATGATCATAAAGTCAAACTGTTCAGCTGTAGCGGAAAGGAAGCTTTCACATGTGGTAGGACTGCGCGGCTTCAAATTGATATTTCATTTTATGATTTCAAAATAAAAAAATACCAAGAAGTTAATTGTAAGGTGTAACTGGTTGCTTTTGAATACGAATTTATTGATGGACATATTCCCCCATTTTGACTGCGGAAATAATTAATTTCTCTGCCAAAAATTGCTCATAAATTAAGCGAAGCTAGTAGTAGGCTATCGCAAATATTTTGGTAATATGGCCGGCCAGTAACCGCATCATTATTCGCACCCCTATCGATAGTATTGTCACGTGGTTGTGACGGTGAAGAATGCTACAGCAAGACTGCAAAATACAGAGCTCTTTATTTGGGCGAACTTGTGTCCAGAAAATCAAAACTCAAAATACAAGCGATACATGATGTGCACTGATAGCGGCGGGAGCAGTCGTCGGCCATTGAGTAATCTGATCATCGGTGGAACGTTTTGTCCTTTATACATCAGTCATCAAACCTTCCAGTGTTATCGCTGGTGCTCGCATAAGCTCTCGAATAAGCTTGACTATTCGCATACGGCGCGTAATCTTAACAGAATGATCTCAAACAATTGTGAAGCTTCTCACACATTACGGCACGGTCTTTGTCAAACGTTGCTAACAGTCTTTGTGGGTGAAACCCGAATACATCAAAACAAAGCAATAAACACGCGTGGCAGTAATATAGTAATATCGCTATAGTAATATTAACGATGGTACTACCGATTGTACTATCGATAGTTTGTCGATAGTAGTGCTATCGATACTATCGATAGTCAATTTACCGATAGTTCTGCATCACTACTTTTTTGTATTCAATTCGTATTTGAAAATTTCAGTATTCCCTACTTTCATGAGTCCCTACAAATTGGCTCGACTTTCTGTCGTTCTAAGACAGGTATTATTGTTCTAGTATGCATTGCTGTTTTGGACCAGATGGAAAGACAGGCAGTTGAAAGTCTGCAGCACCCATTTTGAGTACAAGACTGCATTGAATCATTAGGAATTCTTTCTTGCATGAACACAACGCTATGCAAAAGGGAAAAAAATTGAACTATCAAAAGCAGAGCACAGTAAAGTCTTTTTTTTTTTTTCATCCGCAATATCAAAACACTCAATGTTTTTCAAATGAAACAGTTGGTGGCAATTTTCTGGGTAGAACCTTGGTTGAGCAGAGCACAAGACAGACAGTTGAAGGTCTGCAGCATTTGTTTTGAAAAAGCATGTGGCCAGGAATGACTTTGACCCCACCAACAGGAATCGCCAGCAGCGAGTTTTCACCGGCAAAGTTGTGCAGTTCCAATGGAAACCTATTAACACTAATGATGCAGAAATTATAATAAACAAATGAAACTTAGATTGCACAAGTATCTTCACTGAAAAACCTTGGAGTCATGATAGATATTATGCTAGCAACAACAGGCTATAGGCATTTGCTCTAGATTAACTTCAGCCCCGCAGGGGCGTCTGCGCGAGCAGGCGTTTGGTGTGTAGCAACACCACAGACCCGAGCTAACGGGGGGGTTTCGACCCCCTCCCACGCCTAGCCGTGCGTGGCTTTGCCGTGCCCGGGGAAAAGGGGATCCTGGGGGTTGAGCCGGCACCGGGTGATTGGACCTTTAAGGCCCCCCGGCAGAGGCAACACACCCCTTTGGCCCCGGCTTCACGTAGACGGCACCCCTGGGCTGACCCACCCAGGGGAAATCGGCAGTCGCCATTTCCTATCTTTCTCTACCACATCTTCGTCTTTCTCTCTCACTTTTAGCCTTTCCTGTCTTCTCCTCTCTTCCATTTACTTCAAGGTTTTCGTGGCGGCAAGGGTTAACCTTGTGTATATGTCCTTCCTTGGGCATTATATATTAGGTTATAGTGGTCATGTACAGCTGGCGTCTGTGGTTCTATAACGGGCTGCAGCGTCCCCTCGTTGGGCTCGGTGGTGGGCGGCTGCCATGGCCGCCGAAAATTATCACACACTTATGAACTCTAATGCCTTCCCCAAACTGTCTGATCGCCCTCTCGCAAAGAGGTGGCGCACCGAAGAAGCCGACATCTTTTCTACGCCGAAAGAAATCTTCCCTCGTTTTCATGTAATCCACTGCACAGATCCTCAGAAGACTGTCAGAACTCTTTCCCCATTTATTGTTGCCAAGTGTCTTGCTGACACAATTGGACCCGGCTACAAGGCCACTAAAATGATTAGCGGCGACTTGTTGCTTAAGTACGAGACAGTGCACAGTACAGAAAGCTTTCAAACCTTGTGGCATTCGGCGCTGTTCCAATCACAGTGACTCCTCACCGGTCGATGAACACTGTTTGAGGAGTGATCTCCGATGATGACCTTCTAAACTTGACCGAAGAAGAGCTCCTTGAAGGATGGAAGGAGCAGAACGTAACTCAGGTGCAAAGAATTAAGATCAAGCGCGAGAACAAAGAAATTCCGACAAAATTTTTGATCATCACTTTTGCTTCAACTGTCCTGCCAGAGTCCCTTGAAACTGGGTATACAAAAACAAGAATCAGACCCTACATCCCCAATCCACGTAGGTGTTTTAAGTGCCAACGTTTCGGGCATGGTTCGCAGAGTTGCAGAGGCCAACTGACCTGTGCCAAATGCGGGAACCACGAACACTCCTCCGACATCTGTGACAGTCCGCTCCATTGTCCAAACTGTGAAGGTGAGCACGCGGCATACTCTAGAGCCTGTCCTACATGGAAAAAGGAAAAAGACATAATCACACTAAAATACAAAGAAAATATCTCGTTCAGGGAAGCACGAAGGCGGTGTTCACCTTTCTATGGCACATTCTATGCTGATGCGGCGCGTCGGGGGGCAGCGCCGCAGCGGCCTTCGCCACAAGCCCAGCTCGCGCGCAGCGAGCCATTGGCTGTGGCTCCTGCCCCCGTGGTGGAAGCAGTTACCTCTGCTCCACCCACCCCGCAAGAAAGTCCCGCTACCCTAGGGTCGCTGGCACCAACACAACCACCGGCGAGAGCCTGCGCTACGCGAACCGAACACGCAGGACCGTCACGACCCGTCACGGTAGGCGCAGCCAAGGCTGCCTCACTCTCTCCGGCCCCAGCTGGCGCTGTCGACGAACAGCGCAGCCTGGACCCGAAGGCTGTCCCATCTACCTCCGGGCTGGTGGGCTCAAAAATCTCGTCCTCTGGCGAGACTTTCACGGGAAACCTCCCGCTCGTACGAGCGCTCGTCCGGCGCCTCGCAGGAGGCAATGGACACTACACCTATCCTAACGGCGCATCAAGCGCCCAAGGAGCGGCGAGCGTCCCTCGACCGCTCCAAAAAAGATAAGACTCGCGTCACAGGGCCCAGAAAGGGCCCTGCAATCTAAGGCAGTACCTCTTTCCTTTGTACACACAGCGCCAACTCACTTTCACAATGGAAACATAAATTATGCAGTGGAACGTGAGGGGTCTTCTTAGGAACCTCGATGACGTTCAAGAACTCCTACACAAACATAACCCAAAAGTGCTGTGTGTGCAAGAAACACACCTTAAACCAAAGCATACGAACTTCCTTACACACTATATCACTTTCCGCAAAGATCGTGATGATGCGCTCGCGTCGTCTGGTGGTGTTGCCATCATAATAGACAGAGTAGCATGTCAACGCATGCAGCTGCAAACACCACTGGAAGCGGTGGCCGTTAGGGCTGTTCTTTTAAACAAACTCATTACCATTTGCTCACTTTGTATACCCCCGCACTATCAGCTACACAAACATGAATTTCAGTCTTTTATAGATGAGTTGCCAGAACCTTACGTTGTTCTCGGTGACTTCAATGCACACAGTAGCTTGTGGGGCGACTCTCGCAACGATGCGCGAGGCCGGCTCATTGAGCAATTTCTGCTCTCTGCGGGTGCATGTCTATTGAATAAGAAGGAACCAACATTTTATTGCCTTGCCAACCAAAGTTATTCATCCATAGGTCTTAGCATTGCTTCTCCCATACTTTTACCTTATCTTAACTGGAGCGTTATAAAAAACCCTTTTGGGAGTGATCATTTTCCAGTACTCCTGCGAACAACAAAACAAAACGAATCTCCACCACAAGCTCCGCGGTGGAAGGTCAATACAGCCAACTGGGAAAAGTACCAACGTCTTACTGCAAGGATCTCTTGGGCCGACATGTCTTCCTTAGGAATTGACGCTGCAGTTCAATATTTCACTGCTTTTATAATTGACGCTGCCTTGCAAAGTATAGCTGAAGTAAGAAGTGCGGTAGGTAAACGTCGTGTTTTTTGGTGGAACGACGAATACCGTGAAGCTCGCAAGAAGCAGAACAAAGCGTGGGGGCTACTGCGCGATTCCCCCACTGCAGAAAATCTAATCAATTTTAAGCAGGTAAAATCTCAAGGGCGGAGAACGCGCCGGCAGGCCAGAAGAGAGAGTTGGCAAAGATACATATCAAGTATCAACTCCTACACGGATGAAGCTAGGGTATGGAACAGGGTTGGTAGGGTACAGGGTCTACAAACATTCTCCCTTCCATTGGTGAACACACATGGAGACACATTGGAGGACTAGGCGAACTTCCTGGGCGCACACTTCGAACATGTGTCCAGTTCGTCACATTACTCCGAAGCCTTCCAACGGTATAAAACACAGGCAGAAAGGCAGAAGTTAGAACGCAAAAGTGCAAAAAGTGAGGGATACAACCGGCCTTTCTGCTTGGCAGAGCTGCAGGCAGCACTAGCTTGCTGCAACGGGTCTGCCCCAGGTGCCGACCGTGTAGTATACGAAATGTTGAAAAATCTACCACATGAATCACATAACACCCTCCTTTGTCTCTACAACGGTGTATGGTCGTCCGGCGAGATCCCCTCTGCGTGGAAGGAGGCTATTATAATTCCAGTTGTGAAAGAGGGCAAGAATCCATCTTTGGTTTCCAGTTACAGGCCTATAGCCTTAACAAGTTGTCTTTGTAAAGTTTTTGAAAAGATGATAAACCGCCGGTTGTTACATTTCCTCGAATCCAACAAACTACTTGACCCCTATCAGTGTGGCTTTCGAGAAGGTCGGTCCACTACTGACCATTTGATACGTATCGAGGCACAAATTCGTGAAGCATTTGTCCATAAACAGTTCTTCTTGTCTGTCTTCCTCGATATGGAAAAGGCTTATGATACAAGGTGGCGGTTTGGAATTATGAGAGACCTCTCGCACTTAGGCGTGCGTGGTACAATGTTAAATATAATAGAAAGCTACTTGTCGAACCGCATATTCAGTGTTCGAGTGGGCAATGTACTATCAAGACAATTTGTGCAGGAAACCGGAGTTCCTCAGGGAGGGGTACTCAGTTGTACTCTTTTTATTATGAAAATGAATTCTCTTCGTCTGTACATCCCACGTAACCTGTTTTATTCTACGTATGTAGATGATGTGCAGATAGGGTTTAAATCCTGTTCTCTCGCAATCTGTGAGCGACAGGTCCAGCTTTGTCTCAACAAGGTCTCGAAATGGGCTGATGAGAACGGGTTCAGACTGAACCCACAAAAAAGCACTTGCGTCCTTTTCACAAGAAAAAGAGGTCTACACCCTGATCCTGAAATTTTCATGCTGGGTGAGCGTCTACTAGAGCACTGCACGGGCTCGGGCCTACCCGAAAACCCGGGCCCGGCCCGGCCCGTGGGCCGGGCCGGGCCGGGTAAAGTAGTTTTCGCGGCGGGCCCGGGCCGGGCTCGGGCCTGAAGCTCCGGGCTTAGGGCCGGGCCCGGGTTTGAGGTGGCGGGCTCGGGTCGGGCCGGGCTTGGACTTTGCTCCGTTCTTAAAGGGTCATTAACGCGAAACACTGAATCGGTTGAGACCAATAAAGTGTACTCTGAGAACCCGAATGTCATTAATTCCACCATCAACAAGTTTATTATTGAAGGAGAAAATCAAGGTCAAAGTTCTATTTTGAAATTTCGCGCTGAAATCTCCGCCCGTAACGTCACGGATTTCAAACTGTATTCGTCGTATTTTGGGGACATTGGCTCAACGAAATTTCCAGAAACTTGGTATGTTAAGTCTATGACCCCCTCAGAGGTCAATGTATTTCATTTTTACCCGTTATTAACTACCTAGGGCCCAGTAGATTCCGTCAGAATGTATGACGTCAGGGCGTTTGCTGCGTGAATTTCAAGTTGGCGTCGTTACCTGCATTTTCCTGCGAGTTTTCTCTCTTAGCAAGAGCCTTGTCGCGGCGAGCGTGGTGCTTTTGGAATGGTAAAAGAGTAATTTACTGATAATAGAAAAATCGTTTTTCTCTTTAATGTGCCTTGCTCCGCACACGCTGTGCATACATATATGTCCCACATTTTATCTCGAAAAAACGCTTTTCTTTATGTGGGGTAAGCTATTTGGAGAAGTTTGATGAGGGATAAGCAATGAACTTCTTTTGCTTCTTGCATATGAGCTGCTTCATTTATCTGAAACGGGCGACCTAAAAGTAAATAGACCAGGCGCTTATAGGTAACATCTCGCTATTTCGGGCTTTATTTGCTTTCGTTATTATTTTATATCCCAAATGTTACTCTGTAATCGCAGTAATAAATGTAATATACTAAAATTATACCTATGAGATGTCATCGCAAGAGCGATCACAGAGATACAAAGCGGGGAAACGTTGTTGAAAGTCAGAGCCCCTCTCTAAAACGAAAGCACTGCACGGAGTTTTGACACATAGAATCCCTATAAAGGCACATTCTTTTTCTGTGACTCTGTGACGGCTCCCAGTGGTCATGAGGCGCGAGATGGACATGCACAGCCTGCTTTGTGTGCCCACATTGTTAACGTCTGAGCTTTCGTCTTGTTGCGCCATATCAGGGGTCTCATACTCACCTCAGCTAACGGGTCGCATTCACGAAAATTTACTCCCGCAAGTAGGGCAATGACGAAGGTAGGAGCGTGGGAGGGGGGAGCAGGTTTTAAAACTACCGTCATTTCATAGCAGACCTTTTCCATATCTTCATATACGGGATCATTTCTGAAGGGGATTTGGCGGCAGAATTCCAACAACATATCGATACTCATTGTTGCAAAATAGTGCGGAACGGAGCAACTTAATTGGAGCGCGCCAGGCTCTATCGAAGAAGAGGAAACCGAGGGGCATCGAGTGCACGTGCACGTGGACGGCGCAGCAGTTCGCCTTTAGTATTGCCATTAAACGGACGTCTCTCTTTCACGTCTGGGGAACCAGTCATTTCGTATCACCCATAATGACTAATATCTCGACGCCGATTCTGAAATATAGCTTTTGTTTCACGGTGATGTATCTACACACTGTGACCGCAGGGGGTGCCTCACGAAAAATATGTTTTCGATCTGTCATGCCTGTGTATCTCAAGAACATACTTAAAAAGAAAAAAAAATGGGATGAAGACAGTCATGTGCGGGCGGAGTGCCGCGAGCGAGATGGTCCGCGAGCCTCGTGTTTGAGGCCCTAAGCTACATGATGCTGCCGCAACAGCGTTGGAATGTGCAGGAATATGTCCATTAAACAAGGCGTGGGGTCAAGTATATTCGCTTGACGAAATATCTGGCTTGAAAAAGGACAATGGCAGATTCGGTGCCGGGTGATGTCCCCTTACCTCGAACCATATGCATCCAATGAGTAAGCTTCGAGAAGCTTAGTCGCGCCTTTATTACCAAACTCGAGCGAACCGCGAAAATATATCGAAATCGCTTCGTCCACCTCTTGCCACTCGTAACCGCGTAGTCCAATGACCACCTTCTACCGGTACAACATCGCTGGGAAGGCATAAACCATTAAAATATAGAAAAAACGAGCACGGTGCAAACCGTGCATAACATACACTGCTGAAAACTGCAAGGAGAAGCCCTCAAAGAGGAGTTTATAGATGACATTGAAGAGTGGCACGACGTTCGAGAACGAGAGAAGTGAAGGGATGAGCTGGACAGCTATGGTCATTCTGAAGAGGTCCACAAAGACATCCTAGATTTGCTCCAGTGGTGGAAGTAAAGAACAGCGACTGCCGACCAAGGCAGATGTGGTGTGCCAGTGCGGCCAGTGCGAGCAGTGCAAGAAGCTTTAGCGCTGCAGGATATGTGATGCAACAGCGCATGGCGTGCTTAAAGCAGGAATCTCTTGATACTTTGACTTTTCGCACAATAACATGTGAAGAGATAAACTATAAACTATGCCATAAGAAACTTATAGACTGTATATACTAGCAATGATGTGGTAATATGAAAATAATGCTATGACAAATACTTTTTTTTCTTCCTTTCGGCTGCTTATACGCATGCACGTGGGGCACGCGGTTCATATACCTTTACCTAGATAAGTGTATTTACAACAACGGTCACAAATTTGGTTTTTTTCCCTCTGTTTCTCTTGCTGTGGCAAGGTGCTACAATGGTGAAGACAGGTGCTACATATCGAAAAGGGTGCACGATTGGCTTTGTGGCTAGAGCATGCTATAAATCTCAATAGGCTATAGAGTGCAACTCTGCCAAGCCAATCTAGAACACATGCTCTGGTGGTGCTCTGTGTTACGCGGCGGCGAAGTCATCACGCCTTCCAAATGGGAGGCTGTTACCAGCTCCGCGCAAGAAGAACAGCTATATGAGCAGTCCAACGGGCCCGCGACGCAGCAGAGAGACTTGGTCTTTCTGTTCCGATGTCGGAGCGGCCCGCAACGTGCTAGAGCGCGTTGCGATGGACCATAATAAAGTTTATCCATCCATCAATCCATTCTTTGTTGTTATTGCGCTCCCTATCGAAACTGAACTCGTGCTGCAAATCACTTTCTTCGCTACAATGTCTGCTACAAAACGCCCTTCATGGTCCCCAGTGTATTTGCAGAACAAATGGGTAAAGTATACCACTGCCGAACAAACATTCATTGAATCCAGTATGTCCGCTCAACTGTTTGCACCGTGAGCCCCTTTTTACAAGAAATTATCGTATGTTAAAGTATAATTGTTAGCGAAACATGCGCCAACAAAGCGTAGATATTTGCCACTTAAAACACCTTGCTGTCGATTCCATGTTCGGGCAACACCACCTAGATTACTGGGTCGGGCCTCAGTCGGGCCTGATCTGTGGTCGGGCCGGGCCGGGCCGGGTAGGCGAAATTTTTTCTCGGGCTCGGGCCGGGCCCGGGTCTCACTTTGAGTCACCGGGCCGGGTTCGGGCGGGTAAATTTGAACAAGTTCCGGGCCCGGGCCGGGCCCGGGCCGAAAATTGCGGCCCGTGCAGTGCTCTAGCGTCTACCTGTCAACGGAGAACACAAATTTCTAGGCAAAATCTTAGACGCAAAGTTAACCTTTGTACAGCACATAAAATATCTTAAAAATAAATGTATGAAAACAATGAATATCCTAAAAGTGCTGTCACGCACAACGTGGGGCAGCGATAAAGAATGTCTGATGAACCTCTATAAAAGCCTCATACGCACCCGTCTAGATTATGGAGCGATCGTTTACCAGTCTGCAACGCCAACTGCTCTGAAAATGCTGGACCCTGTCCACCATTTAGGCATTCATCTTTCCACAGGTGCCTTCAGAAGGAGCCCTATAGAAAGCCTCTACGTGGAATCAGACGAGTGGTCTCTTCATTTACAGAGGTCATACCTATCTTTTAAGTATTTTTTGAAAGTGAACGCAAGCACTGATCATCCCGCATATCCTGCTGCAAATGACCTGTCCAGTTGCCAGCTTTTTCACAACAAACCCGCAGTGAAGGAGCCTTTCTCGCTGCGTGTACGAGCTCTCGCTGTAGAAACAGGTGTCCCACTGCTCGAACACAGCTTAATGGCTCCTACTTTACAGGTCGCGCCTTGAGAGTGGCAGGTTATAGACTGTGATACTTCTTTTGTAGATGTCACAAAGCATGCCCCCCCTCTACACATCCAGATGTATTTCCGTGAACTGCAGCACAAATACCCTTGCGCAGAAATTTTTACAGATGCGTCAAAGTCCCATGCTGGCGTGTCCTACGCAGTCGTCGGTCAATCTTATTCTCACTCTGGTACTCTGCACCCTAACACAAGCATATTCACAGCAGAGGCACACGCAATACTGGAGGCCGTAAAACACATTAAATAAATGAAACTAAGAAATGCAGTAATATATACAGATTCCTTAAGCGTGGTGAAAGCTTTAAAAACCCTCAAAACATACAGAAATCCTGTTATTGTATCACTATACTCACTCCTGTGCACCGTATACTCGGCCGAACAGCATGTTGTAATATGCTGGGTGCCAGGACATCGTGGTATAAAGGGCAATGAGCTGGCTGACGAGCTCGCCATATCAACTCATGCAAACGCTACTCCATCGTCCACAGCTGTCCCTGTAATGGACTTAAAGCCCCTATTAAGGAAAAAGCTCAGGGCTTACTGGCAGCGGTTATGGGACCGACAAGTAGAAAATAAGTTACACGTGATAAAGCCACACCTCGGTAACTGGCCACCCACATCAAACATACGTCGTACAGATGTAACACTCTGTCGACTTCGAATAGGACACACACACACAGCACACATGCACACCTCTTGTCCGGTGGTGATCCACCTTTGTGTGATAAATGCGGTGAGCCACTCACCGTGCTCCACATTTTAATACAATGCAAGGAACTGGATGCTATTAGAAGAAAACATTTTCCGTTTCCCTACCGACATCAAATACCATTGCATCCATCTATGTTCATAGGTAGGGAACCGCTTTTTACATACAAATCATTGTCCGCGTTTTTAAAGGATGTAAATAGTTTGCATGTCATGTTCTCCGGCAACCCGTAGCACTACCTCTGAGAAGAGGCTGCTGCTGCGGTGACTACAAGAAAATAGCACCTGCCTCGCGGCCCTTGGACACAAGGGCTGTGAACGAGGCATTCGTGCTCTGGCCATGTGTGTATCGTTCATTATCACGACTCCCTGTCAGTGATCCTCACTGCATACATCACGTCACTCTCATAATTTTATTACCTATATGTTTTACCCGCCCTAGGGCGCGGAATTTTAGGCCCATATACAGCCGTGTAACATTATCATAGCTCATATCCCCTGCATATCATAAATCGCGGATCATTCTTATATTTCACCTCTGTTCATGGCGCTCTTTGGCCAAGCATGGCCCTTGCGCCATTAAAACCCAGATATCATCATTAGATTAACTTCAGGGTGTTGCATGGCTTTTCCAGCTCACAGTTATGTTGATATAATCCCTCTACAAAGGTTTTATGCTGCATTCATTAATAGTCACCTCTCCTGACACGTAGAGCCATGAGGAACATTTACCAATCTTATCCATTCTTGATTAGGTGGTTTCAAAACATGCTGTGAGAACCATAACCAACTCGAAGCATAATAACCTGTGGGGTCTGTAGAGAGCCACTCATGGAAAAAACAGTGATGTAGTCCGCTCCGTAGTACACTGACCACATGGTCGTTTTTTATTAGCACCTTTTACACAACAGTGAGTTCACTAACCAAATCATACAAATAAATAAAGTAACATGGCAAATAACACACTAGAATGCCAATATACACACAGAAAACAACGTGACACACAAAATGTACAGAAAATGCGACATCGCCGACGTTCGACTCACCGTGGGAGTCCGCGGGAATAAGCCCTAGAGTCGCCCCTACGTACCTCACGATCAGAGACGACTGTTTACGAGCAGTCATCATCAGCCTGTCTATGCCCACTGCAGGACAAAGGCCTCTCCCATGTTCTGCCAATCAACCCGGTTCTGTGCTTTCTGCTGCCACGTTATACCTACAAACTTCTTAATCTCAACTACCCACCTAATTTTCTGTCTCCCCCTAACGCGTTTGTCATCTCTTGGAATCCAGTCAGTTACCCTTAATGACCACCGGTTATCCTGGCGGCGTGCTACGTGCCCGGCCGATATCCATTTCTTCTTCTTGATTTCAACTATGATATCCTTAACCCCTGTTTGTTCCCTGACCCACTCTGCTCTCTTCCTGTCTCTTAAGGGGAGTTGCTACTCGAAAACAATTTTTTTTAATTTCTTGACTTAGAACTTTGAAATTTTGGGTAATAGTAGAGTTTGTGATGCTGATTTCAAAACTGTAATTAGTTTTCTGATAACTGTAATAGTTCCAGAGTTACTACAACTATGACAACAAAATATTGGGTTTTTTGTGCACACTTTTTAGCTTATTAAAAATTTTGACACAGAATCCCAAGATAGCTCATTTTGCTGCACATGAGCAGTACAGTACTAAAAAGTACCTCGAATGTCTGCTTAACTTGCTACCTTTTTTATAAAAAATCGAGGGTACCAAATGTATATTTTACATCTCCCCTATCAGCATATAAAGTTATGAAACCAAAAATATGTAATGTATAGTGCAACTTCATATAGATATGTGTATTTTAGAATGGCTGAAGAAGCCCTGTGCAAAATTTCGTTATGATAGAACTATTTTAAGTGCATGAAAGTTTGTGCACAACATGTCAGAATTGCCTCAAAATGGAAATTGAGAAAAATGCATTTAAAAGTTATAAACGTGTGTATTCTTCAATATACAGTGCAATTAGCATGAAACCTTGTGAGAGCATAGAACAATCCACGCTCTACTAAAAACATCGGGCTCCATATGTTAATCCTTCCCAGCCCTTAAGTTAGCCATAAAGGTGCACTCTCTTCACCATGTGGCAGTGATGAGCCCATGGCTCGGCTGCTTTGCGTGCAGACAGACACTCTTTTGATTCGCCTCTGGTCATGTGAGTGGCCCAGGGTGACAAGTGCTTCAGGTGGCAGTATATCAAGCTCTTCAAGGATGTGCTCAAAGTTTGAATATCCCTTATTGAAGAACGAGGTAGTCAGCTTCCACAGCTGTACAGGATAACAGCGTTGTCTTTGGACACAGAAGCCAGTGTTGAGCAAGTCCACAACACCTTGCATCGTTCCTTGTAGACAGGGAACCAAGAGCTTTTCATCTGTGAAGTGCTTATATAATGGATGTGCAGGCAACACCTGTTCGTTGGTCAGGATTAGAGTGTAATCTGGTACGCACTCCCAAAGAGCTCTGGCTCGCCTGTGCTTACACCAGGAAGTCACTCCTTCTGAACAGAATTCGAGACTTCCTGCCATGTTGCTAAAATTAAAGTAGGATGCTCGCATGGCAAGATACATTTCCTGGACATTTAATGTGGGTGGTTATTGCAATTTCGTAAATATTTTGCAGCTCTTGTGTTGCATCATCTTTCAACTTATCTCCACATGGAGGTGGTAATGGCAGTTTACAGAGTGCCGTGCCATGGTGCTTGGCCACATGATTCATGCTTTCCTCTTTACCACATCAACTTACCATGCACTGTGGCCTCAGCACCTGCTGTGGCTGAGGCCAGAGTGACATTGCCTGACTGAAATAGATTTTTCACCAATTTCTAATCTGAATTCACCCTTGATACTCGGGGAAATAAAAGTTTAATGACCAAACATAATTTTACAAGTAAAATGTCAAAAGTGACAATTTTCTCAAAAAAGGCCATTTTTCGAGTAGCATCTCCCCTTAAGGTTACACCTATCATTTTCCTTGCCATCGCTCGCTGCGTCGTCCTCAATGTAAGTTGAACCCTCTTTGTAAGTCTCCAGGTTTCTGCTCCGTAGTTAAGTACCGGTAAGATGCAGCTGTTATATACCTTCCTCTTGAGGTATAGTGGTAGACTACCATTCATGATTTGATAATGCTTGCTGAATGAGCCCCATCCCATCCTTATTGTTCTAGTTATTTCACTCTCATCGTTCGGCTCCGCGGTTACTACCTGTCCTAAGTAGACGTACTCCTTGACAACTTCCATTACGAGCAGTACCCAACCCTAAAAGAGAAAGAACCCTGCGCCTCATGACCCCGTGTAACATCGCCGCCAGGTGGCGCCACTGGTGCCATAGCGGGAGCACAGCGCCAATTCTCGCTCGGCAGCGACTACGCTAATTACGATGCAAGGGTGCCATGAGGTGAAAACCTCACGAAGGTTGGGAGCACCCCTGCATCCCCCAACCTTCAGTCAACACATCCTGGCAGAAATACTCATAAAGAGCTGCGCAAGCTCTAAAAAAAGACGGCAATACAGGTGGCATAAATGCAGTAGAACCCCTATGTTACGTTCCTGGGTGCTGCGTTTTCCTGGCTCTTTACGTCGTTTTCGGCTGGCCCCAGCATTGCTTCCATAGGATCCAATGCATTGGGAACCCCACTGTTACGTTGCAACTGTGGGGCCGTTCCCACATTGTACATTGCGAACTGGCCCTCCGAGACGGCCCAGGCGGCCATATTGACTTTTCACGTGTCTTGGCTTGCTTCACTTGGTGGCTTGACGATCAAATTGGCAGCCAGAAGCGGTGAGGGCGACATCTATGAGGCATTTTCAGTCCCGCCACCAAAAACACGACCGCCGAGATCTGTATTTTTCATCTAAACATGGAGGCTCCGACGTGTTTGGGTGCTAAAAGTTTGTTTTTATGCATTCAACAAAAGTATGAACTTCGAGATTAGTTTTTGTTGCCTGGAGTCATCCTTCTTGCGTGGACAGGGTGCCGGGGTCGGCTCGTAGCTATCGTTATTGTAGGAAATGCTTTTCGTGGTCTTCTCACCTTTCCTGTCTCTCTATTGTGGGCTTTAGTGTTGGCCCTGTGTTTGTGTGGTGTCGTCTAGTGCTGCCACACTTCCAACGCACCAAATAGACACAGGATGGCACCAAGAAAACGGAAGCCACTGCAAGAGAATTTCTCATTTTTCCCAGTTTCTCGGCTCTTACGTTTCCCAGCTCTGACGCTTCTTTTTACGGCCCCGTGAAAAACGTGTCAGTGGGGTTCTACTATATCCCTATGCAATGTCCGCGCTCCCCGACACAGCCGCTGAATTGACATCGCTGCACAGGCAACTTGTCTGCAGGCTCGACGACATGACTCCTGGCCCAGACTCCGCAAAGGCAATGAGGCAATCAGCACTAGAAAGTACCACTTGTGCCGACTCGTTTTCCAGCCGAGAGAGTCACAACTGCCGAGGGTTGTGAGAATGATTCATGCGGGTGTCGGTTTGAAGGCAGCTGTGTAGGTTACAGGCATCTCCATTGCCTGTGATATCTCGACCGCATTCCTGGCCAGCGGCAAAGACGATGTGCAGAAGACAGCCAGCCACAGGTGACATCACTCCTGCTGCGTACACTCAAAACACTCCTGACAAAATGGCGCAGTAGGACAAAGGAAAGCAGCTACGTGGGCATCGCCCACAAGCACGGTATTCAGTATGGCTAGCAAAGATAACGGCAGCAACTGAGACGCCAAGGTCAAGTGAACAAAGGTCGCTTTTCTTAATTCATGCAATGCAGCTAGAATGATGGAAGCAAAGTGTGACACGTCAACGCCACGACCCAACTGGTTGTATCCCACTTGCGACTGGCAGCTCTGAAGAACCTTAGGCCTAACGAAAGGCAGAAGTTCAGTGGAAGATGGAAGCTTGAAGAGGTGAAAAGTTTGTGGATGTCACTATTGCCGACGTTTCGACAAGTTCACTTTTCTTCTTCAAGGCTGAGGACAAGTCAGCTTGTTGAAACGTCGGCTCCAGCGACACCCCGTGTTCACAAATTTTTAATTTCTGTAGGTCTAACGAGTAACTCGACAACAACCAGCACCCAAAATAGGTGCAGAACCGGCAGACACCAGGAGACATCAGCTCTGTGAGGTGGCCCTACTCCGCTCGCTGCATGCAGCAACTGATCGAGTGATCAGCGCTCACCGTACCTGACGGGGTCATAACGCTTGGTGCCGAGCCGCGATACCAGACAGCGCGACACCCGTGTCCCCTGGCAAGCCAGCCCCCTGAGCCACAACTCCCAGAGTCAAAGAGATAGAAGAAGCTATTACAAAGCTGTTATGCTCGAGGTTTGCCGTGTGTCATAGAAAGAAAATTATCATCATCATGAACCGGTGCACACTCTCTTCGTCCTCTTCTGCTTTGTTCCCAGAAGACATGTGCCGATTTGTCCAGCGTGAAATGCAATAACTCTGATGGGCGAGTGAACGAGTACAGAGAGAGAAATACTTGGCGAAAAAAATTTTTTGGTGAGACGAGATTCAAACCTGCATAGCCACAATGTGGGGCACTTGTCGCTTCCGTCTGTGTTGGCACACAAACACAAGGTGAGGCACAGCTTGCTGTTTTTGCTGCTCTTACATGTGTCTCCCTTTAGTGCGTGCATCTTAAACAGCAACGTCTGTATGAATAGTCTTGTTTAGTCGCCATTATATATGTTGGCATCAGTGTAGTTGTCAAGGATGCGGGGCAACATTTCCGCGAGGTACTTCTGCTTCAACTCCACGTTAAGCAACGGAGCTCCCTTGCCAGTGACAGCTTTATATGCAATTCCATACCTCTCTTTGAAGCACTGTATCCAGTTACACCTGGCTAGAAGTTGACATTGTTAATCATTAGGGCAAACTGCTTCTATATGTGGGCAGAATTAGTCCAGTGATGTGCAAGTTTATGGTACAGGCACCAAGAACCCACTCATAAAGTGCCTCTACCACCTCCTTAAAGGCACTTTGTCAAACGTGTTTGGGCCTATTGCCTGCCAAGTAGCTTCTCTTGTCGAACTTCTCTGCCGAGCAGATGCGATTGTCAACACTGTCAGTTGCAATAGCAAACTCCTTCACCAAGTTACACACTATTTTACCCTCTTTGTGGTTCTTCACAATACTGTGCTTGGTTTCCAAATCAATAGCACTGAGTTTTCTTTTCGCCGGCAATGTCGTGCAATGCCAATAGTCGGGGAGCGGATCAGCCATCTTCCGTTTCCACAGCGGAAAAAGCATGTGGCCAGGAACGACTTCTACACCACCAACAAAGACCAGCAACTTAATCCATTGGCAGAACTTTGCAGAATGAGGGACAGCAAGCAAACTGGGAGCAGTGCCCATGCAGTGCACTTGGGGTGGTCTCTTAGTGTTTTGGAGGGTGGCTCATGGCGTGGAGTAGCCTATTCATGTGGTGGAAAGGCGATAAGAGAGGCACTCAAGGCTGGTGATGCAGAGAAGGCTATAAACAAGGCAGTGATTCCACTCCTGCGCCGTAGTGTGCCAAATTGGATTTACTGCGCCTCCTGATAACATCGACGGAAATTGCACCAAACTGTGCCAGTCTCGGGTTTGGGGGCGTCTGTCACAGGCAGTCGCACTGCCAGCGCATCAAAACATGTGCAGCTTGATCTTGGGGCCGCCACAGTCACAACCACAGACCAAGAATTATTTCTCTGAATAAACAGCGCACGTGCGTGCGTCCCGTGTGAGCCATGACGCCATGCACGGTGCCGACGCAGCTTTTGTTGTGCAAGTTGGCTCGACGACAAAACGTGCTCTCCGCAGAGGCTCGTGACGTCTAGTCCAATCGGCAGCCTGAAAGTGTGGCGGCGATTCATTGGCGAACGTCATCTGTTCTAGAAACGCTGCTGATAGCTCGTTTCAAGAGTCGCACGCCACGTAATGAAAGCAATGTTCAGTAATAGCTACGTGTGTGCCACTAAAATGTCTGTCACTTCTGTTTCTGGACATCGCAGAATGAAATCTGGCATCGCTAGCAATAGATATATGGAACAATAGCAAATTTTCTATGCTTCGCATCCATGGAAGAGCACCTGAACAGTGGGAACGCATTGACACTTTTCTTCAAATATACTTTATCCATAGATCTTCATTCAGAAGAGCTTTTTCATAATTCCTTCCATCAGCACATCCGGGTTTGTAATTTCTCTTGCAGTAAATACCCCCTAAGAAGCCCTGCCCTTTCGGGCTCGTGAGTGCCAGGGTCCCAATTCGAATTTTTTGCTTGGTTTTCTTTTAAAAATGTCATCTCATTAATATAAGCATGCCTCCTGGTCAGAGCAGCTGCAATCTAGTTTTAGTATGTGCAGCTGTCAGTAGCGGGCCCGTTGCTGGCAGCCCACTGTGAAGCGGCTGCGCCATTTTACATGTCTGCCCCTTGCTTTCTAGGGTCAACAGCTCACGGTTAAAAAAAAAATATCGCCAGGCCTGCGCCGAACACGCAGCACAGTCACAGCATAAGCTGGAAGAGCGGCCTTTCTAGATCGTGTTGTAAACTGTCTTTCGGCAACTAATACAAGTGCACTTGCAAGGTACCCTCTACGCCATAAATAATTTTTGTGAACTAGGGAAGCACCCACTATGCCATTATTCGTCATTCTGCGGAGAAGCGTGGCACCCGCTACATATCTGTAAGGCATTATCTGCACTTTGTATTGTGGCTAATGACGATGAAGAATTATGGCTGAGCCCTTTGTAATGGGTTGGAAGCATTCGACGACCCACTCATTGTGCAGTTTGCATTGTGTGACGCTTGGTTGTTATTTTATTCTTCTACGGCCGGCAGGCTTGGCCTGACGGTCCCGACATGGGAGTCGCCCGCTGCGCGCTGGCGCGCGTCTTGCAGGACCTCAATAAAGTTTTTCAACCAACCAACCAACGACACTATATTACAAATGTCAACACGATTCCTTGCCTGACATTACACCCGTACAGGGTGTTTTTGCGAAGGTGTTTCAAGCATCACCGGGGCTCTGTGGTAGAATACTCGACTGCCACGCAGAGGGCCCGGGTTTAAATCCCATTCGATCTTTGATATTTTTTCTTTCGTTTTTTCTTATTTCACACGATAGTGGTTATGGACACCGGCTGCAGATAACTACGGCACCAAAATTGGCTGTTGTTGTGATCTCATAACAGTTTTCGCTGCAAAATCACAGTTTTGCTTAAGAGCAAAGCAATGAATTCAATGCCAACAGATTGTATTGTTATGCGAAGCAAGGCAAACAACTAACTCTTTTGGATCCGATCTCGCATAACTCAACAAAGCGCTGGTTTAAGGAAATATGGCCGCTCCAGGAACCGAAGCGGTTTTCGTGCTATCAGTTCTCTAATTGAATGCACAGCAAATTTACAAGCCGTCTCCTGATGCCAATCTCAAGATAGCGTGCACGCCAGCAACTGCGCCCTTCGAGCGCCGCAGCCCCTCGCCTTCCCTGGCGTCCCTTTATGCTCGTTGCGAAAAACGGGTGGGACGTTTCCTCTCTGTTCGATGAGCAATCGACGGCAGGCCTCGCACGCGTAAGGATGTTATCGCATGCGCCCTCCATGCAACGGAGATAGCTGGCTCGTTTCATCTCCGCTTCAGCCGCAATCATCGCCAGCTTTTACTCGCGGGTAGAATACATAAGGTGACGTTATCAATTTGGACCTTCACAATATATTTTAAAATTGAAACTAGGTATGTGCTAATGTCATTCTTTTTGGTTCAAAGGGTAGTGGAAGCAACCTTGAATAGTAGCAGGATTTGACTTTCGGTAGAATGCAAGTGATAACCTGTAAAATATGTCATGTTTTAAAATTTACTATATTTAGAGCATATAAACTGGTATGACAAGCTTTTAAACTTAAAAAATGATGAAGCGGTAGGAGGGTAATGTGTTCATTTAACCTTGAAGTGGAGCTTCGCGGCAGTGTGAATTTCCCCTTGAAATGTGTATTCACGGTATAGCACCCTTCCACTGCAGTGAAACCACCTTTACTGTGCTTTCATGCAGTTTATATATGTCTGTTCGTTCATTTCAAATACTACTTCTATATTTCGGATAATTTAAATTTGTGTCAAAGCGAATTCAATACTATGTTATTCGTTTGAATATTCAAAGTGCTCGAATATTCGCACAAGCATAGTTATGAGTTACCACATGTTGCCAGTGCTCGGAAAGTATTGGTCAACCCTGCCTAACCTAGCTTTGCTTTTTATTGGCAATGTGATGCCTCTTCATTGCTTTGAGCAGTTTCAAAGTGCTCTGCATTTTGCAGACGAGTTTCAGCCAAGTAGAGAGGAGCCCAACTTTGACACAGCCTACAAAATGCGGCCTCTTAAGAATTGTGTATTGCAATGGTCAAAGGTGACTGTTCCAAGCATAAATTGCACAAAGTTGAAGATTGAAAACCATGCGATAAGATTTTGCACAGTCTGTGCGGTGCCCTTGTGCTTTACGGCAGCAAAGAATTGTTTTCTAGACTTCCATATAGCAAAGAAGTATCGATATGTGTCCCAGCCTGTAACTTCTTTTTTAGAAATGCAGTTATCTTTTTGACTGCTTTTTTTGCTCTTTGTAAGGCCAACCCAAACAAAATACATCATTGTATCATGTTTCCAGTACCTAGCTTTCTTGTGTACTTCAGGTGGTTAAACGGCCAATGTAACTCACACAGGAGTTCTTTTCCATGCGGCACGGTTGAGGAGAAGAGAAGCCAGGCCATCGTGTTCGATTCCTGAGCTCAAGCACCCTCCAACTTTTTTTTTAATTTCTTCATTGATTTTTATTAAATTTGCGGAGTTTATGTTTATTTGTGTGCTGATTTCAAATATGCAGTTATTTTTCCAGTACATTATGTAATTTTTAAAATGTTATATAAATTCATATGCCTTTGGGGAGCAATTTTTTTTTACTAAAAAGCTGACAGAGTTAGACAGGGTAAATCAGCAGATCATAGTAATCTGGAATCAGAACTGAATGCAGTACAACAAAAATAGATGTTCTGAACCAAGTTGAACAATAGTTATGGCATGTTGAACATTCACCAGTGAGTCAATTTCAAGCTGGGATTTCGCTCACGAATCACAGCTTGACATTTGGCGGGAATGCGGACAGTACCACCAAACCGACAAAGTTGTTTGCAGATTTCGGACGCACTTTATAAACAGAAGGAACAAAACACACAGAAAGAACAAAAAACGCAAACACAGAGAAAGCAGGAACTGGCTACTGTGCATCTCTACTTAATAGAACAGTCAGATAGTCCAACACAGGCTCATCGACTGGTGGGTCAAGCTACTTGAGCTAGGCGAGGTGATGCACGCCGACAATTGGAGCGACAGTTTCAAAGAGGCTGATGGCGACACGCGAAGTCTAATGAAAAGACCGGGGTCTCGAGGCGAGATGTTGAAGGCACAGAACACACACGGCCACATGGAACCCTCAGCTCGCAACTTGTGGATGCGTAGGCGAGCTTGGACACTCGGGCTTGGACACCCGACTCTGCCGAATCCCAAACACTGTCTGCCTTCTCTTTTATCCCCTTCAGGCGCGAATTATGATGCACTGTCTGCAAATGTCTCAAATTTGCATAACGTAATTCTAAGGCATCATTTACGTGCGCAAGCGCATCGGGGAAAGCCGGACGAGTCGATTGTCCGCTCTTCCACCACAGTCTTTGCGTTTTGCGTCATCGTTTCCAAATGCTCCACGCGAGAGAGCCGTAATCTATTCCGCACTTTGCTGGTATCAGCGGCGCTCATCACGAGACACAAATTTGCAATTGGTGGTTGGCACGTAGTTAAGTGGGGTTCGCGGCAGGTACCGAATGTATTCACGAGAGCCTGGGTGCGTGCCAAAATGCCTGGTAGGTGTACTGGGAGGCATTAAAGCTATTGCAGAAGTGAGACGGCTGAAATTGATTTGGGAGTCGTTTTTGGAGCAGCAAAATTTCGATTTTGGAGCAGAAGAGCCCTGATTTGGAGCAGTTAACAGAATTTTTTATGTCATCTAAAGAGCTTGAAAAACAGATTTGTAGCAACTTGGGGGGACAAGTACATATCTAAATTGGCCTAGGATAGACGTAACACTGAAGCAGCCTTTGGAGAAAGTATCACCAGGTATGAACTATACTACCTCTTTAAATACTATGCGACCTACCTAGCACGAGTAAGAAACGCATGAAATAATTGAAAAAAAGGTTCTGCAAACCAGGTTCACTTCATAAAAATTTGAAAAAAACAAAAATTTGCAGTGGCTTAGCTCGGCAATGCCAGGATATACGTAGCGTTAGCAAAGGTTCAGCTGATTATTCTTAGCTTTCCAGATTGTCTAGGATTATTAGCCTTCTTCTGTTCATTCTTCGTACGCTGAACCGCTAATTGCCAGGCAACTACTTCGGGATCCGATGAGATAAGCTTCTCGCCTCTTCTGCGCCGTTGAGCAGCATTTGCGCTCTCCTTCTCCATGGCCTTACCCACCTGCAAACGCCAGTCAGAGGTGCTATCACACGGCTCCAGCACAGTGTCAGACGGTGACTGCACAGCGAAGGCGAATAGCTGCGCGCGCGCTGGCGCCAGTGTGTCTACTATGGCTACGACGCCACTCCTCCTGAACACGCAGACCTGCAGCGGCGGTGGCGGAGAGCGCGTGAGATCGCAGTGGCAGACAGAGCGCGGTGGCGGAGAGCGCGAAGAGCGGTGAGCCAGCTGTGTGACATCACTGATCCTTCTGCATGCGCAGCACGGCTCATGAGGATCCACGCGAAATCGGCTCTGGCTAGGCAAGTGTAGCTGATGCTACAAAAGGAATGTGATTGCACAAGAATTTCACTTACATAGTAGCAGGCCTTTTAAAGATCAGTGATATAATTTAGCAGATTACTGCTTTGGCTTTTAATGCGATAGCAATTATATGGACATTCTGAACAGGTTTTTGCCATAGGCATCGCAGTCATGTTTCGTATAAAGTCCAAATCGATAACATCACCCAGCGCATCATATTTTTTACCCTTGGGTAAAAGCGCGCGAGCGAGGGCGACGAACGCGGCTGAGGCAGACATGAAAAAAGCCGACCAATCCCTGTTGCACGGAGGGCGCATGCAATAACATAACACCGCATGCTAAGCCTGTCGTTGATTGCTACTCATGCAGAGATTAAACGCGCCGCCTGTCTTGAAGGATCACGAAGGAACGTGAGGGAGGGGGTCGCTCGAGCAGCAACTGTGGACTTTGACTTTAAGGGCACGATCACGATCGCTGGCGTGCGCGCTATCTCGGCTGGCATCACAGATGGCTCATATACGCTTTTAAGTGATCTCAACGCTTCTCTCCTTTCAGCAGCCGTATTCTCTTACACCAGCGTTTTGTAGTTACGCGAGATCGGATCCATAAGTGTTAGTAAACTGCCAGCCTTACTTCGTATATTACAATTTGATGCTATCGCGTTCATTGCTTCACTTGCGGTGAAACAGATTTTTTTCTTGTACATCTGCTTATTTAGCTTTTCAAGCTTCTCCAGAGCTTCCTGTAGGTCAGTGTTTGTAAGGAAGACATCACAATAAGCGCCTTCAGCTCAGCCTCACGGTTAGCGCAGCGTCAAACCTGCTGCATACTTTGAACAGGCGAGAACAAAGGTGTGCTACCGCCGTTCGCTGCCCCGTCGTGCGGGACCGCCTTTGAGAGCGCGGCGCGGGCGCCCAGATACCTCGCCGCATTGACTATCTCATAAAGCTATCTCACACTGACTATCCCATACGGTACTGCGAGCATAGCGCCGTCGTAAGCGTACTGCATGCTTTTATTCGGGAACGACACAAAGGCGCTTCGCATCAGTCCGCTGCCGGCTTCGGCGTGAAAAACCGCCAAAGCATCGCGGAGATGCGCCGCATGCAGGAAGCTAGTTGTCGCCGCATTGATGCAACGAAGGTGATGCTTCTCCCGTGCACGGTATGGGTCGTAACGGTACGAACACTCCCAGAGCAAATGCACGTGTAAGTGAGCACATGCAGCAGAAAACCATTGCGACCAGAGGAACACAGTATGCACAACGAAGAACCGGAGAGCCATTCCCACTACGCATGCTGCTTGATAGCGCCAGAAGGCACAGCCTAGCGAGAAGCAGCAGTACACTTGGGGCACGACAGAACATTTTTGGGGCGCCACGCATATTTACAACAACCCAGAGGAGGTTGTGGCGGCATCATGGGAGCCCTCATTAGAAGGTGCATAGAAACACGGTTGGGCCCGTCTACGCGTTTTGCGAATGTCTCATTTTCTTGGTATTCCAGGCACTGCTATAGGTGCAACTTGGAAAATCATGTTGTCAACTCAGCCTTTTTTCCCAACGAACCTGACGTGGGCATCGAAATTCTGGCTTTCGAGGCTGTTTTTGAGCAGTTCGGTGCAATTTTTGCAATTTTCATGCTTTTGGAGCAGCTTGACGCAGGAAAACAGAATTGTATCAAAAATGCGCAATATGCGCAGCTTTCTCACCCCTGCTATTGCGGATCTGGCTGTGGTGATTTGACTGCTTGAGCGGAATAAAAATGCATGAATTCGTTTTTTCGGGCGATTTCCCGGTCCCTAGACAGTCCAAAAAATCGGACGTTGGCTACATTTATCTTCCGAAGTTCGAATACTTTGAATAGATGGCTTGCACCGACGCACAGAAACCGTCGTGTTGGAGCACCAGCAAGGGGGGGCATGACGTTTGCGATGTTACATTAATGCTATTGAAACATAACGTGCAGCTTCTTTCGTTATGCACACAGAGAGGCGTTCCTGCCACGTTGTTATCACATTGAAGAAGGTTAAGCGCAACTTCTTTGTCATCAAAGCCGCCATCGTGGAGTGCCAGTACATTAAAAAGTTGCATCCATGATGTCACGTGCAAGCTAATAATAATAATATCTGGGGTTTAACGTCCCAAAACCACGATATGATTATGAGAGACGCCGTAGTGGAGGGCTCCGGAATTTCGACCACCTGGGGTTCTTTAACGTGCACCTAAATCTAAGTACACGGGCCTCAAACATTTTCGCCTCCATCGAAAATGCAGCCGCCGCGGCCGGGATTCGATCCCGCGACCTTCGGGTCAGCAGTCGCGCGCCATAACCACTAGACCACCGTGGCGGGGCGCTATGGCGGGGTGCAAGCTATCTATAGTCAAATTTCGGTGCAAATCGAATTGAACAGCAAACACTATTAGAAAAATGTTCGAATATTCGCACACCCCTAATAAGTACCTTAGCCCATGGAGAAATAAGTATTTGAGGAGAAGAATCTGCTAGGCCACCGCAGTGCACTAGGGCAACCTGTATTGTAATGGAGAAAATGCGGTTTCCACCGCAGCACAACAGATGATGCTTCTGGCATGTTACCATCGTTTACATGTTCTATGGACGCGACGCATAAAAATCGTGATACTGTCTCGTATACTGTTAAATTTCCCATATTTCTGTTTGTAACGTCAATAAGTAAATGTGACAGATATTTGAATGGCAGTTATTAATATCTGCTGCCCTAATTACAGGCCGTACAGCACTCGAAATGAGCTCTTAGTAGAGTGGTCCCTGAGCAGACGTCTGCCGCCTCCCAGTGGCGTAGCCAGGGGGGGCTGACCGGGCTACAGCTCCCCCCCCCCCCCCCCGAAATATTTTCATACCGTCATGTACCAACGACCAAAACAGCCACCTGCGTCGGAAATAACCTGGATTTTTTTCTAAAATTCCTTTCCACAGTCGAAAAGACACTTCAGTGCGAAAATTGCTGATTTGGACTGGCTGTCCTCACTACGCCCATGGCGGCCGTGTAACTGGCTGCCATGCTGGCTGCGCAGCGCATGACCATCAGAAATACTCTGCAAACAGAGGCGTAGTGCCATTTGGATTGCGATTTTGTGACACAGTGACACGCTGATTAACGGGCTCCGCTCCCACGCTAAGCCGTGCTATCGCAAATTGTTGACTATTGTTGGCTAGCCGGACGCTCGGGATTAAGCTATAGAGAAGCTATTGTGAATACACTGATGCGGTGGGGATGTCTTGAACTGAAGGGTTTTATTGTGCTAGCGGAGGGCCCAAAAAGGGATAGTCATCTTTGATAGCTGTCCAGGGATGCTTCATTCTCTTGCCCCTGTACGGAAAGCGGAGAGTCATTTTCGACAGTCTTCTTCATCTTTTTAACTACTGCCCCTCATATGCGGGCGAAAAGTACAGTACTTCACTGTAAGCCCATTTCGTTGCTCTGAAGGACCCTTTGCAAAAAAGTTGCGCCGGTAACACACGGCACCGCACAGAGTTCCTTAGGTGGTTCCTGGCCTCCGCGATTAGTAACGGTTTCTCAGATGAGCGCCATAAAAAAGAGTGAGAGAAAAGAAAACAAAGAGGCTCCACTCGTTAAATCAGCAAGAGAGAAAACACGAGCGGGACTGCTTGACCATGTTGTCTTTAGAGGGTTGTCTTTAGAGCCGAAGGGGTGATCTTCTTCGAACGTTCGCCGCTGACGTTTGATTCTTTGTACACGTACCAGCGACGACGGCAGGGTCATGGAAGGCCACGATGTGCCCCGAACCAGGTATATTCTGCAGAACACACCAGCTGAGAGCCAAGGAAATGAGTCATCCTCACGGTGAAAACTGGAGGTGGGCAAACCATATGTGATCACCTCAACAGGTTGTCAGTCTCACTCAGTTGAGTACCCTCCCATAAGTAAAAGGGGCGTGGTAATATATTTTTAGGGCAGAGTTGGTCACAATGAAACGCGCATGATTGGACCCATGTGGAGGTTCCTTTTCCTCCAGGAAAAGAAGCGGGGGACACGAAGGGACATCGGCCTGCTAATCAGTCTAGTTGCTTGTCTAACGTGGTGTAGAAGCAGACCAGCAAATATCTTTTCTGGAAGTCTTTAGTGTGGCTCTGTATCGGCTGGCCACCTAAACATAGCCGTTCGTCTAGTTGAGACACGTAATTGATATCTGCAGCGTAGGCATCGTAACTTCAATCTCAGGTTAGCTCAACCTGCTTCAGATTGCCTTCAAGCACTAGCCCCCGGAAAGATCAACGTTGAAACTCCGCCGACATCGCAGTCGTGCCAGACCTCTCTGCGACTTCTCTCATCCTATCGTCGGGGACTCAACGCTTCCGGTCATCGCACGTATGCCTTCATCTGTTTATACTTTCGAACTTTCACATCTTTAGCTACTGTTAACTCGATTAACGTCTGCTGTTAACCTAGATGTACAGCCTGCGTTAATATTGTAGCGGTGTTGCAGCTATGACTATGGTGAGGTGTGCGAAGAAGAGGCAGACGACGTGTCGGTGTTCTTAAAGTAACAACCGCCATCTTGACTGCTAGACTGTCCTACACTGTAAATAAGTTATAAATATATTCGCAACATTTTGGTGGAGGTGCTGGGTACTACGCAAGACGGAACTCCGCAGCGGACGTGTCCTGGACAGCCTCAATATGTCAACAGAAAGCAACTCTGCTGCTGCCACTTCGACCGCGACTCCGGTACAGCCGGTCGTATTGACTCAACCGCGCGATCCCGGTAACTTCTGCGGCACCGACCACGTTGACGTCTATGACTGGATTGCGAGGTACGAGCGGTTTGCAGCGGTCTACCGGTGGGACCCTACAATGATGCTTGCCAATGCTGACTTCTATCTCTGCGGAACAGCAGGCGCGTGGTTTCAGGCTTTAACCAGTTGGGATGCCTGTAAACAGAAGCTTCGCGACCTATTTGGTAGAGCCGTCGGACGCCAGTGGACCGCTTCTAAAGAACTCTCCTGTCGGGCACAAACTTCGACCGAATCGTATGTCTCCTACATCTTTGACGTCCTGGCCCTTTGCCGACGTGTCGACACCAACATGTCAGAGGGTGACAAAGTAAGCCATTTGCTCAAGGGAATTGCGGATGATGCTTTTAATTTACTAGTGTCTAAAGACTGCTCAACCGTGGACGACATCATCAAAGAGTGCCGCCGGTTCGAAGAACTGAAGAGTCACCGCATTGCCCAGCATTTCGTGCGACTTCCGAACACGGCCGCTACATCATCCTGTGAGGACCTTCAGCCGCCATGCGGTGAACCGCCTACCAACGAGAGCGTAATTCGCATCGTGCGCCAAGAAATCGAGGCAGTGTCGCCACCATCTTTCCTGACGCGGCCATCTGATGATCCTCGACCAACGATCTCGTTGATCCAGCAGGTTGTGAGGGAAGAGCTTGCAAATGTCGGACTGCAGCCGGTGTGTTCATTGACGGAACCTCGTGTCAGTTCCATAACGCCTCCTCGTGTACCGGAAATGTTTCGCCGCTGTCATGACCCTGCCCAGTGGAGAACGCAGGACGACAAGCCGATCTGCTTCGTTGCCACGGTGTAGGACATATTTCTCGCTACTGTCGTTCTCGCACCTTTCCATCTCGCTCGTTTCCTGGCTATCGACGTGACGACAACCACCGGCCCCTGCAGTTTCCCGCTCGTGACGGTGGACCATACGATGAGGCTCCTGCGACATCGGTCCAACGCTCCAGCCGTTCGCCGTCCCCAAGCGATCGTCGCTTCCGGTCACCTCAGCCCCGTCGCCATTCGTCGCCCCGCCCTACTGGATGCCCATACTCGAAAAACTGAGCAATGCAGCTCCCGGAGGTGACGCTGCATTCTACCCCCGACCTGAAAACCCTCTGCTGACCCTCACTACGGACCAGAACCTGCTTGCTGTGGAAGTGGATGGCCTACCTGTTACTGCCCTCATTGATACCGGGGCCCATATTTCTATTATGAGCTCTGATCTCCGTGCACGTTTAAATAAGGTCCTTACGCCGCCCGAGTCCCTATTTGTACGTGTCGCTAGTGGAGGAACTCCGGCTGTACTCGGAATGTGCACGGCACGTGTGAGGTTCTCCGACCGCCAGACGTTCGTTCTGTTTCATGTTCTCGCTCATTGTCGTCATGATGTCATCCTCGGACTCGATTTCTTGTCTGACCATTCTGCTGTCATTGACTGCTTGGCCGGTGTCGTACAACTTGACTTGCCTGCGTCCGCCGACGTGTCGGAGGTGGTTCAAACCAAACTTTCGTGTGCTGAGGCTATTCGTCTGCCACCACAAGCCCTAACGGGCCAGTACCGGATGGCGATTACGTGGTCTCTCCTTCTCCCAGTGTTCTACTGGCCCGCAACGTCTCCTCTCCGTACACAGTTATAACTGTTACAGCGAACAAGACGTGCCTTCCTCTTCTGAACTTCTGATTCAGCCCTGAAGTCTTACCACAAGGCATTGCTCTCGCTACTCTGTCACCGTCGCACGAGTGCCAGATCTCATCAGTGTCACCTGAACTGCCCGCTGTCGTCTCTCCGAACCTGCATAGAGTCGACGCAGTCGCCCCTATTTATATGGTCGACCTTTCACCGTTACCACAGACCACCACGCTCTATGCTGGCTTTCAGCACTCAAAAATCCAACAGGGCGCCTAGCTCGTTGGGCTCTGCGCCTCCAGGAATTCACGTACACAGTGGTCTACAAGTCCGGCCGTCTACACCAAGACGCCGACTGCCTTTCTCGGTACCCCGTCGACGATCCAGACCTCGTAACGGATGACACGTCCATCTGTATCTCCTCGCTCTCTGCTTTTGGCAACATCGGTGACGAGCAACAGCGTGACACGTCCCTACGAGATCTAATCACCCGCCTGAATACTGACTCGACGGACAGTTCGCTTCGCATGTTCGTCATCATAGACGGCATCTTACACCGCCGGAACATGCGCCCAGTGAGACAGGAACTACTAGTTGTAGTACCTACTCATCTCCGCTCGACCGTACTTCAGCAACTACGTGATGTACCAAAGGCCGGCCACCTTGGTGTTGCAAGAACATACGACCGTGTCCACTGACGCTTTTTCTGGCCCAGCCTCTACCGTTCCATACATCGTTATGTCGCTTCTTGCGAGTCGTGCCAACGCCGGAAAAGGCCAGCTGTACACCCTGCCGGACTCCTTCAACCTATCGACATACCTGCTGAGCCTTATTTTCGTGTCGGCCTCGACCTTCTGGGACCTTTCCCACTTTCTCACAACGGTAACTGATTGGTCGCCGTCGCTACGGATTATTCTACCCGTTTTGCCATTACGAGACCTCTCCCGAGCAGCTGCGCTACAAACGTCGCCGACTTTTTGTTACACGACGTCATCTTACATCACGGCGCTCCTCGTCAACTCATCACGGACCGAGGTCGCTACTTTTTATCCAAGGTAATCGAGGAACTACTTCGCTCTTGTGCAACCAAGCACAAGCTTACGACGGCCTATCATCCCCAAACGAATGGACTCACAGAACGTTTGAATCGCATGATCACTGACATGCTCGCCATGTATGTCTCGACTGATCATCGTGACTGGGACATTGCGCTACCCTTTGTCACTTTTGCTTACAAAAGCTCACGCCACGACACTGCTGGATATTCTCCCTTTTACCTTTTGTATGGAAGAGAACCGACCTTGCCGTTTGACACGCTCGTACCCACCCCTGACCACCTCTCCACCGAATATGCTCGCCACATTATCAGCACAGCCGAAAAGGCCCGTCAGATCGCCCATCGACGCCTTTCGGACTCGCAACTCAACCAGAAACATACATACGACAGTTGCCACCGGAACGTTCGCTTCAATCCCGGCGACCTCGTTCTCCTGTGGTCTCCGTCTCAGCATGTTAGCCTGGCCGAAAAACTTCTGCCCAAGTACTCCGGCCCCTACCGTGTGCTACGCCAGGTGACTGAGGTTACCTATGACATCGCCCCTCTGGACCATACGGCACCCTCTACGTCTTCAAACGTCGTCCACGTCGCTCGCCTGAAGCCGTACGTTTCGCCCACCACCTGCTAACAAGCGCCGAGTCGGCGCTTTCGCTGTCGGAGGTCGATGTAGCGGGGTTGCAGCTATGACAATGCTGAGGTGTGCGAAGAAGAGACAGATGACGTGTCGGTGTTCTGAAAGTAACAACCGCCATCTTGACTGCTGGACCTTCCTACACTGTAAATAAGTTATAAATATATTCGCAACAATATAAACTACTGTTTGTTAATTGTGTGATACTTGCCCCTTGTAAGCTGATTGATCGATGTTATACGTATGTTAGTTTGCTTTAAGTGTTGGTACTGCTGAAATTCCTTGAGCTGCGATACCGCTAGATTAAAGTTGTATTTTTTTTTCCAAACACGTCTCTGATCTCTTCGCTGTGTTTGCTTGTGTATGGAACGACCTAACCTGCTGTCATTCCCGTTGCCGATTTCGCGCTGGAGATGCTAGAGTGGCAACTTGTAACAGTGTCACTGCACATTAACGCCTTTCCGGAAGATGTCCCCTCATGTAAAGGACTTTAGAGTGCCCTTGTGTCAGGGCTATGAAATGATGAAATGGCCGCGTGCCGCGCGACTGGGAACGAAGAAAGCGCTCCGTTTCCATGAGAAAATTGCAGGTGCAGGATGTACACATCTCTTTGGATGCAAAAATGTTCTAAAAGATGGGTGAATTCATGATTGTAAAAAGTTTACTCCAATTTAACAGAACAATTATTAACGAAATGACACAGACGTTTCGCCAAATATGCACCCATGCGCACCCCTGCACAGGACATAGCTTCGACTTAAACAATGCGACGACGTTGGCTCGTGAACAAAAGTGGGGCAAAGGAGAACTACTGGAATCGTGGTTAATTCGTCTTAAACCGTCGGCTTGCAACAACAGCCGCTGCCTCCCACTGGACGTTTACAAGGACGTATGTGACACTGGTCGATCTCCGCCCACTTGTTGCCAGTGTGTATATATACTGAGAATGCCACCTGCATAGTTGGGAAACTAGACTCCCGAGAAAAACTGCTGTGCAATCCCATCTGACGCAAGAAGACTTGCCAGCACTCTTGCAGACTGCTCTGCTCCTTGGCTTGTCTCACGCCAACTTGTGTTTACTTTTGAACTTGTGTTATAGTTAGCCACTGTTAAGCATATGCTTTTGAACTGTTAGCGAATTGCGATTCGAGCTCTTACACACACACACACACACCTTTTATGTGTGTGTGTGTGTGTTGACATGCCAGCCCCCCCTCCCCCGAAAAACATTTCTGGCGACACCACTGCCGCCTCCACAGGTCCCTTGCTTGCACGTTGTGCACACACGTGCATAGGGAAAGTTTTCGCGATCTGCAAGCTTTCTGTCACTCCTTAGCGCTCTCGCAGGCTCCGTCTTGCACCGGTGGTGCTGGCTTTTCGCTCTCCACGCACACTTTTCACTCCACAGCAAAGGTGAGCGCTTTCCAGGATTTCCATCAATGCTTCGTTATCATGGGCAGAAACGTGTCGTGCAGAACTACAACAGCGGCTACGCATCCTGCAAGGAGACGGTAATTACCTTCAAGGTTCTGAGTGACTGAGTGAGGTTCGAAAGATCGAGATCTTGCAACTCGCGATTATGTTTGCGGGAAGCACTTCTCAGAGAGTTACATAGAGAGGTGGCAGTATTATGGCCAGCTTGGTGCGTGTGCCTCTTTCAGCTGTGCTTGTTCATTATCATCTCTAGCATGGAACAAGTACTTTGGAATGGAAGCTGTGACGCCGTTTAGCAATATTCTTGTGCTGGTGTATTACAGACTTTGACCGGCAGGGTGGTGAGTGAGGATTCGGGAAGCTCCAGAAAAAACTGGCTGTGTTCTTGCAGCATGTGTAATTAGGTAGCAACAGATGAATCGTCATGCTATGAAAATTGAACCATAGGATGCAGAAATAGGCACGGTGCATTCCTGTTTTTGAGCAGTGTCATAGAGATGGTCAAAGTAATACTTAGGCAGGAAGTAGTGGTTCCCAGCAGTGGCCATTTAACAAAGGCACAAAGGGAAACCAATGATAAGAACAGTGAATTGATGGCTCATCATTCGTTGGAATAAGTGGTACCTAACATATCGAGTTCACATTATAAAAAAAATTATAGTTTACGCGTTCTACAAGATATTCCACTCATGTAATTTCCCTCTATGTGACTATAGAAACTCGCCGAAGACAAGGAGAAGAAGAAGAAGACAGCGGGCACGGAAGAGCGCGTGCATTAATGAGCAAATAAAGAAAAAGAAGAATCTTGTTCATCGTTTGCATCGAACGCAGTTTGTCTCGATCGTCTCGTCTCGTTTCTGCGACATGGTGCCGTGACCAGGATAGTGGCTGCTCCTCTTCCGACTGGCCACGGGATACCAGGACGAAGGACTGGCCACAGAAGACGGAAGAAGAGGAGGACCCAGTGCGAACCGACGGCTGCGAGACGGGACATCGACAGCTGAGAGCGGCACATACACGGAGGACGACACAGACACGGATGAAGACTCGCCGCTGAAATCTGTAAGCGACCAGCAGTTCCTAATTTATCAAAAATGAACCGAGACGTGATTTCAAAGAAAAGAAAAACGCTGAGGACGCAAATAACAAACCTAGCAAGCGAAGCAGAAAAGAAGCTTCAGGAGAATCAAGATCCCACCGCGATATCGCTGCTAGCCAGCCAGATCAAAGGCATCGCAGAAATATTAAAGAAAGTGGACGAGCAGATGGAAGAGTTTGTAACGCCGGAAACAGCCGAATCCGAGTTTGCGAAAACAACCGAGTACGAGCTGAAGATAATTAGCATTCTGCACAACATCAATGCGTACCTTTGCCGACAAGAACAGCGCGAGACAGGGAGGGCGCAAGGCACCTCTAATGACAGTGCTAGGCAAGTGCCGCAAGCAACGGCTGTAAAGCTACCAAAGGTAGAATTAATGAAGTTTGATGGCGACAAGAGGAAGTGGCAGAGGTTTTGGCATCAGTTTGAGTCAGCTGTTCACGGGAGAACTGATTTAAACGAGAACCAAAAGTTCACCTACCTTCTGTCATCACTAACCGGGAGAGCGGCAGCTACCGTGGAGGGATTTCAATTTTCAGACAGCAACTACATGAAAGCTATCGATCTGCTCAAGCAGCGTTATGGAAAAGACGAAGCGCTTGTAGAAATGCACATGAAAGAGCTAACTAACCTGAGTACAGTAGCAAGCTGCAGCGACTATGAAGGATTAAGAAGACTGTCAGACAAGGTGCAAGTGCACACACGTGGGCTGGAATCCTTAGGCGTGAAAATCGAGTCATATGCGTCAATGCTCCTGCCGGTATTGAAAAGATCTTTACCTGTGGAGATGCACATGGGGTTCCAGCTGAGACAAAGAGAATTGGCCGGCAGATCTTCAATGCAAGACCAGAATGCAGCTAAACATCACGAAGACACTCTGAGGTGTCTGATGAGATATATCGAAGATCAAGTAGAGTGCAGAGAAGAATTGGGCGAACGGAAGGAAAGCTACGGCAACAAATCTGACGGTAGACAACAGAAAAGAACAGTTAATTTTCAGAGTACAGCTGCAAAGTTTTGCATATTTTGTGAGGCCAACACCCACTATACGGATGACTGTAGGAAAACTATGACGCATGAAGAGAAGAAAATGAAGCTAAAAGCGTCAAATAGATGTTTCCGTTGCACGATGCCTCGACATACCGCCAAAATATGCAAGGCAAACATAAGGTGTAAAATTTGTGGGAAATGGCATGCAACGTCCATGTGTCGGAGAAAAGAACTTACAGCTCAATGTACAGCGGCCGTGCAAGGCACAAATGAAAATAAGGAAGAGCAAGAGTCTACATGCCAATATATGAACATATCATCAAGCATTTTTCTACAGACTGCAGTGGCACTAGCAGAAGGTAAAAACATGTCATGCTATTGTCGGGTTCTGTTAGACACCGGAAGCCAAAGAACGTTCATTTTTAAGAGCTTATCGGAGAAACTTGGTTGTCCGGTCAAAGGAAAAGAAAGGCTGACGATAGGCTCTTTCGGAGGCGGACAAGATGAAAAGACTATGAATTCGGTTGAAGTTAAACTTAGAAGTGCATACAATGGCGAAGAAGTTTTGTTGGAAGCACTAGAAGTTGATGTAATATCAAGAGAAAGAATACCATTCCTGCCTGTCTCATTGAAGAAGAAGTACGAAGACGATGGATTAAAGCTGGCTGACGGCCTTTATACAAGCACAGACTGCAGGGAAATCGGAATCCTTGTTGGATCAGACCAGTATTGGCAAATAATGACCGGAGGAATTCGAAAACTGGAAGAGAAGTTGACAGCAGCAGAGACCATATTCGGTTGGACAGTGCAGGGCAAAGCCAAGTTAGCTGCAACATTAATGAAAAGGTCAACCGTTATGGTACTTCACGTTGAAGTGGAAAAATCAGACATAGAGACAGAACTAAAGCATTTCTGGGATATTGAAACAATCGGCATAAAGGGCACCGAGCAAGATGCAAAGAGAGAAGATGTGATGGAGTACTTCAACAGGAACTTGAAGTATGAAGAGAAGAGATACTCGGTACAACTTCCATGGAAAGACAACGTGGAGCTTGATGAAAACAAGAGTGTAGCAATGACCAGACTGAAACAGCTCACTCGAAGGTTACGGAAGGACGAAAGTATAATGCGGCGTTACGACAGTGCCATCAGAGAATATTTGAATAGTGGAGTGGCAGAAGTGGCCGAGGACCAAAGTGCACCACTGACACACTGCTACTATATGCCGCACCAAGCCGTAATCAGGGAAGATCGTCAAACTACAAAAATAAGAATAGTATTTGATGCATCCTCATCGTCCACAAAAGGGTTATCTTTAAACGACAACCTCGAAACTGGACCGAATCTTAATTGCAATCTTGTGCACATGCTGATGAACTTCCGACACCATCGCATTGCAATGACAGCTGATATTGAAAAGGCATTCTTACAAATTTTGGTACATGAGGAAGACAGAGACGCACTACGTTTTCTTTGGTGGGACAGACTTCCGAGTGGAAGCGATGCAAGAGTTGTAACTTGGCGAATGTCAAGAGTAACGTTTGGCACTGCTCCGAGTACGTTCCTGCTGGCAGCAACAGTGCAACACCACCTCAGCAAGTTGGAGGATAAGTTTCCGGAGACCATTAAGCAGCTGAGGAGCAACATCTACGTCGACGACGTGATAATGGGAGCCGAATCGCCCGAAGAAGCCGAAAAACTTTACCGGGAGTCAAAAGAAATCTTCCAAGAGGCATCAATGACCCTGAGAAAGTTCAATACGAATGAGCCTCGATTACAACAAACTATAAAGAAGGAAGAGGAAAATGCAAGCGTCGGAACTTCCTCCCAAATAAAGGTTCTTGGCATCAGATGGAATTTCAAGGAAGACAGACTGTACCTACCATCGTTTGAAATAAAAGACATCGATACAAGCGGTACATTAACGAAGAGGCAAATGTTACAGCTCACAGCAAGGATATACGATCCGCTGGGAGTCTTCACTCCATTCACGGTAACAGCCAAGCGAGAACTACAAAACATGTGGAGGAAAGGAACGTCTTGGGATGACGTACTACCAGATGACGAAACGGAGTTGTGGAGGAAATGGACTCAAGAGCTGGAATCCATTCAAGAGTTCATTGTACCAAGATGGATTGATGTGAAACAGAGGAGGAAACCTATTCACACGGAACTTCATTTGTTTTCCGATGCAAGCCCATATGCATACGGAACAGCAGCCTACTTAGTAAATGACTACGAGAGTGAAAAAGAGGCTGATATACACATTGCAAAAGGACGACTAGCGCCAATGAAACAAATGTCGTTGCCGCGACTCGAGCTAATGGCTGCATTGCTGTCGGCACGTCTCTCGGAATACATCAAAAGTGGCTTTGTAAGGAAGATTGATGAAACAAGATATTGGACGGACTCGACCATTGTTCTCAATTGGTTACATGGACAGAAAAAGAGGGACATCTTTGTAGAAAATAGGGTGAAGGAGATAAAGGAGAAAACAAAGCTTTCAGAGTGGAAATACATTGCAAGTGAAGAGAACCCCGCTGATCTCATGACCAGAGGTGTGAGCGCAAAGAGTTTGATACAGTCGGAACTGTGGTGGCATGGTCCAAAGTGGCTTGTTACGGAAAACAGGACTACAGTGAAGACGGAGACGGAAGAAAATGTCGAAAGTAGCGAATGCTATGCGACTAACACATGCGTGCCAATTCCGGCAGTGATCGACGCGGAGAAGTATGGAACGTACATCCGATTGCTCAGGGTAACAGCTTGGGTTCTGAGATACATACAGATTATAAGAAAGAAGAAACGGATAATTAGAGCTCTGAGCTATGAGGAACTGAAGAATGCAGAGTCGACGATAATAAAAATAGAGCAACGACAAATACGGGAACATATCACACTGAACAAGAGCAACAATACTAAGACAACAAGGATGTTTCTTTACGGCAGGGAAGTCTTCGAAGATGATCAAGGGCTGATAAGACACAAGGTTCGCCTGTCTCAAAGCGGATTAACCTACAACAAAAAACATCCAATTGTGCTACCAAAGTGGACGGCCGGTACGAAGCTGCTAGTACGACATGTTCATCAACTCGCGTTGCACGGAGGAGTAAGCGCAACGCTTTCGCAGCTTAGAACCAAGTATTGGATAATCCAAGGAAGGCAGCTGGTGAAGAATGTAATTCACGGATGTTTAAAGTGTCAACGATTTGACGCCAAACCGATTCAGCAAGAAACAGCACCCCTTCCTGCCGACAGAGTCAACGAGCGACAACCATTTGAAGTGACTGGCGTGGATTTTGCAGGCCCGATGCTTATAAAGGACGCAGTGAAAGGCACGAGAAAACTGTACATCACAGTATTCGTGTGCGCAACAACGAGAGCTGTACATCTCGAACTTGTGGACAACTGTAAGACAGACGCATTCCTACATGCATTCAGAAGATTTACCGCGAGAAGAGGCCTATGTCGCACAATATACAGTGACAACGCAAGGACGTTCAAGAAGGCCAACAGAGAAATCAATCGCATGCTCAAAGAATTACAAGAAGTCTCTGAAAGAGTTAGCCAAGGAGATCAAATAAAGTGGAAGTATATCGCCGAACAAGCACCTTGGTGGGGAGGCTTCTATGAAAGGATAATACGAAGCATGAAATCATCAATGAGGAAAGTCATCGGAAAGAGACTGCTAACCAGAGAAGAGATGGAAACAATCACCACTGAAGTTGAAGCTGTGCTTAATAACAGACCGTTGACTTATGTATACAGCGAACCGGATGAGCCGCTACCTATTGTGCCGGCTGACATAATAGGTGGAAAATACAGGCTTCCAGGCAATAACGAAGATCAACACGAAGCCAACATAGAAGAAATCTGGAGAAATCGACAAAAGGTCACGAAAGACTGGTGGAAAAGATGGAACAAAGAATATCTGAAAGAACTGAGAGAGCAAGCTAACGCAAGTAAACAAGCAACGAGAGTGAACCGAGGAGATATCGTACTGCTCGGTTCACGCACTCCTAAATCACTCTGGAACCTGGCTAAAGTCATGGAAGTTTATTCGGGAGTCGACGGGAAGACGCGCTCCTGTCTTTTGAAAACCAACGGAAAACTCATTCGGAGACCTATACAACATATATACAAACTTGAAGGTTGTTTCGAATGACGAGAAGAAAACTTCATGCGGGCCGGAACATATAGAAACTCGCCGAAGACAAGGAGAAGAAGAAGAAGACAGCGGGCACGGAAGAGCGCGCGCATTAATGAGCAAATAAAGAAAAAGAAGAATCTTGTTCATCGTTCGCATCGAACGCAGTTTGTCTCGATCGTCTCGTCTCGTTTCTGCGACAGTGACACCTTTTTTTTCTCGTTAATTCACTGAATTATTTGGAGCCAGCGAGGAGGCGCAAGATGCACAACCATACGCGCGTAAAGCTCTAGCGATGAATCGGTACCAAATGGCCTTGAACCGCCGAGCTTTATTGGAGAGCGCAACGTGTGCATTTTTTCTTCTCCGCTAGCGGGTTTGCACGACATAGGGCACGTCAGTGCCGTGCCCGTCTTCATGACTTTACTGAGATGCCCAAGCAAGCCCCGTTTCGCCTCCTCAAGAATACTGGCTCCGTGTCTTATCCAACATCTACAAAGATTGCACACCTACCTTGCTTCTCCACAAGAAAAGCCAATGAATTGTGATAAAGGGGTCAGACAAGATACGATCTCTCCAGTGTTGTTCACTGCATGCTAGAGTAGGCTGGGAAAGAATGGGAATAAAGATTAACGGAGAATATCTCAACTTACGGTTTCCATATGACATAGTTCTCTTTAGCAATGATGGAGACAAATTGCAAAAAATGATTCAAGACTTAAATCAAAGAAGTATTTAAGTATGGGTGAATATGAATGTGCTGAAGACAAAGATAATGCTCAATAGCCTGGCAAAAAAACAAGTGTTCAAAGTTAGCAGCTAGCCTTTAGAATATGTGCCAGAGGATGTATATCTAGGTCATTTACTAACAGGAGACCTAAAAAGAAATTTCACCGAAGAATAAGGATGGGCTGGAGCACATACAGCAGACATTCATAAATCTTGGCAGGCAATCTGGCACTGTTCCTAGGCAAAAAGTATGTATGAGGCCTGCCTGGCATATCGATAATAGTGGTAGAGCATGCATAAGCCAACCATCAGTTAACTTGCATACAGAAAAAAAATCACACGCCTGAACAGTTATCTTTCACGTAGACCTCCACACGTTCCTGATTGATAAGTATTGCCTCTTGCCTGGGCATGTGCTGATAAAGTTTCGGGGCCTTCTTTCTATTCCGCCGTTGTGCGCCTTTTCAATTGTTAATTGTGTGGAGATAGGTTTAGCACAAAGCTTACCCTACGAGGCGACCGTGAAGAAACACGACGTTCTGCACTGCCGCAGCGAACTAAGACGCTACGGCCGGGTTCGTCGACTCTGGCACGGCGCAGGAAAGGCACTCGAAGCAGGAGGTCAACAAACAACACGGGTTTATTAACCCAAGATGCAGCACAGTACGACAGTCACGGGCTTGCAGGCCGTAAAGGGAACTCCGCAAGACCGATCGAGTACGCTTGCCAGCGGCGCTACGACTATCACACAAAGGGCAGCAGTCGAGCACGCGAACGAGAAGCCGCCTGCTAGAGCAGCGCGTCAACCTCTCGTGCTAGCCTGGGAGCATCTGACGCGGGCAAGCCCGCGCCAGACAGAAGCGAGCTCAAGGGGGAAGGGGGTTGTCACTGGCGGCCAATGAGGACAGGCGTTGCGCAGTGACGTAAGCTAGCTTGGTGGCGTGAGCATGTCGAGGCATGCCCGGACGCGTGCCCGCGCGCCAGGAAGCCGACGCACGGCTCGCACCAGACAAAGAGGCCTGGCGCTGCCGCCGTGGTCACCATACTGCCAATTAACGGCGGTCCCCGGCGCTTGAGCCGCGCGAGCCCAACACACGCGCTAGCTGGGGAACGAGGCGCCAAAGGGGTGGGCGCGCTCGATTCCCACAATTGGCATTTGTGTTGTCCTGACTTTTCTCTTGTGTCCGTGTTTGAACGCTCACCATCTTTTAACCCTTTGTAGGTTTGCCTATATTTTTGACACAATCATATAAAAAGCGGCTGTGGTATATTCATTCAAGCTACAAAGAAATAGTATAAAACAAATTTCATCAAAATCAAGGCTGTAGTTTACCGAAAAAAAGTGGGACATATATGTCCCACTGACTCATGAGAGTGTTTTCAAAAAGTGGAAAAACACTGTCCCACTGTCTCATGAAGGCACCATCTCGAGATTGCATCAACGGGTATTTGGGGTGAAACGGCCGAAGCAAGTGGCACAGAGTATCACTTCTCAAGTTGTGTTGAGGGTAGTTGTACGGACCTCATTTCCAGCAGTAAAACACCACCTGCACCTGCGCCTCTTGTGAGCCTTTATAGCGCTGTGATCTGTTTCTGTAAAGCTTACTTTACCGCATGGACCAACCATTTTTTCTCCATTTGCATGTCCTTGCTTTGGCTGTTGAAATTGTCGAGTACAGCTGTTGTCCCTGAATATGCGCCTACTTGTCAAGGGGAATATGATATCAAGGAAAATATTTCCATGCACAATACCCGCAATTATGCTGAGGAATGAGCATGGCAATATCTCAGGGGATTGTTTCGATGCATTTATCGGTCAAGTTATTGTGCAAATTTACAAAAAACACTTGATGACTGGAAGCTCAAATCACCTCTCTGAAAAACCAGAAAAAGAGATAATTATCCATTATTTTGATTGGTAGGTTCTTTCTCTCTGAAGAAGAAAATTCAGAGGCTATCATAAAAGGTTGACCGAAATTCAACGTCACTATAACACTACTTCCGCCCTTCGAAAGTGTAGTACAAGTTTTTTCGTCAAGAATACGAAGACTTATAGGTAAGATACGAGTGACTTATTGTTGACTTATCGGGTGATGTGAAAGAAAATTTTTCTTGCAGACTGAAAAGTGGGACATATGTGTGCCGCTGTCGCACAATCATTGCATATAGCCAGTTGTAACATATAGGGCTCAAACTTTGCATATAAAAAGAAGCTTGAGAAGAAGTTAAGGACTCCGTAGTGTGCAGTTTAATGGAAAATGATAGGTATGACATACAGAGGTCAGAAGACAGCAGAATCGATCAGAGAGCAGACAGGGGTAACCAATATTCTAGTTGATGTTAAAGGGACACTAAAGGCAAATATTAAGTCGACGTTAATTGTTGAAATAACGGTCCAGAAACCTCGTAGTGCTACTTTTGTGCCAAGGAAGTGCTTATTTTGAAATAAAATCACGTTTTAGTGGTCCGCATTGCGTTAGCGTACTTTAAATCACCCGCCTGAAAGCGGTGTTTCCCACGTCACTGCTGCCGTGCCCAACGTTGCCCACCTTTACTGCGCGGCGGCTTGCACTGGCGGCGTGTGCCATTTGGGCATCCGGCAACATCACATGCATGCGGCATTTTGTTGAACTTTGTCAGAGCGACTTTCACGAACGCGCAAAACACATGCGGCAGTACGCGATACCGAAACTACCACTGAGACGCGACCGCGTGAGCGAAGCAGGGCGCCGAGCAAAGCGGTTCGGCGAAAATGGAACCTTTGAACCACGCGCGCCGTTCCCCATGGCAATGCAAAGGAGGTTCTTTTTTCCATGAATCAAACAGAAACGAACAAGCAGCATTTTATTACATCTTTTGATGCACGGAGGGTTCTTTTTTTATTGCAGCTAGTTTGATTACGAGTGGTTAATTGTAGTCGAACTCTCTCACGTCATCGGGATCATTTCCAAAATGTGCCGCTCGTGGCGCTCATCGTGTGATACTTTTAGCTTAACTTCTCGGTAAGTGGGGCACTGCTGTTGATAATATTGCCGTTTCAGACGTCGTACACTGAGCTTTCACTCTGACATAAATTGTTATTTGTCTTTAGTGTCCCTTTAAGTTACTGGAAAAATGTACTGCACAAACAGACGGAACGAAGAAAGGTAACACAAGTGCAAGAAATGGGCTGGGGCCAGCCAGATAATGTGTAGGACAGACCACCAGTTAAAGGGCCCCTGACATGAAAACTTGAAGCTCAATAAAATTTGTGTTATTCCATTCTCCTGCTTAAATCATACCTCTGACTTCTCATTGAGTACTAGTGGTGAACGTAGTCTCGAGCATATTGTACTGTGGTTTTAAAGCAAACACAAGTGCTCATCTGAGTTGGCAGCTTCTTGTGACAGTTGTCATCAATATGACACAAACACTAGTGGCATCTCAGTCTCCCTGTGACATTTCACCCCTTCATTGGCTATTGTCTTGAGGGATGCACACAATACCACCTCACATGTTGGAAGCCTTGATCTCTCTCCTCCTTCATTCTCTTGGTGGTTCTGGCTGCTTATGCCAGTAACATATTCTTTACCATCAAGTGGGGGCTGTTATGGTATATGTGTCGTGTGGTAGACAGAAATTGCAGCACAAGAACGTGCCTAGTGTGTCGCACCCTAGCTCATACGACAGAACCCAGGTGTCATTCCTTCCCGGACAAGGGGCCAGTTATGTTCTTCTCTGTTCGTTTTCTCCTTGATGTGGATTGAAGTCCCGTCAAGGAGATGATCGACGTCGATGAAGCAGGAGGCAGGTTGGAGGTAATAAAAACTTGAAGGTATATTACAGCGAAATATTTACAGTCATATGTACAGCTTGCCGAAGCACACTGATGATAACATAGACATCAACAGCGTCTTACTCTTCTACTTTACTTTTCTTAAGTTAGAGCCTAGAACACTGTTACAACATACAACGAACTGAGTCTCACTGTTCGACCACTGAGTGGTTACGGAGACAAAAGTTGCATCGTACGGAGTCTTACTGATCGATCACTTAAGTGATTACAGCCTAGACTGAAGGGAAACGAATTCCGTCCAGTCTTTAGTACCTTGCGGTAAACAAAGAAAAGGGGAGGTGGCCACTACTGGACCGCCTCAACATTCTCTTATCCAATCCGTTTACCCTCAGATTAAGCCACTCCCTACTGGGCTGTCCCTAATCTCGACAGCAGTGTCTTTGCAGTGTAGACAGGTGTTTTGGCACTCTTTCCCATCATGGCTCTCCCTCTCCTTATCTCATGCTTTCAGGGATTCTCACGGTCGAAATACATCGGTATTGTAGCCCTGGTGCATCCACACCATTTTCCCACACTCATCGAGTTGAGCCCACAGTGCCAGTCGTTAAACAGTTCCGGGAAACAAAAGGCGTTTGCGTGTCCTTGCCTCTCTCGCATTTGGACCGTGCATTGCTGCGAAAGCACATGTCGGTCGTTAAAGTGTCCCCTCGAGCGACGGCGGAGAGCAGGAGATGTTTACCCGCCTCGTCTTCCCACGCGTTCGTGCCGCTCTTCCCCAAGCCGGCCTCTGAGAAGAGAACGGTCGCTTAACCGCAACCCCTGAGGGCCAGCGGGGGGAGACAAGCTGCTCAAAGGAAGCCGTTTGCTTTCCATTGATAATTGCACAAAGACCGTGCAGAGAGAGAGCCGAGAAAGAAGCTTTGTATAACGTACAGTGCCGCGCCGTCCCTTCTGCACGATCGACTTATGAGCGGCAAACATAACAGGGCCCCTCTCTCAACATCACTGACATTGGAGCACATGTCATCTTGTTTTGCACCACCGCAGTGGGGCACTATTTGGTTAAGATTTTGGGCGGGCATTTTGAAGTGACGCCATTCCATGAGTAAGAGCCATGCTACTTACTGCAACAGAAAAAACAAGATACAAAATTTTTGTGTCAGTACTCCATAAACGTGTGTACTACACGTATTTGGTAGAGCTGTGCGAACAGCAAAATTTGGGGTGCGAAGCGAATTCAAATATTAAAGTGTGAGTGCGAATCGAATCGAATATTTTTCGAATATTTCTCGAATATTTCTAGAATATTTTTCGAATATTTCGAAGCGAAATTGCAGAAAAAAAGTTAGAGAGGGTTCCTAAGCATATTTTTATGAGATAGCAACATGAAAGTGTTTCTTTTCGCTAGGTTGATGAAAGACTGGCGGGGTGGTGTTTCATAGTTGTCTTATCAAGAATGAGGCAATGTATAGGCCGAATTCTATTTATGTACATGATTTGGTGCAACCAAAGTGTTGCCAACAACACTTTACACGTGATGGGCAAAGATGCCATTTCCTAAGCCTCTCCTCCTCAACTTTTGTGGAAGCCCAAATGATGTGGCGGACAAGGGCGTGCTCCCTTCAAGTCCGGTGTTGCAAATCTGCCTCCCAGACGTCGATATATAAGAACATATTTTGGATGCTAAAAAACTTCGGCGTCCGATTTTTCGGACTTTTTTCCGAAATTTCAGGCCCAAAACAGCATTAATGAGCCCCCAACGCTGCCACATCTTTCATCTCCATGTTGGAACCAGCATTTTCTTGAGTGCGACATTTGCGACCGAAGCGGCGCTTGAAAGGCAGCTTTGCCGCAATACGGGGGTCTGATGAGGTGAAGCATATTGAATATCTAGGGACCACTTCCAATCGGACGTTGACTGTCTCTTGGTAAAGTTCGACCGTAACGGAGCTTGAAAGGCAGCTTTGCCGCAATACCGGGGTGTGATGAGGTGAAGCTTATTAAAAAAAATAGGGACCACTTCCAATCTGACGTTGACTGTCTCTTGACAAAGTTCGACCGTAACGGAGCTTGAAAGGCAGCTTTGCCGCAATATCGGGGTGTGATGAGGTGAAGCATATTGAAAATCTGGGGACCACTTTCAATCGGATGTTGACTGTGTCTTGGCAATAATCGACCATAACGGAGCTTGAAAGGCAGCTTTGGCGCAGTACGAGAGTGTAATGAGGTGAAGCATATTAAAAATCTTAAGGGGTCACTTTCAATCGGACGTTGACTGTATTTGTTTTTGGGAAGTTCGAATAGTAAAATTCCAGTGCGAATCGAATCGAATAGCAAACACTATTCGAAAAATATTCGAGATTTCGAATATTCGCACACCCCTAGTATTTGGCTTTCTGAGCGTCTATCTGTACATTGAACATACACAGCACCTCAACATATTATTTCTATATCTTACATCATAATCATATTTGTGCAGAGATAATTATATACTGTCTGAAATGGCTTTGTATAGATTAATTTCTTTGGATTCAGCTAGCTTAGGGCTATGGGTCGGCTCAATGTTTTCAAACTCTTTTTAAGCAAAGAATGCTATAAAAGACAATCAATCTCAGATTGGTGTGCACTTTGATTAGAGCATTGGCTGTCTCTGATTGACTTTTTTTGGGTGCCATATTGATTGCAAGTTAAAAAGAGATTTGTAGGAAGTGACTGTTGAAGAGCCCCACAACAGTTGTTTGTGGCTGTTTCTTGTTGCGGCCTCAGAGCTACTTTAGCGATGTGAAAGCAATGATGTGGATACTTGAAGTACTCTTCTTGGGTATTCTTGGTTGCTACCGAAATAATTGTTGTGTGCGGGCTGAGCCTCAGCTCGGACTGTCTTATTTTTGAAACCGCACCGACCCTGCTCCTGGCCGGTTTCGGGCAACCACTCTCCAAGTGGTGACATCCCTGTTTTCCGGCTGGCCACAAAAGGGACCCTGAGCATGTCAGTTCGGCACCCCGCTCCATTGTTGTTAGATAATTAAGAGTGCTTTCCATTGAAGGCTGTCTATGCTCTTTAAACTACTGTGCCTTACAGTGTTCTTCACTCATACCACTTGTGAAACTCTGTTTTGAAATCTGGACATTCGTATGGACAAATTTGCACAGGATAGCAAACACCACCCGGGAGCGATGACACACCGCATCGCCACGATCACTGCAGTCTTCGTTGTCAGTGCTGCGGCAAGAATTAGGAGAAGTACTTTCAAGAAAGGTGAAAGAGTTCTGTGGCCCCAGTATCGAAATGTAAGTCGTAAAGGTGTACACACTGCTCGCTCCATCAATGCAGCGTTGCTTGCGGACTTGAGCATCAGAACACTAAAAAGATGCTATTTATTATCTGATATACTCTGATGTAGCACAAACTGACACACAGACACGAGAAGGCACATAATGACACTATCATAAGTACACTGTAAGGACACGTGTGTTAGTTCGTGCTACTTCGTTGTTGACATGATTCATCTACAAGCCTGCATTGCAACCCTGTTGCAGTGTGGGCTGCAAGCTGGGCTTGCAGCCCATTTCATTTTTCTGCCTACAGGTGGCACCACAATCAGCAGATCTCCACTATTTCGGCCAGTGTCGTGTTCGGATTTTGATACATGAAGCCTATACGCCTAGTGCGCGCCGACGGAAGAGCCATAGGCGGCGAACTCGGTCATTACTCTCGGGAAAGCAAGCAGACGGCCTCCGTGGTTTCCTACGTTGTTGTAGGTGTGTTTCCGCGTTGTTCACGTTTGCGTAGTGAAATAAGCAATGTTCGTCGTATGTGTGGTGTCCGAAACTTCAAGGGATGTCGAATAAGAATTGCTGTGGAGTGGAGTGCTCAAACACCTAAAAAAAACGCGCCCGGAACGCGGTTTTACTCACTTACCGCAAGGCCCCCTGAGCAAGAGCGACGGAAGCAATGGATCGCCGCTGTTCATTGGCAAAGGCGAGCCGCTTCGTCATTGTGAGAGTTTACACGTCGCTTCTTTTTCTAATGCTTTCGTTCTGCCATATCGGTGCTCGCTGGATGCACTCGATCATGTTGACACTGGTAGACGACCAAAGTTATCAGCCTGAGCATGCGTTGGTTCGGTTCGACTGCCGTGCCCCCCAAGGGCACTTCGCTCAAACGTTCTATATTTCAGAAGTGTTGTAGTTCGGGCGAGTTGGTCATCCATGAACTTATCTTGTACTAGCGCGGTACATGTACCGCACTATTACAAGCTAAGTTCTATATTTATTATTTACAGAAACAGAACAAGAAGTGATTGAGACGTCACCTTTGTAAACAAAACAAAGTGGATGTTCACCACGAGCTGCACCTCATAGCTGGGTCTTAATTGTTACGCTGGTCTGCGCGTCGCACCTTTGATATTCACCGGCATGACGATTCACTCTACGCGGACGTTCGTTCTCCTCTGCAGTCGGTCATCACATGTCTCCTCGGCGACCCTCTTCAAAGCTTGTCACTGCTCCCGCGGCGTCATCTCTTGATACTTTACTCACAGCACTAGATCATCAAACAACACGTCTTCTGCGGTCGAGCCAACGATGCTATCACTAGAACGACATAACTTCGTCGCTGACTAACTCCTCACTGACTGACTCTCCGTCGCCGCGCGCTCTATCGGCTCGCACCTGGACCTGGGTTCGGGAAGGTGCGTATGATTCGTCTGTGTGTAGCACAGCGAAAGCTAGAGAAAGGGCGAGATCTTCTCACCGATTCGTCTGCAGAATCAGACGGCAACGCTGGCTGTGCTTTGCTTTCTCCAATATCCCGATCTTTCGCGTGCGTTGGCTGTGTCGGTGGCGTTGGTGGCGTCTTCTGCGGAGAGGGGCGCGCTCTCGGCGCCTTTTTATGCTTGTTTTTTCGATGCGCGCGCTCTCTCGCGCACGAGCCGTCGGCCCGTCAGCGCCAGGCTTTCACGCCGTCGTTCGAAATCGGCAACGTGCGCTTAGTTAAGCGCTCGTTTGTGACAAACATCGTGCCCAAGTCCACTTTCGTAGAGGCCCGCGCCTTTCCTGCAGCTGCCAGTGCAGAATTAGTTGTCTGGCACCCGAACGAAGGGGAAATAGCAGGCGCGAACTTCATCCATCTCCTCACATAAAAGCTGTGCAACGCGCTGTCGTCTGCTCGGCTTCCCGCACGTGCTGTCGGCGGCGCCCGCTAGGTGGCTATCAGTGGCGCCTCTATAGGCGGTGCACAAGGCGTATGGGGAGTTTCGCAACTTGTATGATTGAAGAACTCTGATGCCTTACCTGTATGTCTATGGGCCGACGCCACCAATGGCATAACAATAACGTTTCCCTCTTGAATGATAAGTGTTTTGATTGAATTCGTGGCTGCTTATTTGCTTGTGTGCTTTCATGCTTGGGGAATGAAAGGGCTTTTTTTTTCCTTCCCTTTGCATTTTAACTTGCGATGCTCCAGTACTTTCTCAACGTTTTTTTCTCGTGGCCAACCTAGTGTACATTGAGCAGCTTTCCAGGTTCATTGTGAGTGCCACTATGTTCTCCCAGAAAAACAGAACCTTATGCACACATATTGACATCTTCCATTGCGAGACAGGCGAAGACAGCAACAACAGAGGCAGACGAAAACCCTACGAAAGGAGATTGCTTGGCCAACTTATGAAGATGATAGTGTAGTGCGCACCTAGCAATGCACATCAATATTATTAAGTCCTTATCTGCCTCGTTAATTTTTGGTCACCCTCTTACCTGTGTGACATAACGCCAAAACAGCCTACTCTGCTGAATTCGTCCTTTGCTACTGTTAAAGCACTGATTACACGTTCACATTTATTTTTTATGTTGCTTGACCATCTGCAGGATACATAGTCCTTTGTTGTAGAGCTTTTAACATGCAACTTTTCAACCTTTATAATGAGCAGGCTTGCTTAGTATTTTTGTGACTAATATAATTAATAACAGCCCAGACATATACTTTCTCTAAATAGCTGCTCTCATATATAATGTTCTCCTACGTATTATTGTATGGAATAGTGGCCTTTGATATAGGCTCTTACCTGTCTATTATTGAGGCACTTGTGAAATTCTCTGATATTTTCCCATCATAAATAGGGAGTGCTTCCAATCTATACAACTGTCTTCTCTGCTGATTGTGCAGGGCTTGCTTAGTGGCATCCCTCAAAACCGAAAGCAAAGCACAGTCAGTCGTGAAGCTGGTGGCCACAAACCTGATTGCCAACGGTCGCACATGGGATGGTGTTCAGCTGCTTTGTCTCATTGGCAAAGGCCTTGATGCCTGTCGCTACCTGCAGGCAGCTGGCCAATGGGAGGACTCAGTCTGGCTAGCAAAGGTAAGTGTCTGTAGGATCACTGAGACCCGTGGTGTACTTACATTACCGTGCACCTTTAAGGTGGCTGCACTGCCAGTGTACTGTGACGAGTAGAGGCTAGGGTGATCATGCAAGTGCATGGCCACACTTCATGAAGTACCAGTGTAACAAGCAAGATTTTAAGTTGGCGCAGAAAAAAAAAAACTGTGCTTGCTTTTATACTACTTTGAACTGCTTGTACTGACAGAGCCAGTGGATGTTATGGAACTATGCATTGCAAAAAAATTATAAGCAGCACAATTCACATCGTGAGGTGTTGAAGTATTGTGCAAGCCTGCTATGATTTTATTCTCTTCCATGTGCAAAGTCAGAGTGGCTGCAGACACGTAATTCTTTTTGTACACACCAACATAAAAACACTACCCACAAGAGAAGGACACCATCTCATTGAAAGTCAGGGGAAAAATGCGCAGCTTGCATTAGTGGCGCAAGGCTGGAGCCATCAGCGGAACTAGTGTTCAACCTAGCTATAAGTTTTGCTAGTATTGCCAAGCTTTTGCTGAGGGGCTACTAAGTGTGCCTAGACTTGGCTACACATGTCACATGACTACCTGTTACGTGATGATGTGATTTTAGTCACGTAACAGCTAGATTCCACTCCTGCGCCAAAGTGCGCCAAATTGAATTTACTGCGCCATCCTGATAAAATCAACGTAAATTGCGCCAAACTTCGCCAGAGTCTCTGGTTTCGGGGTGGCTATCACCAACAATCGCACCGCCGGGTCGTCAAAACATGTGCAGCTTGATTTTGGGGCCGCCAAAGTCACAACCACGGACCAAGAATTATTCCGTTGAATAAACAGCGCTCGCGCGAGCGTCCCAATCTATGATGCCATGATCGGTGCCGAAGCAGCTTCAAGTAGACTCGATGGCAAGATGCATCCTCCGCAGAAGCTCGTGACGCCGAGGCCAATCAGTAGCGTGAATGTATGGCGGTGATTCATCGGCGGACGTCGTCTGTTCCAGAAACGCTGCTGATAGCTCGTTTCAGGAGACGCACGGCTCGTAATTGAAGTAATGTTCAGTAATAACTACACGCATGCCGCTAGAATGTCTGTCACTCCTGTTTCTGGACATCGCGGAATAATATTTGGGAAAACTAGCAGTAGATGTATGGAGCAATGTCGAATTTTCCGTGCTTCACGTCAATGGAAGATCACGTGAATGGTGGGAACGCGTTGACACTTTTCATCAAATATACTTTATCCATGGATCTTCATCCAGAGGAGCTTTTTCGTAATTTTCAGTGATGCTACCGCTGCGCCAATTGTGCCAGACTGCACCAAAGTGCCCTGGCTGCTACAACCTGCTGCATTTCCTCAAAATTTGGCGATTCTGCGCCAAACCTGCGCCAAAGGGGTGTACTCTGACTTTCAGAAATGAAACTAACTACATGAGGTTCCCCCATTGAGAGCGACATCGCGCTGTACGCGGACGTACGCGGACGTTCTCCATGAGAGTGATGAAAATGGAGACAAAATACAGTATAACCTCGTTACAACGGATCTGTTTACAACAGACATTCGGATATTACATGCCAATTTGCGGCGTTATGCCGACCTCCGTATTAGTTCCATTGATTGATCTTCGTTTACAACGGATTCTGGTACAACGGACATTCGGATATAATTGACTAAAATTTCAGGCCAGCAAGGTGGTCAGGACTCCTTTAGAGCGGACTTTTCTACCACGGTCATTAACTTCCGACTTCAAACATCGCTTAGCGTACTTTCGGGACGGGAGCAGCGCACCGCGGATATCGACGTACCGATTTAAGAACGAAGGCCGCCGATCCCCGGTCTGTCAATGATCAGCTATGCCTAGCTGTAGCGACAAAAAAACGGCGCGCAGCGTGCTTGGTGTTGCGTTTGGGACGCTGACACGCGAAATTGCGAGCCGCTGCCACCGATTCTCCGCGCGGTCGCTGCGCGGCGAGCTTGGCCGGGGGTCCGCTGCCGATGCGTAAAATGCCCATCCGCAGTTCTGAGGAGCCAGCGGGCAATGCGATTCGTTGCTTGAGACGAAGGACATTACGGCTTCTTCGCTTTCGCATGTCCGCTAGCGCGATGTTCTTGCCCGCAAAGTTCGGATTTGGCTCGTACATCGGCACCGTGAACGGAGTTAGGCCTAACCACGACATCTAGTAGAAAGCTCGGTTGCGATGTGCGTGGCCGCAGTGCCCGATGTTTCAAAGTACGTCATGCTCGATTGCGAGTACAAGGAGTTGTCCCGCGGTGATCTTCGTCATAAGCTTCAAAGTGCTGATAAGAAGAACCTCGAACAGCGGGTCCAACGAGTCAGCGCTATTAGTCGCACGTCTGCGATGTTCGCGATGAGTGCGGCGCGCTATTGTAATCTGATGATTGAGCTTCCGCTTGCAGCTGCCCAACTAAAGCGTTCCAAATTATCGTCGACCCGTAAACACAGAACGAGTGCGAACGCGTCACTAAGTAACGCAATTTTCGACAGCCACGACCTCACGACGCACAAGCAGCAGACGATGATCCCGAAGCGAGCATTTAACACGTTTTGGCTGCTTCTGCGGTAATACCGCAGAAGCAGCCAAAACGTGTTTTTTGTACGCTTGTTACTGAATGGAGGAGCCAGCTGAAAACGGAGAACTTGAACGCGGAGAAATGCTCTTTACGACGAGCCCAAAATGGTGGCGCCCAGTTGCGCTGTTGCTGAGCTATAATTTTTAAAAATGCTTTTTTTTATATTTCCGCAATTTTCGCCAAGTCGGCAGACGCAAAACAAATTTTTTATAGCACTTCTACGTAGTTTTCATTGAAGATATTTTGGAATCAGATAGAAATGAGCTACAGAAAATGAAAATGCAATTTTCCAAAAATCGTATTTTTTTGGTCCCTCGTTAAAAATAAGACCATGTTTGTGACTCGTAATTCTCTCCGGTTATAACAGACCCATTCAGTGTTTACATGAAAGTCTGTTGTAACAGTACTTGGATTTTACATACTCCCTTTACAACAGACCAAAATCCTCTTCACTATGAAGGTCTGTTGTAATGAGGTTATACTGTATCAATATGGTGTTGTCAAGCGGACGAAGGAACTGCGTTTTGTGTTTTTTTTTTTTTTAAATCAAAGCATCAGCTGTAGGCAATATGGCGTAGCAGCAGTCAAGCGACATGCAGCCATGAAACGGCACATTGATGCTACCAGTCGTCATTGAGACGCTTCAGGTGGGCTGCAGCGGCCGAAAACGATCCAGCCGACTTTGGAATTCGGCAGTCCATGGAACGTTTTGCAGTGTGACCGCGTGACAAACGCAGAAACTCTTTTTGTGCTTGGCATGACTCTCAAGGGCATCCCATACTCGTGGGCCGACACAGCAACTGCCTTGTTTCCCAAGTTATTTGGAGATTCCGAAACAGCGAAGCAGTTTAGTTGTAAGAGGTTCAAGGCATCCTACATAGTTAGTGATGGCCTCGGGCCGCATTTCAAGAAACTTGTGCTTGACGAGCTGAGCAAGCCGGATGTAGTTTCTTCTGTTAGCATTGACGAGACCCCTCTTCCTGAACAGAGGTGCCAACAACTTGATGTTGTAGTTAGGCATTTCTCCAACAAAATGCAGCGAGTTGTGGAACACCTACAGTCTTTCCGGCTGGGCTCTGCGAGTTCGGAAATTTTGGCTAGTGATGTGCGGAGAGCAATGATGGACCTGCCACAGAAAAATGTCATTTGCTTTTCTATGGATGGCCCTAATGCAGTGAAAAGCTTCAGAAAAAAGATGCAGGAAGCATACCCTGACATCATAGATGTAGGAGAGTGCTGCTTGCACAAAGTGCACAACTCATTTGCCCGCGGCTTGAGTGCTGTTGGCTCGGATGTCGACGCTGCTGTGGTCGATGTTTATTACTTTAAGAATTCTTCGGCTCAGAATGAATTGTTGAAGGCAGAGCACCTGCTCGAAAAGCTAGTTTTGCTGCTCCAAAACGCAATTTTGCCTGCTCCAAAAGCTGCTCCAAAGTGGCCTAAGCCAGTAGCATCACTGAATTTTGTTCCACGGTTGGTAATCGTTCCTGCGGTAATACCCCCTGAAAGGTTCTGCCCTTTTGAGCTCGTGAGTGTTAGGATCGCAGTTCGAATATTTTGCTTGTTCTTTTTTCAAGTGTCCTCTCATTAATAAAAAAATGCTTCCTGGTCGGAGCAGCCGCTACTCTGTTTTAATTTGTGCAGTTGCCAGTAATTGGCCCATCGCTGATGGCGCTGGCGTCGGAAGGCCCACTGTGAAGCGGCTATGCTATGTTATATGTCCATCCCTCGCTTTCCAGGGTCAATAGCCGACGGTAAAGAAAAAATTAGTTTCCATTAAAGGCAAAGCAGTGAATGCGATAGCAACAAATTGTATTGTTATACGAAGTAAGGGTAGCAGCTAACTCTTTTGGACCCGATCTCGCGTAACTCAACAGAAGGCAGATTTAAGAGAGTACAGCCGCTTCGGGGACTGAAGTGGTTTTCGAGCTTTCAGTTGTCTATACGTGAAGTAAGCGTTGCGAGCACAGCATGTTTCCGATCCGTCTCCTGATGCCTGTCGAGATAACACGCGCGCCAGCGACTGCGCCCTTCGAGTGACGCAGCAACACCCCCCCCCCTCCCACCTCCACTCCCGTCCCTTCTTGTTCCTTACGAAAGACGCGCGGAGCGTTCCCTCTCTGCTTGATGAGCAATCGACGGCAGGCCTCGCGCACAGGGTGATGTTATCGTATGTGGCGTCCGTGCGACGGAGACGGCCGGCTCGTTTCATCTCCGCTTCAGCCGCGTTCGTCGCTCGCGAGCTTTTACACGCGGGTAGAACAACGATGCGTGGGTAGATGTTATCGTGCGTGGGGTGATGCTATCAATTTGGACTTTATAGTGAAAATTACGGCAACGGTGACGCCAAAAACCCGTCGAGAGTGTGCATATAATTGCTATATCGCAATAAAAAGAAAAAAAAATAATTATGGCAGCTTCGCACTAGTGGTGTCAAGCCTGAAGGAAGAGCCCATCCGGGTGGCCTTCCTTGTTTATCTTTTTGTCTTTCTTCTCTTTCTTTCTCTTTATTTCTGTTTCTTGTATCTCCTTTTTGGATCGGTTTCTTTCTGTCTTTCTTTCTTTCTCTTGCCTTTCTACCTCTTTCTATTTATCGCTTCCTCTTTCTGTCTCTTTCTGCTTCTTAATTTCTTTCCATTTCTGTCTTTCTTTCTTTCAGTCTTGCTCTCTGTTTTTTCTCTCTCTTTTCCGTGTCTTGTTGTTTTCTTCTCTCTCTTTCTATGTCTTTTTCTGTCTTTCTATCTTTTTATGTCTTTATTCCCTTTATTTTTCTGCATTTTTTCTCTTTCTGTCTCTCTTTCACGTGTTTCACGTGCTCCACTTTACCGAGCAGACTTTTCGTTTAAAGGGCCCCTCACCAGGTTTGACAATTTTGAGCTAACGAGCGCAATGCATACACTGGGCGTTCACGATCACGTCTGCCAAAATTTCCAACGCTACGCGCCGCGGAAATGGGTCAAATTTCAAGGTGAATGCTGCTTGCCCTTCCTCTCGTGGGCGCACGCCCAGAGAATGAGGGGATGACATACGTGAGAAAATGGCCCTACCTAGATGGTAGTGCTGTGACGTCACTCCTCTACGTAGACGACTGTGCTCTGACGTCGCCAACAGTAGCACGTGACTGCGATAATTATTTGACACGACATGTGTAGTTTGTGTAATTTGTTGCTTGAATAGATTAATAAAACTTGAGAGAAATAATGAGACACACAAAGGGAATGTGTGCGTCTTTTTCATTTTTTTTTTCGTGAATTGCAGCAAGATGCGTGGCTAATAATGTACCTCCGTTTCCCATGTGTTTGTGTCCCCGCGGTTAGCGCATCGAAGAGGCGCCAGCCCTGGAAACTAAAGTAATGTTCTGCCGTGTTCGAGCACTCATTATGCTCATTTATTCTACCGCGTCCAAGTAAACGGTAATGCGGCACTGGCTCATGATACCGCCACTCTCATGCCCGTACAAATGTCGCAACTTTCATGCCCATCCCGCAGAAACAGGCAGTACACCACAGAGAACGCCGACAAAACGCCCACGGCCGCTACATAAGATAAAGGTAGCGGCCGTGCAATGCCGCTCGCGTGCTCGGGCACATCTTGCGCACTTAACTATGCATGCGCATGACGTGTTCATGCATATGGGTCAAGTGAAGAGGGCAGGGAAGGGATTTGGCTTGTGAAGGCTACACGGGGCGAGTGGCAAGAGTTTGAATCTCGCCTCCTCGCATCATGGTTTCGCGCCGCTACAGATTATTGTTTTTCTCAGCTCGTAATGAACCGATTTGAAAAATTCTTGCAGCATACTGCGCTTCATTCGGCACACAACAACTTCCAGCGTCTAACTAAAATTTGCTCTGTGGCCTGGTGAGGGGCCCTTTAATGCTCGCACCTGCTGTACTTGGTAGTGGAGCTTGCCCAATTCCTGTCGGGCGCATACCAACCTGAGGAGTTTTCCACGACGGAGCACAAGTTACCGATAGCTTAAACAGCTTCACTGTTCAAAAATGAGGAGCCATTTCACTCTGCAAGCTGGACGACCAGCGAAGCTGTTTAGCGCAAAGCACAGATACGAAATGGTGGACGCCAGTTTTGTATTTAGGCCAGGTTGTTACCGGCCCGGCTGTTAATGTTCATTACGCATTATTTTTTGCACTGCACTTTAGAGGGCATTAGGGAATGTCCTAGCCGTACACCGCTTCACTGTAAAAGGAAAACGAAGTTTGCAATATCATTAGTCCCCCGTTGAATGCACTTTCGGACACTTCCGCGGATGCTTGGCTTAAAGCCGGTCTCTGTCTTCCAGGCAACTCGACGCATGTACAAGCGATAGTCTGGAGGCAGTGCGAGAATGCTCAGCACAGAGAGGAGTCAGAGAGAGAGGGAAGGGAGTGTCGGAGGAAGTTGGCTTTCTGAGCTCAGATAAGTGATGTCATGTGGCGCCCAGCATTGCAATCGATCGAGGAGAAAAAGAGCCTAACCTTTGTCTATGAGTCGTCTTAGGGGAATGCGTTGGCAACAGTGAGAATCTTTAGCATTGAGGAACTGTTGTATGTCACGGCATTTGTATATCACTTGTGATGATAATTACGTAGATGTATTTAGAGTATTATGTCATAAAGTAGAATGTTCAGTATCCAGTATTTTGTTTGTTTGCTATTTACGAAAAAAAATCGCTGCAGAATAGGCTGTTTGACAACACTCAAGTGCAGGAAGGCCCTATTTTGGCATTATCGAGTGAAATATGGAGTACTCCTGAGATTATTTTCTACATGAGATATGCAATGAATAGAAATTTTTCTAGCTCTTCATAAGAGCCCCATAATAATTATTCAGGTGCTTGAATGTAAATGCAACTTGCTTCTCCAGTGTACTCCAGGATGTGAAATTAGATGCTCCAGAGTGCTCCAAGATGCCAAATTAGCTGCTCCAAAGTGCTCCAAGTTGGAACTTTCTGCTGCTCCAAGGTGCTCGAAAATGAAAATTTTGCTGCTCCCAAAATTGCTCCAAATCAGAAGTCCTCGGTAGCATCACTGTGTCATGGGACTAGCTATTACTGATGTTGCGTGATTTTAGTCGCGTGACAAAATGTTGCGTGATTTTTAGTGACACAAATAGTTACATGATGTTACACGATTCTAGTCACGTGGGTTACGTCATGTTACGTGATTTTAGTCACGTGACTAGATCTTGCATGATTTTTGTCACGTGACTAGTTATTACATGATGCTTCGCACTAGTGGCGCCAAGCCTGAAGGGAGTGCTTCTTTGTTTCTCTTTATTTTTGTATTTCTTTCTTCCTCTCTTTCCTTTTCTTTCATCTCGCTGTTTATTGTGTTTTTTGTCTGTGTTAAATCTATTTTTTCTTTCTCTATGTATTTCTTTGTCTTTCTCACTCTATCTTTCTCTCTCTCTATCACTCGCTTCCTTTTGCTTTCTATTTCTCTCTCTTTATATCTGTCTCTATCTTACTTTCTTTCTTTTTCTCTCTCTCTTTCTCACTGTGCTATGCTTTACTGTCTCCCCTCCTCCTTTCTCTCCTCCTCACCCTCACTTCCCTTTCCCGCCACCTTGCTTTACTCTATTATACAAATGTATGCTATGCTCTGCTATCGTGCCTGGATAGCCGAGTGGTTAAGACACTCGCCTTCGGATCGTGGGTATGGGGGTTCGAATCCTGCCGCCTCATCAGAATTATTTTTTCGCGATGATTTTCTCTTTCGTCATATCTTTCTTTCTGTCTCTCTGTTTCTTTCTCTCTCTCTGTGCTCGTTCTCTCGTCTCACCCATCAGGGTGATTACACGCCGTGTCGGAGAAATCGGCACACGTGTTTTGGAAGCGAAGAGCACGTACCGGTTCATGATGTTGATAATTACTGCTCACACTACCTAGCGCAACGAAAAGCTTAAAGAGCTCCACTCTTAACATCTCTTTCAAGAAAGCAAGAAAGAGGGGTACAGCATTTCATGGTACGACATATGCAGATGCGACGCGTCAGGGGGCAGCGTCACACTGGCCTCCGCCACTTGCCCGGCTTGCGCTGAGCAAGCCGTTGGCTGTGGCATCTGCCCCCATAGCGGCAGTAGTTAAACCTACTCCACCAACTTGTGAACAGAGCCCGGCGACCTCAAGGCCATCAGGTGTCAAGGCCTCGTCTCACTAGGCGAGGCCTCAAACTCGGAACTATACTCGCAGACAACTTTTCTTGGCAATGAAGGAAAGGCTGTGGGGACAGAGCTAGTGCACATGTACTGCTCCGCGAAGTGGTCCGGTTCGGCGTGCGTTTCGATTTTAGTTTTGGTTTGTGAACCTTCCGTATCTCCTGTGACGGCCATTTGATTATTCAAGCAGCCGTCACAGGCTTAGACAGCCATTTGTTAGTGAAATTCGTCACAGGCTCCCTCGGCGAATCGTCGGGAAAGCTGGAGGGTGACGAGCACTCACCTGAAGACGAAGACGCCATTTTGACTGTGAGGTGCATGTAAAAGGTGCGACGTTTTCACAGGTCCAAAACCGCGAAATGACACTGCATAAAGCAAAACAAATATAAATATCTCCTTGGTACGTGCTGACCCTCTCTTCAAACAGCGCCCCATAGAAAATAAAGTAATGTTGTTGTGTTTTATTCTCACGCAGAAACCACGGACGCAGTTGTGGGACCATATTCTTCAGTGGTAGCACACGCATAGTTCAGCTCTGTAGCCTTCCCTTCATTGCCAAGAAAAGTTGTCCGCGAGTATACCAGCCTGCATACAGGGTCGTCCAGCGCCTCCCAGTAGGCAATGGACACTACATTGGTGCCATTGGTGCCGAAAGAGTGGCGCAGTTCTGTCAACCGCAACAAAAAAGAAAAGCAGAAAATCAGGGGTCCTGACAAGGACCCTTGAGCAAAGCGTTTGAATTACTTTCACACACAGAACACCTTTGCTTTTCTCTAAAATGTCTACCCAAATAATGCATTGGAATATCGGGAGCTTGAGCTGTTATCCTAGTACCAGCCGAAGGTGTCCTCTGTCCATAAGACAGGTGAATTTCCTTCGGCATTTTGCCATCTATAGACCTTTTTTTCACGGGCGCCGCCATATTGCTTTGCGGGCGGCACCGTCTCTGGTCTGGCAGCTCACTGGCATGTGTGAAGCTCCGCGTTTGTATAGCTGCTATGGTATGGCAGGTATACGTGCGGTTGCAGTTGCAGTCTGTTCTTTTCGTTCTGACGCGCTGAATTTCGTATCAAGTGATGCAGTCTAGGTAGGAAATGAGTCTGTGAGACGTCCTGAAAAGGTTTGATCCAGTGAGGGTCAAAGATGTTAATATACGACAGCGTGAGCATGTTGCAAGTGGTCAATATCATTTATTTTCGGCACTGTGGTTCTGTTGGAAAAACCCGCAAATATTTCGACTCGTACCAGGGCAAGCAAGTGCTGGCACCCTTTGGGGATACAATGAATTTTTTCTTGGACTGTAAGCTTTGTTTGTTTTTGCATTCATGGTTTATTTATGCTGTCGTACCGACTACCGCTCATACATGTGGTCGTACGTGAGCGCGCAGTCTCGATTTCGTGGCAAGGATGGCATCTTTTTGTTACAAACTGTTGTCTATTGTGTTTCTTAACTTTTAAGCGACTGCTTATTACTCGCTCGTTTATTGCCCTCAGGTGTGAGCGAAATTACAGCTATTTACAGGCAAGTGCTGGCACATAAAAACGATGCTGATGCGGACATGCCGGCACACTTTTTTTTTTTTTTTTTGAGAGTCGCAATATTTGATTGGCTTTCGGCGGCGATAAAGTAAGATGGTTAGCGGGTTTCTTTTGCCGGTGCGGCACGAAGCGCGCCCGGGCTGAAGCCTGTGATCGGCATCGGAGGTGATCCCTGTTTATTTTTTCTGAATAACTTCTTCTACCATATGTATTGATTTTGCAAAATTCTTGCTTTCGTTCGCAAAAGTAAGCAGGAAAATTACTTCAAGAAACACTGGACAAGCGTAACAACGTGTTTTTTGTTTTGTTGCTTAGAAGAGAGTTAACTATGTTGTATATCATTGCGGGACTTGTCGGACACGGTTCTTGACCACGTAAAAATTCTCTTCCTGAGGTAGTAAAAAAAGTTGTTCTACACACGAAACGACCGACAGACAGACAATGAACTTTATTTGATCCTGAGGAGCTTTCGCGGGAACCCCTATCGGGGACCTGCGGAAGATGCTGGCCACGGCCATGTCGGGGCTGGGACACCGTGATGTTGCGCCCTTTCTTTGGCACTCTTTCTTTTTTTTTTTTACAGTTTGGCTGTCATACCCCGCTGTCTTACAGAAATTGTATCCTCACGACAAGGATCTCGCCACGTCCTTTTCATGTAGTGTTCATTAAGGGTTACTGACACGAATATTTTCAGTTGTTGTTTTTTTGCGTCAAGTGAAAGGACACGCCCTCAGAAGCCGGGGAAAGGTAGCGCTAAGCGCGAGTGCGCCCTGAAAAAGTAATTACATTATGTTTTTAAAAGCTAGTTTTGGTTCCTACCGTACCCTGACATCACAACACGGTATGAGCTTCTCGTCACATGCTCGCACAATATATAGTGACGTTTCCACGGCTGCTTCGCACTGTGGCTACGTTGGTGACGCACAAGCGGCCATTTTGGAAGTTTTGATTACACACAAGTGGCCATCTCGGAAGTTTTGGTACCAAATGTCATCGCAACTAGCCAGACTGCTGTGTGAAGTCACCAGAATTCGTACTGTAGCCTGACGTCAAGCTAGTCTCGATGTCAGTAGGTGCGCCATGGAAAAATTGACTTTAATATCGAAATAAAATATCTTATAAGCATTTGCTGAGCTTCACACTTACTCAGAGCCGTCTCTGCATACAGGAGATTTGTATGGCAGAGTAAACTCACCCTCGAAAAAAGGTGTTAGTACCCCTTTAAATGTTTGGGATTTACAAGGTCGCTGTGGAGCACGAATTATATGTACGACAGGCCCATAGCCAGGGGTGGGCCCAGAGGGCCCGGGCCCCTCCCCCGAAATTTTGATGACACATGGTGTTTTATCGAAAATAAATCATGAAAATAGGTGTTTTTTTTTTTTTTTCAAATAGTCAAGGTTTTCAGCAAGTGCCCCCCCCCCCCCCCCCCCCCCGAAAGAAATTCCTGGCTACGGGCCTGATGTACGATGCCGGTTACGCTGCTGCGAACTGAGGGATTTCTCGTCTGAGCTACTAATACTACATAAACTGCAGCGATCACCGTGTTGAGCTGAGCTACCAGGCTAATTGTTAGACGAAACACGTCATAATTAAATATTATAATAAAAGGAAGCGAAAACAGCACAGGCGGCTAGTCGGGAATGTTAGTTCACGAGTGGTGTTTAGATGTTTCGCAGTTTACCGGACAGGGTCATAATTGACAGCTTATGTTTGTTCGCCAGTCTGGCCATATTCGATTGTCATTTGAATGCTATTATTGTAGCACTTGCCAATTTAGAACCTGTAACGTAACACAAACGATGTACCTTGAAGCGTCTGCAACTGCAGACACTCCGCGCTTGGTGATGCACGTGGCATGCTTATTCAGACAGCAGTTTCCTTTCTTCTGTAGTTGTTAGAACAACCAAAAACGACACAGTGGTTTCCCGTTGACCTTTCGCTGACTGACATCGCAGTAAAAGAGAAGAAAATCCGCAGGTAGACCTAAAACACGCAAAAATTGTTCGACAACACCAATCATCCAAGCAGCAGCCCGCACACTCCACGCCGTCGCGCACGAGCCAGAAGGGAGGAAATCGCTGGTTGCCAGACCAGTCCTCCTCGCCTGATGCAACGGTCTATAGGAGAGACCGTGACGAGGCTTTTGCTACATCGGGAGGTGTGGCAATAGTATTGAATAAGTCGATTCCTTGCCATCGTATTGTCCTCCAAACGCCCCTCGAGGTGGTTGCAGTCCGTGCAATTTTATTTTATTAGTTGGTTACAATTTGCTTTATTTATATAGCACCTAATTATCATCTGAGTAATTAGGAATTGAGTACAGCTGAGTACAGTCTCATCAACCAGCTTTTTTGGAGCCTTGCATTATCGTAGGTGATTTTAATGACCATAATATCTTATGGGGCTTGCGCTGTGACCCAAGAGGTCGACTTGTAGAAAATCTTCTGGTAACTTCGGATGTAGGCCTGTTCAACAAAAAGGAACCAACGTATTACAATATATCACACAAGTCCCCACGAAACACAAGAAAAGCTAGAAAACTTCTACTAAACATCTAGAAAGGAAACTCCAAAAGTATATTAGAAGTTTAGATGAGATGTTATTTAGACGTAAGCAGCTTGAAAACTTCCTGTAGCTGTGCTAACGCCACGTTATTAGAACTCTAGAAAACTGCTTGCAAGAATTCTAAAAAACTTCTTGCTAGATCTTTTTAAGAGCTTTTTTAGACATTTATTTTTCATGCAAACCAGCTTGTTGAGGAGCTTGCCCTAGTCAATTCGTTGCATCATGCCAGCCTTTTGCAATCACGTTTTAGCTGTTCACTGTCAAGCGTAATAGGTAAACGGATGCCTGCGTAATATGGCGTCACATTAATTTCTGGAGCTACTCTAGCGTGCAGAATTGATAATTTAAAAAAGGCACAAGTTCAGGGGAAGACGTAAGCTTAAGGAGATGACAAATTCTTTGACACGGGGTGTCGCTGGAGCCATTTCGACAAGCAGACTTGTCAATTCACAGCTTTGAAGGAGACAAGTTTGCTTGTCGAAGCGCTGACTCCAGTGACACACCTTGTCGAACAATTTCTCATCTCCTTAAGCTTACATCTTCCCTTGAACTTCTGCCTTTTTTTTCAATTATCAATTTTGCTGGCTACAGAAGCTCCAGAAATAAACCTGATGCCATATTCTGCAGGCATCCCTTTAACTATTACGCTTGACAGTGAACAGCTAAAAGTGATCGCAAAACACTGGCATGATACAACGAATTGACTAGCGTGTTGCTGGAGCCAACATTTTGACAAACTAACTTGTCTTCAAGTTCCAACCTTGAAGAAAAGTCCGCTTGTCGAAACGGCTCCGGCGACACCCTGTGTTCAAGAATTTTTTATCTCAGCAAAATTGGTGTTCTTCTGGCCAAAGTATTAGTTAGCCCTATTTATTCAGACATGACATTGCCTTAATTCATTGTTCTCAACACATCTAAGCATTTTGATGTCGGGCCATTTTCATTACTTGTGTTTTATGGAATGCGTTATACCACGCTTCCAAAAGTAAATGCGAAATTCCAACAAATGTTGTTATCATGCATAACCTTTATTGTAGCAATGCCAAACAATATGTTGGCCACTTGACATAGGCTGGAGCAATGGAATTGATGACTTTGTTCAAGAACCTGCACGCAAAAGGCACAGTAAAGTACGTGTCTCAATCAATCAGACATGTATCAGGAAAACAAAAATCTGAAGGCTGTCTTGGCAAACACACGAGCACAGCAGCAATACTTTGCTAAATCATCGAACATTTGTAAACGTCAATAGGAGCAGTTCAATGGCTTATTTTGTCTCAATGAGGTAAATTTAGATATGTTAAAGAATCTTGGGTAGGCAAAATTTAGAGTTCCTCTACAATGGTGTGTGTCAATAATATCGTGGTTTTGGGAATACCTGGAATTCTAATTTCAGCCTGCACACAAAAGGCACGATGAGCCAGGAACATGTTTCAGTCAAGCATGCACCTACACCAGCATAACCAAGAAACAAATAAAACGAAACAAGAAGCTAGTTTGGTTAAACAACAACAAACACCGTAGCACAGGGCGACATTGGTTTAGGGAAAAATTCGCCCTAGTTGGTAGCACATGCAAAGAATTTTTTCGCATAACCAACACAAGAACAAAAATGGAGACACAACATGTGCACTAACTTTCAGTAGAATGGTTTATTGCACACGGGGCAAACAGTTGCACAATGCCGGCGCACTCACACTGCACCAAGAAGCAATGCACCGAGATTTGTCTTTTTCCATTTCATTTTTAGATATACATAACACTCATAAACTCACAGACTACTGTACATTCCAGAAAGTCTGTTCTTTATCTGACAAGGACAGGGACAGAGTACTAACACAAGTGGTATGGATATTTGCGATTCTGGCAGCTTATAGTATTATCAATCTCGTTAGTTAAGCTCTCTTGTTTGATAAAACCTTTGAGTTCTGCTAGAAAGGTTCACGCCCACACGCTCTACAGGACAATGCAAGCCACCCATCATTGGCTTTATTTACAAGATTACAATGCTCTATTAGCCTATCATTCATGCAGCTGCTTGTTTACACGACATACTGCTTACTGCAGGAAAGAGGTATCTGAGAAGCGACAGTTTCTCCACATTCCACAAACCGCATTCTATGTGGTTTCTGGCAAGCAGTTGTCTTCTTCGATGCTTGGCTGCTAATTCTGCAAATCGATTTCAGCTTTCATGGAGCGGAAAAACTATTTGTACATTAGCAAGTGACATCAACCTTATTATGTAGTGCAAAATTTCGTGCAAGTGTGGCACAACAGCTATTCCTTTTTGAGCAACATCACTGTTGGAATGGCAGACTAGAGCAATGGAGCGGTACTTCCTAATCGGGACCTCTGCGACTAACACCTTTGTTTGAGTGACGTGTTGTGTGTGAATCTTTCCAATGTGCTATGTGTTCCGTTGAGTTGTTGCGCTATTCAAGTACAGAATAAAAAGGTTGGCATCATGTGCTAATGTGCAAGTAGTTTTTGTCAGCTCGATGCAAGCCGAAATCGATTTGCAGAATCAGCACTCAAGCACCAAAGACGACGACTGCCTGCAAGAAACGACATAGGACACAGTTTGTGGAATGCAGAGAAGCTGTCATTTATCAGATACCTCTTTCATGCGGTAAGCAGTATGCCGGGAAATGGGCCACTGCAGGAATGATAGGTTAAGAGAGCATTTTTAAAAGAGCCGAGCGAATGTTGGGTGAGTTAGTGTCTCGACATAGTAAATACCATCGTAAGTAGCGCAACTAGACAGGACAACAGTGTTCGTCTGTTCCTTTCTGTTGTCCTGCCTAGTTACATACTAGGTGCATACTAAGTACATACATACTAGGTACATAATAGGTACATACAATGGCATTTATAAGACAGCATTGTAATCTTGTAAACACGATGGCTGTCTGGCGTTACAGTGTAGAGCATGTGAGTGGGAACCTTTCTTTCAGAACACAAATGTTTTATGAGCTAATAGAGTTGAACTAACGAAGTTGATAATAGAAGCTGCAAAAATTGCAATAGGGGGTATCAATTTTGTTAGCACTCCTCGACTGTCCTTCTCGAATGAAGCACTGACTTTCTTGAACATGGAGTAGTTCGCGAGGTGATCAGTATGCCGCATATTTTGCTAAAATAAAGCGGAAGAAGACACATCTCTCTGCATGGCACCTTGGTTAAGCTTGAGGGCACCACCCCATTGTCTACAAGTGCCTCGTGTGCAATAAACCATTTTTTTTTAAGTTAGTGCACAGATTGTCCCTCTTTTTTCGGCTTTGTGTTGCTTATGTGCTAAAAATTTTTACCAAGTGTGTTGAGGTCACTTATGCATACAGAAAACAAGATACTTTAGAAATTTCAACCACAAATACACACAAGCACAACAGCAAAACCTAGTTAACAGTAGAAAACTTGTAACAGCCAAAGGAAAGTGCGCAGCTGAACAGTTGATATTGCCCACACAATGCGCTTAAATTTAGCTTTGTTTCAGAATCCCGGGTAAGCAAAATCAACGAGTTCCTCCACAACGGTGGCCATCACAATCGTGTCGTGGTTTCGGCAATGCTCAGAACTTTATTTTCATCCTGCACGCAAATGGCACAATGAAGTCAGCCAAGCATGTGCGTGCAAAAGCTTACCCTATGTCTTTCAAAAATTATGACAAATCGGAACATTTTTGAAGCATATGTTTTGACGGCTTCTGCATATCCTTCTAAGGCCTCACAGGAAAGTTACTTGAACACAGGCATGAGCTGGCGCTCTCGTATAATTCGTTCAGGTGACTTGCCGGCGGGTTCAGGTGACGCACTTTTACATTCATCGCCCTCAACACAGATTGTAGCCAGGCAGGCATTATCTACGCTTTCAGTAGTTGAGTTTCGTGCTGAAAGGTTACTTTCATTATTTTGCATCGAGGCGGTCTGGCGAAAAAGCGGCTCAACTGTAGCATGAAGTCGGCGATGTTTTTGCCGACGCGATAGGGAGCCGATAGCTTTCTTTTTTCTTTCCATGGCAGACCATTTCGCGCGGAAAGCTAAAAATAACACTTACGTCTGTTGGGTGTCTGGAAGACAATGAGGTCCTGGAGTTTTGACACCAAAATATATCAGGACGAACAAGAAGCACATTCCGAAAAGACGGAGAAAGTATATTCAACTTGAAACGCTTGAAACTATACTGCGCAGTTATCGTCGGCTGCTTCGGTGGAGAGGGAGCGAGAGCGCCAGAGCGGCGTCACGGGTGGCCAATGAGAGGGCACGACACGATGACGTAGAATGACGAAGTGTGTGGCGACCAATGGCGACCACGGGTGGCGACATGTCTCGATTATTGCCTTCGAGATGGCGGACGCACCCGCCATCTCGGAGGCCATGTCTTGCTTCTCGACGGCGGGAGCATGAGGCGAGGTTGTGGAGAGGAAAAGACTCTTTTCTTCCGCTCTCGCTAGGAGCGCGCCTCAGCAAGCATGGTCTGCGCGCGAACGAACTAACTGGAGATGACGCTCGAAGGGTCCGGGGGCACTCTCGGTCCCCATACTGCCCATACGTTGTATCACATTTTATTTCATCAATTAAGCGATGGTGATCGATGTTCGGCGAATGATTTTGTATCCTTCACGTGCATGGTGGGCTAAAAGATGGGAAAATTTGGTTTACCGATCTTCACATATGTCAAAATGGGGAGAAATATAAACGCGCTACCCTTTCTTTTTATTGCGCATGCGGTTCAGGCGACCAATATTTGCGATTACGAACGTATACGAGCGACCGAAGTTCATATGTGCGCATTTTAATGGCAAAAGCTCTAGAAAAAAAAAGGTTCACTAAACGTTTCAAAAAGACTTCTTGTAAAAAACGTTTTTTCAACGTCTTCTAAAAAATTTCTTGTGAAAAACGTTTATTCAACGTTGCATAATATACCTAGATGTCTGCATACATTTTTAGTCGTTTCAAGAAGTTTTTTAGAGGTTTTGTGTTTCGTGGGTCATACATCAGTTGGCCTAGCGATTGACTCTGCAGTCGTTTTTCCTTACCTGGAATGTCATCAGAAATCCTTTTGAAAGTGACCATTTTCGCATAACAGTGAACTTAAAGGAGCAACAAGGCTGACTCATGCTCCCCGAGGGATATTGGAACCAGCAGACTGGGAGCGTTTTAAAGAATCTACGTATTTGTCACGAGATTTTATCAGTGGTTTTAGCATAGATGCTGCCGTTACATATTTTACCGCTTTTATTTCAGAGGCAGCAGAAAAATTCATTCCACAATCAAGTGGTCATTCGTGCAAAATACGAGTTCCTTGGTGGAACAGTGACTGCAAACAGGCGCAAAGGAAACAAACTAAGGCATGGGGTATCCTGCGCAAACATCCGACAGCAGAAAATCTTGTTCAGTATAAGCAGATAAAATCTCAGGGAAGGCGTACACGATGACAGGCAAGGCGGGCAAGCTGGCAGAAGTTCCTTTCAGGCATAAATTCGTACACTCAAGAAGCAAAAGTATGGACACGGTGTTAGAATAGGTTAGGTGTACCGACGTTCCGCCTCCGCCGCGCAGCCTCCTCGCCGAAAATGGGGACGCGCTTCGCGTTTTTTTCCGACAGGCTGCGCTGGGTGTATCGAGGCTTCAGGTCAGCCCCTTCAACGGGGGCCGCGTCACTTACAAAGCTGCATTTGCGACAACTCTTCAACTGCTGCCCGTTCCTTTTTTATCAGGGTAACCGCACATATCAATCTGATTTGAAAGTAAATGCACAACTTCAAGAAATTCAGTGGCGGTAGCCAACAGATGGAAATACATAGAAAATATAGCTTATGCGAACAGCGTTAATGAGTTTACAAATGAACACAAATTTCAAAAATATTTTAGCTCGTGCACAAATAAGGCCACCGTGGCAAATTGGTTGAGGCCGCCGCGACAAACTGGGTTAATAATAACATCTGGTGTTTTACATCCCAAAACCACGACATGATTATGAGAGACGCCGTAGTGGAGGGCTCCGGAAATTTCGACCATCTGGTGTTCTTTAACGTGCACTGACATCGCACAGGCCTCTACCATTTCGCCTCTACCGAAATGCGACCGCCGCGACAACGGAACACCGTGCCCGCGACAACGGAACACCGTGCCCGCGACCTTCGGGTCAGCAGCCGAGCACCTTTGCCACTGGTGCACCGTGGCGGACCCGAACTTGGTTAGTCAAAAAGAAAAATGCATTCCCTGAAAAAGAAAGCGGGGGTGAGGGAGGTGGACGTCTCTCTATAGGATGCTTGTAAGAAGAAAGCAACACATCTGACAATGGTAGGTTAGAAATTCCTTTCATGGGTTGTCGTTGTGCATGCACCATATCGCATGGATTCAAGCAGCCGCCCACGGTATTAGTTGTTCAGCCGCCTTTGCAACGTTTACACGTGCTGGCTGGCGCGTGGTAGTGAAGGTTAACGTCCGTTTACCGACCAATCCATCATGAATCACCATGTGCCATTCTGATTCTGCCTCTCGTTATTCGTCACAGACATGCTGTTTGTTGCAGTAGCAGTAGTTGAACTTTGTGCCCTGCTCTGGGTGCACAAACGTGAAATGGTCGTGCCCGTTTCCTTTTCAGCGTCCTAACCATTTGCTTTCCAGTTTCTTCTTTCGGGAATGACAGGAATTGAGAGTGACACCATATTCCGTGACGTCAATGTCTGCCCCCTTTAAAACTAACACGCCAAACCAGACGAGGCCCCATTCGTGCACATATGTTCGCCAGTCGAAACGCCTGCCGCCTAAATGCTAGCCTATTTGAAATAGCTTATCCTTGTTCATCGTGTCCTTATTTACACAACTTATATTGTCCAGATGGGCAAGAAGTGCTCTTTGCCGCGATGCATCTCGGGCTACAAATCGTGCACGGAGCAAATTTGCTTTTTCGCTGCTCCGAAGGATAGTGACCGCTTGAAAATGTGGCCACTGCTATTCCACGGAAAAATCGCGAGTTGCAAACAACAAATTTTGTTTGTGAAAAACATTTTGATCCGCGATTTCTCACCAAATCATGGGAAGCGCTATTTAAAAGGAAACGTTCTTGTGAGGAAACATTCTTTCGTATCATAAATTTAGCCGCACCATACAATACTCGAGCTAAAGCAGCTTTTTCAGGCAAAAATATGTAAAATTCGTAGATCGTGCCAATACTGTGACAAAATTCTTCGCGTACCATAACGTATATATCTTTTGCAGTCTATTTATTTTGAATATGTCAAAGAGCGGCTTCATAGTCATCGGCCACAAGCTGTCGCCCACTTCATTGCGTTCTCTTTCAATCCTGTATTTTCCGACGTGGGAGAGGCGCGTGACCTGCTAGTGCACGCCCCGAAAGACCTAAGTAGAGTTAATTATTTTATTCCATTGCATCAAAGCATCCGTCTTCTCGCAAATGTTTACGGAATTTGCAAATAAGCGGTTCGTAGTAAAAGATTCTGAAGGCTCACTTGATCTCATATGCGAAATGCCCCTTAACATGACACCTGCTCTTTATATGATGCTGACTGCAAATACATTAACTAATCTTTCGAGAGCAAATGAAGGGTGAATTCAACATGCGTCACGCAACTGCAGATTTACATTTGTAGACAAATGCGGGCACGATCGCCTAAGCCACGGTGTTGCCGAGGCCGAAGGTGGTTTATGAGCTTCACGCCGCATGCCGAATCGTCATGCATAGAACACTACTAAGTCTTTATATCTAACTTATGTATATGATATTACAATACCACACAATCCTCACAGGGCCTTGCGATATTGCTAAACACGCTAAAACGCCGAATGTTAGAAGCGTCAGGTTTGTACTGGGTATAGCCAGGTGGACCGTCCCGCGCGCGCCTCCTTTCGGCAAGAAAGGAAAAGAGGTCCCCGATTTCTCCTCATTCCAATGCGCCGTCGCTCCACCTAAACTATTCTAACACCGTGAGTATGGAATAGTCTGAGTAGGCTAAATGGGCAGCAATCCCAACCATTGCCTCTTGTGAATCACGCGGGAAATACCATGCGAGACCAGGCAAACACTCCGGGAGAGCATTTCGAACATATTTCTAGCTCCATGCACTATTCACAGTCGTTACAGAAATGCAAAGAGAGAGAAGAAAGCAAAACACTGGATCGTAAATGTCACCAGAATGAAGCCTATACAGTAGTCTCTCAGTAAACGGAATTCTGTTAAACGGAACTGCTGCTTAAATGGAACAACTGAATCTGATATGATTGGATTCGTACATGAATTCTGCACCCCTGTTCATCTCTCAGTAAACGGAACTCCTGTTAAATGGAACACATTTTCCTGGTCCCTTTAGCTTCCGTTTAACGAGAGTCTACGTAATCGTCCTTTTTGCACTGCTGAGCTGCACTAACTTCATGTTACAGTTCTGCATTGGGACCTGACAGAATTGTATATGATATATATGATTAAACACCTACACCCAGACATGCAAATGACACTTCTAGCAATTTATAACAATATCTGGACTCACGTGGAACAAAGCCATAAGAGTTCCTCTTTTAAAGACCCCTCCTTTGTAATAAGCTATCACCCTATACGAGTTGCCTTTGCAAGGTGTTTGAAAAAATGATAAACCGCCGCCTTTTGTATCATCTTGAATCTATAAACAACATTCTTGACCCGTATCAGTGCGGATTTAGAGAGGGCCGGTCAACAACTGACCACCTCGTGTGTGTAGAGGCCTACATTCGTAACGCATTTGTCCATAAACTGTACTTTCTGTCTGTGTTTCTAGATATTCAAAAAGCATACGACACGACGTGGCGCTATGGGATTCTCCGTGATTTGTCCAGAATGGGCGTCAGCGGGGACATGTCTAACAATTGAGAGCTACCTATCCAACATATGTATAACGTTAAGTGCAGTACTGAAGTGACGAGGACGGGACAGGGAGTGACACACACACAAGCGCTAACTTTCAACAATGATTTATTGTGAGCCGGATCACTACATAAATACATGAAAATTGCGGACATTAGGCATGCGCAAATGTGGAGGATCTAGAAATGACAATTCTTTTCTGGATAATGATAATGAAGGTACGCTGATACAATCTTGGCCTAACTCGTGTATGGTAGCTGATTCAACTATCAACCGCGTGGTTTCATCCTTGTGCATGCATACGACAGAGCACTCATGAAAAACAGGCGAACACCCCACGTGCTGCAATGTGTGGATAACAATTGTGGTGGTGATACGTTAACGAAGGGTGGTGATACGTTAACGTATCACCACCCTTCTTTACATTGTTTTTGTGTTCTTTAAGCCTCTCGTTGAGGCACCGCCCCGTCTGCCCCACGTAGAATTTCCCACACGAAAGGGGGAGCTTGTACACAACCCCTTCTTTGCACATGTGGCGAGTTCTGCTTTGTGAGCAGTTGGGTTGCTGAGCCTGCACAACTTTCCCAGCTTGTTTGGAACCGTAAAAGCGACGCCAATGTTTGCTCGAGCGCCCACTTTTTTTAAATTGTGGGAAATCTTGTGAAGGTATGTCCCGTTCTCGTCACTTCAGTACTGCACTTAAAGGGACCGACAACTGCCCAGAATATGAAATGAGTTGACTCCACTGATGTAAGGATTGTCCGTCGCACTGACTCAAACCAAGCCTGTTTTTTTCGTGAGAGATGGATTTATATTTTTATTTCTTAATTGAAAGTCGCGAAAAATGACCTGTGGCGCCCCTGGTGGCAAAAACATTAATGATCCGATGAAGACGGCCACGTGACCGTTGATTGCTGTACGCGGTCGACGATTTTTTTGTTAGTATTGAAATATTGTTCGTTTCTTTATATTAAAAGGTATTATTCCATAATAATGTACATATAGGCCTGCGTTAGTAGTATGCATTAAAGTGGCGCTGCCTTCGCGTGACGTAATGATCCCATGCTCGTCAGCGCGCCTTGAGCAACTTTTCAGCGTGCTCATGCAAACGTGCACACAGTTTCCAGGTCGCTAAGATTTTGGAGCGACATAGTTTTGCTACCTCTTCGCCTCAGAAATCACGCGCGCTGCTACTCGGTGCAGCCGTGCATATGCACAGTTACGTTTTCGATTACTTGGCATGGCTCGTGTATCGAGAGAGTAACAACGCCTGGACAAGCCATCCATGACACAGGTGCAGGCAACCTTGGGCGCAGACGCACACAACGCTGTACAAATACCGGGAAGGTGTATAAAGCCACACATCTCATTGTAACAGCTTGCTATTTTCAAAAATGGTTGGAAAGCTCAAAATAAAGGTGGTTAAGCATAGTTACAGTAACTCCTGCGAAAGCAGAACAACGACAGCTTTCACAAGGGCTAGCGGCATTGCTATCAATTCTCCATGTTGCTTGAGCAAGCCTCCATGCATGTTTGGAGCCTTTCAGATCGAAAAATACTGCTTTTAAAATAACTACGTGCTTTTCGGATAAACCACTGCAGCTATAAACGCTACAAGAGGTGAGCTTCCTCTCGCGCTGTAAAAAACTGGGTCGAGAAAAATCAGTTGTCGGTCCCTTTAACGTTATACGTATAAATATGTCACACCAACAAGGCTAAAGATCCACCATTGCTACCTATCCAACCGTACATTCCATGTCCGAACTTGTCTTTCAAGAGCATTTATTCAGGAAACGGGTACCGCAGGGTGGCGTACTTAGCTGTACCCTTTTTATTGTAAAAATGACCTCTCTTCAATCATCAATTCCAAGAAATATGTTTTATTCCGTGTATGTTGATGACGTGCAAGTAGGATTCCGATCATGCAATCTGAAAGTTTGCGAGCAGCAGATACAACTTAGCCTAAACAATATATCAAAACGGGCAAATGAGAACAGGTTCAGGCTAAACCCACAGAAAAGTTGAATACAGTAGAACCTCGTTGATACGTTTCCGAAAAAAACGCGGAAAATAAACGTATGATCCGGGAAAACGTACGATCCGAATCCAGTAAAAATTGAGGCTGACAAGCCCATATTGAGGTGCAAGGGCAAAAAAACATTTATTTCTCAAAAAACATGGAGGGACTCTTCGATTTTCGAACTCCTGGCATCTCGCTGGCCGCCAGAGGTCAGCCAGCTAGTTCCGATCCTGACCGAAAATAACGTCGTGGTCACGTGTATTGAAATCCCGAGACAACCCGAATATTGCAAAATCGAACTCTGAGACAACCAGCGTAAACGTAAAGAAACGCTACTGCCATGTCAGCAGACGAAACTTTGCGCCGCATGAGCGTCGGTTCTTTCTGCATTGTCGCTTGGAAATATGGGGCTAGGTTTGCCGAAGAGCAGAAGTGATATTCGCGAACATACGCATTTGGGATACGATCACGTACAGTGGTCAACTCTCATGTCTATAACGCCGGAGCGTCGTGCTCGGAACAGCATGAGCGACATCTACAGCTTCAAACGGGCCACATCAGAGCATGCGCAGTGTCACTGATGCGCTCGCCATGTAATTTCCGTCCTTGTTATCGCCGCTATGCCACCATATCGCCGCGGCCGCGACAACTGATTTCGCCGTCAGAAGCGCTGTCAACCGTATGGCGCCTAAAAAAAGAGAGAGTGCAATCACCGGATCGGCGTGTTTTATACTGCGCACTTATTCTCGGTTCGCAGTATCATATCATACCGACAATGCGCCGGACAATGGATAAACTTATAAGTGGACGCAAATCTGCTGCTGGGACAATGTGACCGCGAACGGCAAATCAACACGCAGCATAGCTTTCATCGCGCGCTGACAACGGTTCGCTTCGCTTCGTTTCCTTTTTTTCTCTCTTTTTTCTTTTTTGTTTTTGGGATAAACTGTTGACAGCGCTTCCAAAGGCCAAAGCAGTTGTTGCATTCGCGGTGATAACCAACGATGGAAAATGCAAGGTAGGCGCATCAGTGGGACTGCGCATGCTCAGAGGTGCCCCGTTTTCAACTGTAGATGTCGCTCGTGCAGTTCGGAGCACGACGCTCCGTCGTTATAGATATGAGAGTTGACCACTGTACGTTCGAAAGATCACGCGTGACTCGCCCCGTCCGTGAAGAAAACTGCCGCCCCTCTAAAGGCTTAACAAGCTCAACTCTTCGCAGTGCACGTAACAATCGCGGTACAACACGATATGCGATATCTCGCGAGAGTGATAAGCGTCCCCGAAAGCGACAGCTGTTCGCGGCTATCGCATACTACGTCGCACACTCGCGCTGATCAGTTTGCGTTCTGTCTTAACTTGAGACATGCGCTGGTATGTTCGCCGCCACTAGTAATCGCACCATCCCGCACGGCGAAACGGGCTTTAAAAGATAACGCCCGGCGTAATGGCAACCGAAGGTGAAGTCCCCAAGCGCCCGCACTGCGATCTGTCGAGTCCTCACAAAGATGGCGGCGAGCGCACATCGTCTCGTTTTTGGCGTCTGATAACCAGAAACCTCCTAGATATCTTCCAGAACAAATCTTTTCTGTCAGCTTCTGACGACCCGCTGGTAGGCAGAACTGCCCAGCCAGAGAAATACGAACGCCGACTAGAATTGCGCCGGGCGGAGCAACCCAAAAACGATTGCGCTCCGGGAGAAAAGTGTGCGGGAAATTATCGGCCATATTGACTAGGCACAATGGCGGCGTTGCTGTGGTTACGGGATAAACGTTGGGCAACGTTTATAGATCTGTAAACGTTGGTTACGGGTCGCGGCGTGTTGTGCAGCGGTGGCGATCATGGTGGCGATGCGGCAGCGGCATGTGTGTTTCCGCGGCAAGCCGTTCGACGGCCCGCGTCGCCGCGTGGGTGACAGAGAGCGGCGATCGAGCAATTCGGAAGAGACGCGGAGGGGACAATTGAGCAAATCAGAGAAAGCACGGAGGGGGGAAAGGCACTGCGGAGAAGCTGCCGTCGCTGAGAGGACCTTTTTTTGCACACCTGAATGAGAGTTTCTGAGTTGTGGAGATAGGTTTGCGAGACGCTTACCCTACGAGGCGACCGGCAAGGGACGCGACGTTCTCCACTGCCGCAGCGAACAAAGACGCTACGGCCGGGTTCGTCGATTCTCCGGCACGGCGCAGAAAAGGCACTCGAGGCAGGAGGTCAACAAACAACACGGGTTTATTAACCCAAGATGCAGCACAGTACGACAGTCACGGGCTTGCAGGCCGTAAAGGGAACTCCGCAAGACCGATCGAGTACGCTTGCCAGCGGTGCTACGACTATCACACAAAGGGCAGCAGTCGAGCACACGAACGAGAAGCCGCCTGCTCGAGCAGCGCGTCAACCTCTCGTGCTAGCCTGAGAGCATCTGCCGCCACGAGCGAATCGTCGGGCGCATCTTAGCTCGTAGGAGAGCAGGATGTCACCAGCGGCCCAATGGGGAATGGCGCTGCGTTGTGACGTAGGCCGCGCAGCGCGGCAGCGTAGCGTGCCCGGACATGCCAGCGCGGGACGGAGCCGACGCTTGGCTCGCCCAGACAAAGAGGCGCCCTGGCCGCCATCTTGGCGATTGCCGGTGCCTAAGTGCGCCCGGGCTACGCGGCCGGCCCGCGCGCGGCAGCTGGGGAACGAGGCGCCAGGTAGGAGGACGCTCTCGATCCCCACATTCCCCCCTCCTAAAGACCGAGGCCAGCCTGTGAAAGAGGCTGTCCGAGGCCAAGTGGCAAGGTCAGCTCAGCCGCAAGGGGGCTGGCCAACGGGGCAAAGTCCAACAGGGGGGTGTCGTCTTCCTGAAGGTACAAGTCCAAAAGTCGGCCATGGCCACACAAAAGTTCCACCAAAAGTTCCACCACAAGGGGAGAGCCCACCGCCGGGAAGAAGGTCCACAGCCCAGGAGGAACGGGGGCAAGACTGCACAAGGACGGGCAGCCAGCCCGCTTGAAGTTCGCCGGACTGGAGAGGTTGGCAGCCGGGAACGTACGAGGCGTGGCTGCCAGTTGCGTGCGGCAGCCCACTGCCGGAAGTCGCTGGGACGGGGGCCACACAGGAACAGCAGGCGGGAACAGCAGGCAGCCAGGAACGGAGGCCGGAGCGACCACGCTCGGGCCTGGGCCAAAGCTTGAGTGGGCGGAATAGCCGCCGAGGGTGGCTACCGAAGCTGCCAGGTGGGTAAGGCAGGGTGGAGGTGACTGCAGGGCAGAAGGTGGGTACCAGGTCACAGCTGGAGGGACCAGAGAACAGCAGGCCACAGGCGCAGCGACAGGCTGGGCGGCCCAGTAGAGCCAGGCGCAGGGAGATGACAGGGCGACGCAGGAGTGGACAAAAATGTCCCCGGCATAGCCGGCTTGCTAAAAAGGGTGCCTGCCTGACAGTGCTGCCCAACAAAGGGGGCGCTTGCCAGGTTATGGCTTGGACAACACGTCAGAGGGTATTTTCGGCCAAGAGGGCCTTCTACCACTTCCCGACGTGTGCCGCCGCACCTTAGCGGTTATTCTCCATTCACTGTCATGGTATGGAATAAAGTCCAGCTACCTGTCAGTGGGAGAAAGGTTGCTTAAGTGCGTTTCCGCAGATTGTACCGATGGCGTGGCTTGGAGCCAGCCTTCTCACGGTTTTCCTGCGGTTCCGTGACCGCCTCCCCCCCTCCCAAGTCGTTGCTGCGGGCAACGAAAGGTTTGAGGTCGGAGACGTTAACTGGACCGCCGACTTGTCTCCCTTGGGACACTTTGGTCTGCACTCGGTATGGGCCCAACCACTTGGCCGACAGGGAGGCAGAGATGCCTTTGGCAGCGTCACTCAAGACGTGATTGCGCCTGAGGACGAGGTCGCCGACATCGTAGTGCACTTCCCGATGCGACCGGTCGTATTGAGCCTTCTGTCCAGCTCGCGCTTTTGCCAGGTTGGAACGCGCCAGGTCGAGGGCTGCGTCCATCCGTGAGCGCAGTTCCGCCGCGTAGCCAGACGGGCCGGCTTTTGTGGCGGACGCCGCGCTGCCGCCCCGCAGAACACGGTCCATGGGGTTGGCAGCTCTCTCCCGAAGTTGAGGAAAGCGGGCGTGTACCCGGTTGAACGGTTCACCGTGGACCGCAAGGAGAAGCCTATCTCGTTAAGACAGGCATCCCAATCCCTGTGTTGCTGCGCAAAGGCTGTCAGCAAGGGTTTGAGGTTTCGGTTTATCCGCTCAGTCGGGTTGGCCTGTGGGTGATACGTGGTTGTTTTGCGGTGCTTAATGCCAAAGGCAGCACACGCATCCACAAACACCTTGGCCGTGAAGTAGGACGCATTGTCCGTGATCAACTCCGCCGGAAAGCCAAAGCGGCCGGGTAAAGACCTCGATCAACTTGTCCCAGATTGCGCGTGCCGTTAGCTTCCGAAGGGGAAACAGCTCGACCCACTTCGTGAAGTGATCTGTGACAGCCAGGAGAAAAACATGGCCTCTCCGGCTTCTTGGGAAAGGTCCCATAATGTCACAGGCCGCGACTTGCCAGGGTTGTTGGCTGTCGATCGGCTGCATGAGCCCGGGGGGCTTGCCACCACGAGGCTTCACACATTGGCACACGCGGCATGAGCGGGCGTAGTGAAGGGCATCACGCTTCATGCCAGGCCAGGTAGCAGAGCGGCACAACTTTTGAAAAGTCTTAAGGCCACTCGCATGTCCGGCCAACCGCGAGTCGTGGAAATAGCCGAGGGTGGCTTTCCTTAGACTGCGGGGTATCACCACCTTGAAAGACTCCTGGGGAGCTTCTTCAGATGGGACATAGCGCAGGAGAACGCCATCAGCATCAAGCAGATACGAATCCAACGTGCCCGCAGCAATACCAGTCTGCGTCCGGCACTCGGCGCCGACAGCAATACCAGCTGTCCGTTTGCGCCCGGCGGCTTGACCGCCACGCTCCTCTTGGGAGCTCAGCTCTTTGAGCCCGTCAACAATTTGCTGACAAAACGGATCGTCCTGCTGTGCCTTAAGTAGGACCTCTCTGCTGAAGACGATACCGGCGGACGTTACAGGGTCTACCAGGTATGCGTCCTCACCCGAGGCGGTCGACTCGAAAGTCACTGCGCCGTCGGGGTTCGCGCCTTTCGACCCATTGGAGCCAGGGGCCCCTGAGTCTACTCGGTGCGAGTGCTCTTGGGAGTGGCGGACACAAGTGTCAGACGCCAGAACGGGGGCACGCGACAAGGCGTCGGCCACGACGTTCGAGCTCCCTTTCCGGTAGCGCACAACAAAGTTGTACCGCTGCAAGGTCAACGCCCAGCGCGCGAGGCGGCCCGAGGGCTCGCGCAAGCGCTTAAGCCAGGTGAGTGCCATGTGGTCCGTCTCCACCACGAATGGCACACCGTCGACGTAGCAGTCGAACTTCCGGAGAGCAAAGACTATAGCGAGACATTCCCGTTCAGTCACGCTGTAGTTGCGCTCGGCGGCGTTAAGTGACCGGCTCGCAAAGGCGACTGGCCGGAGGACGCCGTCGTGCTCCTGAAGCAGTACCGCTCCGAGACCCAGGTCGCTCGCGTCCGCTTGGACAACGAACTCCCTGTTGAGGTCGGGCAGCTTCAGATCGGCTGTGGCCACTAGAGCTTGAGATAGAGCCTTGAAGGCACGCTCTTGCTCTGGCCCCCAGCTCCATCGTGCCGACTTTTTCAACAGTGCGGTCAAGGGCGCTTGGAGGTCCGCGCAATTTGGGATGAACTGTCGGTAGTAGTTCACCATGCCCAAAAAGCGCCTCAGGCCCTGAATGTTCGCCGGCGTCGGGTACTCCACAATGGCTCGTACCTTCTCCTCGCACGGCAGAAGGCGACCGCTCTCGATGGTAAAGCCCAATAGTGAAATGCGAGTCTCAGCTATTTGAGCTTTCTTCGGGTTCAAGGTCAACCCGGCGGCACGCAACCTCTCGAGGACATCCTCCAAGTGGCGGAGGTGCTCCTCGAACGTTCGAGGGAAGATGACGATGTCGTCGAGGTACGCCATGGCGTGTTGCCATTTAGCGTCCCCGAGAACGCGGTCTATCAGTCTCTGGAACGTAGCTGCAGCTCCAGAACAGCCAAACGGCATGCGGGTAAACAAACCTCTGTGGGAGGTGAACGCAGTTTTCTCCGCGTCAGCCGGCTCCATCTGAACCTGCAGGTAACCGCGGCTAGCATCCAAGGTGCTGAAGTAGCAAGCACCGCCTAGCGCAGCCACGATCGAGTCAACGTTAGGCATAGGATAAGCATCCTTCCTCGTGACCTCGTTCAGCCGGCGGTAGTCCACACAGAGCCGGTGAGAGCCGTCTCTTTTGGGGACCATTACCACCGGTGAACCCCAGGGACTGTTTGAGCGTTGGACAACCCCGGTCTCAATCATCTCATCCAATGCCTGGTCAATTGCTTTCCTCTTTGCCGCACTGACGGGGCGAGGATTGCATTTCCACGGTTGTGCGTCGCCTGTGTCAATCCGGTGCCTCACCAGAGAGGTGCAACCCGGGCGTTCCGTGAACATGTCACTGAAACGTGTCAACAGCGACGACAGGCGTGCCTTCTCATGTGTCGACAAGCTGTCCGGCAAAGGCGGCAGCGAGCGATCCGAGCTGCTGCTTACCGGGGTGGTCACCGGCGTAGCCGAGACCTCGTCCACCACGGTAGCGCTATGCTCGAGAGAAAGCGGTAGGCACGGACCGTTTGCCGCCGCGCCGACCAAAGGGCCAGTCTTGGCGCCGGAGTGAGAGACGCGGGCCGAGGGGGCCACGCTTTGTCTCCTCTCCTCCTGCTCTCTCGTGGCGTCCGGCGACTTACGGGCAGCCGAGACCACGGGAGGTGTAATGGCCGTAGGGCGCCGGAAGGGCCGTCCCTGTAGCCTCCGCTCGCGACGTCTATCACGATACCCGTGTGCGCGAGAAAGTCGCGACCCAGAATCACGGGCAAGGAAAGACCCGGGAGATGCACGAAGCGCTGTCGGCGCGCGCGATTCTCCCAGCGCACGACCAACCGCGCAGCGCCGCACGAGGTGGCGGTACCGCTGGCGAGATGGAAGGCAGTGTCGCAAGCTCGAATGCGGACAGAGCGGTCGCGCAAATGAGCCATAACCTCTTCGCCGAACAGCGAGATCGAAGCCCGGCTATCCAGCAACGCCGCAAACTCTCGACCAGCGATCGTAAGGGCGATGAACGGCGCCGGCGTGGCTGGAAAGTCATGTCCAGCGCGACACGCCATCGGTGCCAGAGGTTGGGTTACACCCCCATGCTCTCGTACTGCTGTAGCCGCCGGCGAGGGGGAGCTCACCGACGGCTCACCCCGTTTCCCGACGGGCGAGCAGGCCCTTGCATCGGGTGGGGCGCGTTGCATGATCGCGCGGTGTGGCCACGTTCATGACAACGGTAGCAGACGACACCATTTCCCCCATAAGTGAGGGATCTTGGCGACCCTTGAGAGCTAGGAGGCCTCCGTTCGCCAGCCGCAGGGGGGGCTCCGCGATCGGATCTCCCCTCGTGCATTGGGACACGGGAGTTCCGTTCTCGTTCGCCCTGCTGTGCAAAGGGGCACGCCCGGGCGTACGAGTACGGGTCGAGCGCGCGGTCCGAAACGTCCGGCGCGTCTCGTTGCTCTCTCACGGCCGAGGCCACCTCGTGTTTAGGGGGATTACGGGGTGACGAGTCACCACCAGCCCACGCACAACGAGGCTCGAGAGAAGCGGACGGCGGTGGCGGCGGGCGGTAGGCTCTCGCCGCCAGTATGTCGCCCTGAATACGCTTCGCATCGGAGGCCAGCTCGTTCAGGTTACGATAACGGGCGCTCCGAAGGTAAGCGGCGAAGGTTGGATGAGCCTGGCGAATGGCTCGCTCTACCTTCTCAGCGTCTGATGCCGTAGGGTCGGCAAGGAGGTAGAGTTCCTGCAAAGCCCGGACGTACTCTAGAAGAGATTCGTCGGGATGCTGTGTTCGGAGCTCTAGCTCGCGACGCATGCGGCGCTCGTAGTCAGGAGGAAGGAATTCGCTACGGAAGAGCGCCCTAAACTCCTCCATCGAACGAGCTTGGTGGCCGACAAGTCGGTGCCACCGCGCCGCTTGGGCTGTCAGCGATACGGGCAATACACTACCAAGCATAACGCTGTCGCTCAGCCCCATCGCCCGCTGATAGCAGTGCAGTGCCTCGAGGTACTCTGTGGCACTCATGCGGTCCGAATAACCGCTGTACTCGGGCAGAGGTACCCTTAAGCTACTCGGTACGCTTGGCTGAGGGGACTCGGGGTCTCCCTTTAAAGCACAAGGCTGCGAGCGCACCGCTTCCAGCAGAACGTTTAGGAGCTGCGCCGCAGTTGCGTGCAGCGGTGATTGCTCCGAGGCGGGCGCGGCCGTAAAACGTGCGCGCGCCTGTTCCCCAACATGCGCGTCCGACCGAAAAGGGCCAGTACACGGCATGGAGGAGGGTAGGGTTTGCGCTCCGACTGGTGCTTGAGGCCTCACGCGACTGGCAAACGGGTCGACAGCGGAGCACGGTGGCCCACGTCCGTCGAAAACGTCGCCTACGCGAGTCTGAGGCATGCAAGCGTCGGGAAACGCGGCGACGTTGTCGGCCAAGCGAGCTGGCTCGCGCACGACGTTGTCAACCCTTTGCGCTCCTGACCAAGATGGGTCAGTGAGAGCGTGCATGCCGACACCTAAGTGGCCTAGGTAGGAAGGCTCGGGTGCGGCGGTTTGGGCCGTCAACTGCGCTGCTGACAAGGAAAGGCCAGCGAGCGGAGACTGCGCCGGGGACGGGCCCGTAAGTGCGTGAGTCTCGAACAGCTGATACAGCCCGTTACTGGCTTGGCTAGGACTGTGGTCCTCGTTCGAGCGGCTCGCATCACTGTAGGGGGCCCCGAAAAAGGGATCTCTCCCGGTGAACGAAAGCAGAGGGTCGCCGAGAGGGCCGTACCCCGTGCTGTCGCAGCCGTCCGCCTCGAACGAGATCAAGTCCGTCGCCACAGGATCTTTCTCCGACACGGCGCAGAAACCACGCACGAGGCAGGGTAACAGCAACAACGGGTTTATTAACCCAAGATGCAGCACAGTACGACACTCACAGGCTTGCAGGCCGTAAGGGGAACTCCGCAAGACCGAACGAGTACGCTTGCCAGCGGCGCTAGGACTACCACACAAAGGGCAGCGGTCGAGCACACGAACGAGAAGCCGCCTGCTAGAGCAGCGCGTCAACCTCTCATGCTAGCCTGAGAGCATCTGCCGCCACGAGCGAATCGTCGGGCGCATCTTAGCTCGTAGGAGAGGAGGATGTCACCAGCGGCCCAATGGGGAATGGCGCTGCGTTGTGACGTAGGCCCGCGCAGCGCGCCAGCGTAGCGTGCCCGGACATGCCAGCGCGGGACGGAGCCGACGCTTGGCTCGCCCAGACAAAGAGGCGCCCTGGCCGCCATCTTGGCGATTGCCGGTGCCTATGTGCGCCCGGGCTACGCGGCCGGCACGCGCGCGGCAGCTGGGGAACGAGGCGCCAGGCAGGGGGACGCTCTCGATCCCCACAGAGTAGAAAACGTATCATACGACCCTAGTTTTCCGCGGTGCTGAACGTTGCTGCCGAATAATCGTATTTTCTGGGAACGTATTAACCGGAACATATTACACACAGCTGTATTGGGAATTATTTTTAATTTTCGCGATTTCGAGCGTAGGAGCCGTGAAATCGTATCAAGCGGGAACGTATCAACGAGGTTCTACTAGTCCTTTTTACAAGGAAAAGGGTCTTGGTCTCAGATCCAGTTATTGAACTTCATTGACAATGCTTAGCGTTGTATCTAGAGCAAACATTTTTAGGTGGTGTACTTGACTCTAAGCTGACCTTTATCCACCACATAAAATCCGGCGCGCGATGTCTGAAAGCAGAAACGTAGCCACGTGTGCGGCGGTGTCTTTGGAGGGGATCCGCAGACGGCTCATACCTTTGTAGGTGTTGTGCTCTTATTGCAAAACTTCCGTTGAAGCCATATATCAGCAGCGGATCCAGAAGGAGGGGGGTGCGGTAGGAGCGATACCCCCCCACCCAAAGCCTGCAGTCCCCGCCCCCTCCCTTCAGTGCCTGTCGTCCACCTCCTTTGTCAGCCTCCCTTCATCTTAACACAGCGCACACACACGAACACGGAAGAATAAGGAAACGACGACACGAGCGCTGTGTGTGTGCAAGGCTAGAAGTGCATCTTGGCACATCCGGCAGGGAGTATGCCCGGCTGAAGTAAGCATGCTGTTCGATTCTATCTTCTGAGTGGTATCAACGGGCAAGATTGTACAGAGATTCCTCAGCGCTCGTGTCGTCGTTTCCTTATTCTTCTGTGTTCGTGTGTGTGCGCTGTGTTAAGATGAAGTTTTACCAACTTGCCCAATTATCCACCTTACTCAGCCTCCCTGCCGAGTTTGCCTCCTTTGTCAGGTTGCTTGGCCAACCACTACCCACAAGGGGTAAAGAGAATCTTGTCCCCGCTCTCTACCTCTCTCCTCATCGCTCCACCCTTTCCTGCTTCCCTATGCATATTTCCAACGAAGGCTTCTTGAGGGGTATTCAGACGAGGGAGAAATGCTCGGGGGATAAAGGCGGAGCCTAGTGACGTCAGCTCGCGAGGAGAAGTCTCCACAAATGCCCCCCCCCCCCCACTCACACGGACGAGGCAAACGGAGGGGGAGACCAGTGTTACTAGACTACTCTGGTGGCTTGCACCACCCGTTTGACGAGCTGCTGACGACGAGCTGCAGACGACCATGCAGCAGCAGACTGTACACCCGCTGCCGCTCTCTGCAGGAGCAAGTGCAACAATGTGGCCAAACAAGAGCCCGAAATTTCGCTATATCCCCCACCGTCGGGGGATTGTTTGTTCTTTCGGGGAAAAGGTCCCCGTATCCCCCGAGAAGGCGCTGGGGGTTACGCCCACTCGCTAATCCGTGACATCGCGGTCACGTGATCCACAATCCCCCCGTCTCCCCCGAGCATTTCTCTCCCGTCTGAATACCCCTTTAGGCGCCGCCGTAATCGCCTCTGGACTGTTGTAAATCTGTGTCACCCCCTAAAATGCACTGCGTAGGCGGTGGCGTCAGCCTTTGTACCCCCCCCCCCTCAAAGGTAATCACCTGGATCTGCCCCTGAGCAATACATAGATAGGTCTTACTGCAGCAGCTGCGTTTCCTGAAGGAGTGAGCTGCTAGCCTACGTTCGTATAAAATTCCTATTTCTTGTTATCGGATTCATTATCTCGCCCTCGTGGTCGAACTGTGACTCTTTTTTTGCTAATGTGCGATGGTTTTCGAAGTTGCGCGTTCGTGTCGAGCAAATGGCTTGGCTGGGCAACATGATAGCATCGGTGTCGCACTGCTCTGCATGGGCAACGCGCGAGGTTTTGATGACAAGCCGCAGCAGCACAATAAGTGGAATTGCACAGTGCGTTCAACCTGCATTCGTTTCGTTTTTACACGTGACACTCTGGCAAGGCATCTAATTGTGATTGCTGCACCCCAGGCTCAACAAAATTGGTTTTTTCACGCAAGAAAAAAAAGTTTTTTCAGGTTGCCGTATTGGTCGAGCATTCTTGTGGCATTTTCAATGTAAAATGAAGCCTTCGGTAACTATGCCTTGTATAAAAGGTCGAATTTCAGTTTAACAAAATTTCGATAAAATGAAGTAAAGTGCCGCTTTTACCAACTTCACTATATTGAGATTTAACTGTACTCTGTACTATTCACATGGGATTAAGTTATTTTTATTTTCTAACGTGCATATTACAGAGTGACATAAGCTGGTGTTTACATTAGTGACACTCAGTTAAAGATAACTTACCTCTAATGAAATAGATTCTTCGAGAAGTGTACTACAGAACTTTTGATTGCCATTAAGTGTGTCCAATGCCATATTCTTTTGCAGTGCACTCTCAGTGATGCCACCAACTGCGAGGTTATTAGCAAGTGGGCCGAGCATCTGATCCAGCTGAACCAGAAGGTAAAAACAGTAAATGGAAGTGCCCTTTCCATTTGTCAACACGGCGTCCATAATTTTGAAACAGGGCAAAGCAGTCCTGGTGTTGCTAAGTGTTGGCCAGTACGCTCGTTGTCTCCAGACTCTCCATGCTGCACGAATGGTGGAAAGAGCTGCCCTCTTCCTTGATGCCTGCTTAGAGCATGGCGCACTGCCACAGGAATACTGTATCCTTTCTTTTTTGTTTGCCTGTACTTTCATGATTGTTGCACTGATAAAAATGCCATGACTAAATTGTTTTGAACGACGCAGACAAGTGTACAGGGTCATCCACTCTTCGGGCGAACACGGTTCATGACCCTGTACATAAACCAGATTAGAGCTCCTTGGCCAGTACATCATAAAATGCCCACGATAGTAGGCAGCTCATGTTCATCCGGTATTGACCTACTTGATGACGCAGTTCGATAGAAGCACCAGGAGTACCTGCAATCAGCTACAATAATAGTTGTAGCACCTCGTTTTTTTTAACTGTTCTTTATGCATTTAGAACAATTTCAAACATTTAAACATAATGCAACAATTTGATATACCGATTGAATACACACTCCCAGCTTAACTGATAGATAAGGGGTCAATAGCTGATATTGCTTTGTCTGCAAACCAGCACTGCGTAGTGGTGGTGTCTCAAACAGGTTATAATAGCTAATACTATCACTGTTGCAACGAACACTATAAGTACCTCCAAACACTGCTCTACAGAGTCGATGAAAGAAAAGCAAAAGCTTAAGTCATGTTGGAAACCACTTAGCCATGCAGCGGTGCTATTTTGTGTCGCTCTTCATGCTCAAGCATATTTTTAATTGCCACTGCCCCTTTGTAGTAGCAATTTCAACAAAGTAACATCGCTGGAATGGAACAATCCATAAGGTCTGTCAAGACCATTTCTTTAAAGAAAGCTTCATAATTTCTGTTGTGGCTAGCAGCGCGACAGACACAGACAGAGGCATACAAAACGGACACAACACGGCACGACTATCAACTGATGTTTATTGGTTGAGCCACTCATCTATAACGTGCACAAACATGACCAAACCCAGCTTTAGGGCAAACACAACAGATTATCAATCATACAGAAAGGTAAAATCTGCAGCTAACATGGGAAGGGCTGACAAAGCCGATAATCAAGGAAAACTCGGATACTAATATATTAATCAATACAGCAGATAGTTATTCGTCATTCCGTGCATTTTGAGTCGCGCATCGCCGTGAGCGTGTGCACGGGGGCGGGGGGGGGGGGGGGGGAGCCTAGAGTCACTCTAAAGGAGCCGGCTGCGCCCCAGTCACCTATGAAAAGGGGGGCGCAAAGTCTGCCCCATACATTGACTGAATAGGGAGGGGGGAGGGGGCGCCGCGATGAACCTTCGCCCCCCCCCTCCCCCCTCTCCCCCCCTGAAGGGGAACCCTGCGCACACCTATGCGAATCGCTATCAGGGGGTCGGTAACTAAGAAGGGTGGCAGATCGGGCTAGTTGGTGGTCCTGATCAGAAGCGTAATAGCGCGGAAGCAACACAAAGGACAAGAGGGGACGCAGACAAGCGCAAACTTTCAATTAAACTTTATTGTGAAACGAGAGGTGTATAAATGCAGGCACCAGCGAAAGCATATCCAGCTTTTGTGGACACATAGAGTTACATAAAGGTAGCATATACAGTAACTCTATGGGTACAAACGGCCAGCGCCCCTGGCGGCCGCGGCGCGAAGCTAGCGCGTTTTTAATGGAACTAGCGAGTTTTTCCCGAAAAGTTAAGAGTAGAGGGTGAATGTTGAAAACCGCAGACCACAGAGCAACAGAGCGCTTCTAGGAACCTAAACGCACGAGAAGACTGCAGCGATCATGTTGCAGCATAGAGGAAAAGTTGAACGCTGACATCTTGGAACGTTGTCATTATTGCCATCACATATCAATCCTAAACAAGCATTTGCACAATTAAAAACGTGCGTATATTGTTTTGTGTTTATTTTGAATATTTTACGAAAGAATACGAGACTATTTATGCAATTTACTGTGCGCGGAAAGGAGCGTTTGCAGGCTGGTTTACTAGATGGCGCCACCATATCAGCACCAACACTCGAGAGTGCGCTCGCGGCCGATTGCGCCGGTTTCCGCGTCGTGTTAAAGCCTGCAACTTCGTTTACGTCGTGTATATCGTAGTTGCCATAGTGTCCCGTTGTGCGCGTTTTGTGTTGCCACGTACCACTCGATTTCATGTGACAGCCCTTTTGTAGCGTTAGCTACACTTGCCTAGCCGGAGCCGATTTCGCGTGGATCCTCATGAGCCGTGCTGCGCATGCGCAAGGATGAGTAATGCACACAGCTGGCTCTCCGCCACCGCGATCTCACGCGCTCTCCGCCACCGCCGCGCGTGACTCGCCGCTGCCGGTCTGCGCATTCGAGAGGAGTGACGTCGTAGCCGCGGCAGATACACTGGCGCCGGCGCGCGCGCAGCGCTATTCGCCGCGAGATCGGGCTACAGGTTGCAGCACCGTCGCCGCGCTAGTGTGGATAGGCGGTTATCGGCGCGTATACTAACGCACAAAACAGCGCTTCGTTGTGAGCAATTTGGCCCGATTTCCGGCAAACTAAATGCGTTGACTGCAGCTTTCTGGTAATATGTGCGCTCTTCATACCCGAATTAATGCACGAAGCGCGCAGAACGTTACTATTACTTGTGAGAGAAGCGCATTCTGCCATCGAACGGGTTGCTCGCCTTCAGCAACAGTCGGCGTTTTCGCAATGGATGACCTTTTCTTGTTGCTTTATTTGTACGTGTTTAGCTTCTGTTCCACCTACTACGCACTGCTGTAGCGCGACTGAATTAATATTTACTCCTTGATCATCTAAATACCCCCCAACAAAAAGAAAGCCCGTATTTCTGCGCGATGAGTTCAAACAGCAATTTGTGCACTGCGTACTCAAATATTCATCCGCATTTATTATTCAGTTCTCCATGAAATGTTGGACAGTTGATAGGTTTACTGAGGAAAGCTATGTGGCTGACAGCGCTTTAGCGCTACGGAGATGTTTAACACGCACACGCTTGTTTTTATTCCAGTAACAGTGCCAGGGGCGTAGCCAGGGGGAGTTGGGGGGTTCAACCCCCCCCCCCCCCCCGAAATTTTTCAGTTTTGCTGGAGTATATATACACGCGCACATACAAACGCACGCACGAACATACATAAAGTATGGTTGAACCCCCCCCCCCCCCCCCCCGAAAAAAATTTCTGGCTGCGCCCCTGAACAGTACGCAAAGGTATCTGTACAGCACGGAACTTTCTTCGATTGACTACTTGCACGGCAGTAATGGCACAAAGGTCCGGTTACTTCACGGGACCAAAGTACTAGTACGTTCACTGTAAGCAAAAAAGAGCCGAGATGGGAGTAAATGGACTTGTCCTCTAGCGCACGCCCCGATGGGAGTTTTATATACTCCGTCCAGGGGAGTAAAAAATTTACCCCCCTTAAGGACGGAGGTTTTGGATGGACTGAGGGGAGTATTTGTTTACATCCATGGGCAGCTTTTCCAGGTAAGTATGGGAGTAAATTTTTACATCGAAAAAAATGCTTTTCGCTGTCGCACCATGCGCCTGAGAATCTTTAATTAAATTAGCATCGAAACACGCAAACTCGATCAGACGTACACAAACATGCACACAACATTCGCAAAGTAATACAACACTCACACTGACAACCGCTCGCCACCCACGCTTCACAACCAAACTTTGGTCACCGAGTATATATAGGCACCACATCTTGACCTCGAATGTAGCTCAGATGGGACACTACTTTTCCGTGTAATTAAGCAACAAACATTCATGGCGTACGTGTAAATTTGCGGTGGCCTTATAGATACCACTGAGGCACACCTATCTTTTACTATAAACCCGCCTAACATTCAACGCCTTTTTAATTAGCGAATTTTGATTATCAGCTGCCACTCTGTCGCATGAGGTGTATCCGCCTTAGCAGTACTGTGCGTGAGTCTGTAAAATGCACATAATCGTACACGAACCACGAGCGGCCGTGCACGAACGCTTCAGCGGCACACATTCACGAGCAACACCGGCGAAGAACCGCGTCGCCCCGCCGGTATACCGCGTTGTGGCCGACGGCGTCGCTAGGCCTCTCCCAGGAGTACGGCACGGCTATAGGATGAACGACAGCTCGCGATCACAAATTGCTTGCTGCTGTACAGTTTTCGTCGCCGTTATTTTACACACACACTGCCGCTATCCGCGTTAAGCTACGGAGCGATGCACTTACAACGAACGAGACGGCTCGTAGTCGCGGTTCCTGTTGCTCGCAGTGCATCGGCGGTCGCATGTTGGTTCAATCTGTCTCGTATCAGCGCTCGCCTTCTCGCTAGACGTTTGACAGCGGTGGTTGCATGGCGCAAAAGAGACAATTTAGACTTATTCATTCCAGCAGCTTTTATTTTCTGTGAAACATATTCTTTGCTTCACCGGTGGCCGGTGCGAGCTCGTAGAACTCACCACGGTGACCGGTGTGGCGGTGCGAGTTTGTCGCCGGCTTGGTACCGACGACGTAGCGAAGCCTTCTTACCGCTTAGAAGTTGCAGCCGGTGAAACATCGGTTCGGTGACACCAGTGACACTCCGAGAAGCAAGCGTTGCCGGTGGCCGGGGCGAGCGCGTCGCCGGCGCAGCTCTCACACTGGCCGCCGGCCGGCTTGATGCCGACGACGTAGCGAAGCCTACTTCTTTCTGCTTCGAAGTTTTAGCCGGTGAAACTCCAGAAACAACCCGCTGACGATCGCAACAGCTTACCTTTGTTACCGATGAAATTATTTTTCGCACTTCTTCGTAACTCGGCACGTTCATTAGCGCACTCAGGATTTCTCTCGGGGGGGGGGGGGGGGGGTTGAACTTCTGACAAGATTACAGGAGTGCGGGGGGGGGGGCAAGCACATTGCATAATATGACATTTCCTTGCTTCAGCTGGAGTAATGCGACAACAAATAAAATACCTAATAATAATAATAATAATAATAACATGAATTATGATGATGATTATTCAGCGTTTTACAGAAAGGTCTTGAAATAACTTGACAAGGCCAAAAAACCGTTCAGTGGAGCAGTGCACGTAGAAAATAAACTACAAATTGAACCGACATGTCGGCTGGCTGGCGGTCGCGCAATGATGTTAAAACTTTATTACTATGGTAGGTAGCGCATACAAACAGGACGCAAGAAAGGCACATGAAGACACCCAGCGCCGTGTGTGTGTTCGTGTGCGTTTCTTGTGTCCCGTGTATTTGCACTACCAGTGTAATAAGAAAATGCCATACGAACAAGCCCGCATGCATGGCAACTTGAACTCTTAAAAAACGCTGCAGCTGACAATTTCCTACGCTTCCTTGGAGTCTCACCAAACAATAAATTTCAAAGCGCACCATAAATATTACTTATAAACTACATAGTATTGATTATAAATAGCATCTACAGTTCAATGCAGCACACGTACAGTACAATTCTCAGCTCACGGATAAACTGCATTAGAGCCGCACTTACTGACTTTCCAGCGTAGATTCCCAGGTCACTCCGGCGCATATAGGTTCGGCGGCTGAACCATCCTTAGTAAAAATTGACTGGTTAATGGACGCATGAGACGACGATATCTGCTGAGTTACCGGTTCCTCTATGGACGTAATTGGGCATTCCGGTGTTGTTGCTGCGTCGCTTGAATATGAACACGAAATCCTTTTTGGGTAGTAGGTGAGGATGTGTTCGACCATAGCGTCGTTCGACTGGCGCTTCGAGAGAGGGCTTCAGATTCACGCAGCAAACACAGCAACAAGTTCTAGCAAGCAAACTGAACGTGCACGCATGTGTGCACATCAAACTTTGTAGTTTCCGTCCGATGTACATGCAAAAAAGAAGTAGTAAAAAGAGAGGGCGAGAGACGTTTACTGAGAAAAAAAAAACGTGCCGCCCCAACAGACCTTCCGCACTTTCCCAAGGTTCTTTTTTTCTTAGCAGATGTCGTTAAAAACATTTACTTCTTCTGCCACGGCTTCTTGCTCCTCCCATCTTTGTGACGGCCAGACTCCGCATGGCATGCCACGGCCGGCGCGCGCCTCCAGACCGGCCGTGGGCATGCTTAGAGTCACTGTGTGCGTGCGATGCTGCGACAATGGCTGGCGACGCACACACTAGTTGCTCCAAGGCTTGCTCAGAAACAGCCTCCTTGGGTTCGCGGTCGCTTTAATGAACGAGCCGCTTGCGAGGTGGCCTTTCTTCTCGCCGCACTAACACGTCTCGTTCGTCCGCTGTCAACGAGGTTCAGAAAAAAAAAAATGCGCGACAACTCCGTTGCAGCCATTAAGCGACAGACGGTACCATTCACCAGCAGCCCCGAAGAAAATAGAAAACACGTGCGTCGAAGCTTGGCGGATGGATCAGATGCCGCCGACGCCTTCTTATCTTTAAAATTTGAGTGAGCATTGTCCCGAAACCATACGGTTCCCTCTTCGGAGTTTGAGGAAGGGAAACACATGAATAGGGCTTCTTTTGTTCGGCGGGTATGGAAGGGTGCTTCAGGCGGCGGCGGTGCTTGTCGGCAAAAGAACAGAGCAGTGCAAGGGCTTGACCGGAAGGCATGAGTTGAACACTGAAGGGGGTGGGGAGCTTTTTAGACGGACGCGTCGAAGTGGGTACGCAGATGCCTCTCTCTCTCTTTTTTTCTTTCTTTTTTTTTGTGTGCTGTACACAAGGGGTAGGTTGCATTGAGCGCGGTTCACGTTGTTTGGGTCGTTAACATATGTCAGGATTCAATTCCGGTAGTTCGTTTCAACTGCGAAAACTGTTGTTTCAGGAAAATTGATTCGGCGGTCCGCGTCCTCGGAATCTTCGGCTATGAGTTGCGATCTCTTGCAAAATTGGTTCCCGCCTTTCTTTCAGGTTCTCGGTTCAGCTGGTGTCTTGAATTTTCTCTTTCGGCGGCCGGTCATTGGGAGCGATGGTTTCGATCACTACTCGGATTGTAGAGACTGAGGCATTGATTGGAAAGGGGGGGGGGGTGTTGCTGGATTTATCAGCTTGCGTCGTGTTTTTGGAAGTGAACTGCTTTCTGAATAAATGACTTTCCGTAGCTGTTCTTGGTGAGTTTCTTGAATATATCATCTGTTTTTCTTTTGTTTTTTCACGTTGTGCGCTGCAGTATGTTCCGGCTCTTCGTATTAATGTCTAAGACTAATATATTCCGCTTTTTTGGGGGGGGGGGGGTCTGAAGAAAACCGAAGATATCGACTTGTGTAGGTGTTTTTGCAGAGTTTCATTTTCAGGCTACGGGAACATCCAAACACGGCCGAGAGTCTTATGTTTTAAGGGCGAATTGAATTCTCGTTCAATGAAATTTATATGAGAGAGAAAAATTATGACGTAGGATCTCTTGACGATCGAAAAACAGTCGTTTAGACGTATCTGAGAAATATTTTTGGTTGCGGCTGGAGTGAAATGAGAGCTCGTCCCTCGATGTGTTCCATTCTTATATTTGCCGTGGCATATGCTCTATTGTAGTAATCAAAGGGGCAAGAAAATAAAAAAGGGGCCAGACTGACAACCCGTGAAAGCATATTTTTTCTTGGAAAGCTGCGCCCCGCTACGGTGGTCTAGTGATAAGTTATGGCGCTCGACTGCTGACCCGAAGGTCGCGGGATCGAATCCCGGCCGCGGCAGCTGCATTTTCGATGGAGGCGAAAATATGATTGAGGCCCGTGTATTTAGATTTAGGTGCACGTTAAAGAACCCCAGGGGTTCAAAATTTCAGGAGCCCTTCACTACGGCGTCTCTCATAATCATTTCGTGGTTTTGGGACGTTAAACCCCAGATATTATTATTGGAAAGCTGCTTCCCTGGAAATTTAGGAACGCAGAGCCATAGAGCACGCCATAGAGCACTCCTCAATTTAGGAGTAGATGAGTGAATACAACACATTTCTAGAGCCAGTCAGGAAAAGTCGACCTCAGGACACCTCTGGATATGAACCTTGGACTACCGGGGCAGTTACGGGGGGGGGGGGGGGGTTGGTCGGCCTCAGGGGGGGGGGGTTACAACCCCCGAACCCCCCCCCCCCCCCCGTCGGTGCGCCACTGGGCACGTTGAAGCGAGGTATCCGTGGCGTGTCGGAGGCTTGCACTCGTGTGCATGGGCATTGCCGCTTGACGGGAGAATAAACACGCGACAGCCAGCTCGATGTGTTCGCGGTCGGACGCTGGCGCGAGTTGAACTTGTCTCGGCCGGCCGTTGCAAATCCTCGCTGCACTGATAATTTCGTTGTCTGTCGACAATGCTCACACGGCGACCCACACAAGGCACTGGAGCTTCACACCGGCGTGCTAAACAGATGCCCGTACACAAGCACATTCACACACGCACGCACGCCACGACCAAAAATGGTTTTTAAAACTCCCATAGGGAGTTTCTAACCACGTGACACGCACGTCACGGCCAAAAATACTTTTTAAACCTCCCATAGAGAGTTTCTAACCACGTGATCTAAAACTCCGTGGGGAGTTTAACAAGGTCATGTCGTTCGTAAACTCCCTCACTAAGCAAGGGGCGTTTTACGACGACATGTGCCGACTTCACTCCGCTAGCACGGAGTAAATGATTGGGGCATGGGGGTTTTAGGAGCTCATATGCTGGAAAAGCTCCCATCTCGGCTAATTTTTGTTAACATTGTTCTTTCACGCGAATAATGTCCGCTGCCTTCCGTCCATCTATAACAACGCAACACAAGCGCTCAAGATAATGCAAAGAAAAAAAGATGTGGCTCGGCATGAAATTACTACGACATAAATGTAAAGTACGCTGTTTGGATTAATTTTGACCATCAGGGCTAAGTACACGGGTGTTTTGTTTTATAAATTTCGCCACAAATTAAAATTGCGTAAGGCAACTTTTGCGATTTCCGTGTTATTCTATTTTTCTGTTCTTTTTAGGGGACACTTTAAGTAACGAAGTGTGAGGCGTGACTTGACAGAAATATTTCTGTGTAGTGGGACCGACTCTGGGCAGTCCAGCAGGCCCGTGAAGCGGCGGAGAGGCAAGGCCTTGACGTCCCGACATGGGAGACCTGAGCCCCGGGTCGTTAATCTGCCGGACAAACAATAAAATCAGTGATTCCACTCCTGCGCCAACTGCGCCAAAGTGCGCCAAATTCTATTTACTGCGCCATCCTGATAATATCGACGAAATTTGCGCCAAACTGCGCCAAAGTCTCGGGTTTGGAGGCGTCTATCACCGGCAATCGCACCGCCGGCGCGTCAGAACATGTGCAGCTCGATCTTGGGGCTGCCAATAAAGTCGCAATCATGGACCAAGAATTATTCCGCTGAATAAATAGCGCTCGCGCGTGCGTTCCGAGTAAGCCACGATGCCATGCACGGTGCCGACGCAGCTTCTGTTCTGCAAGTCGGCTCGACAGCAAAACGCGCTCTCCGCAGAGGCTCGTGACGTCTACGCCTATCGGTAGCGAGAAAGTGCGACGGCGATTCATCGGCGGACGTCGTCTGTTCCAGAAACGCTGCTGATAGCTCGTTTCAAGCGTCGCACGGCACGTAAGGAAAGCAGTGTTCAGTAATAACTACATGAGTGCCGCTAAAATGTCTGTCACTTCTGTTTCCGGACATCGCGGAATGAAATCTGGGATCGCTCGCAGTAGATATAAGGGGCAATATCTAATTTTCCTTGCTTCGCGTTTATGGAAGAGCACGCGAACGGTGGAAACGCGTTGACACTTTTCCTCAGATATACTTTATCCATGGATCTTCATCCAGAACAGCTTTTTCGTAATTCCTTCCGCCAGCACGTCCGAGTTTGTAATCACTCTGCGGTAAATACCCCCTAAAAGGCCCTGCCGTTTCGAGCTCACGTGCTAGGGTTCCAATTCGAATTTTTTTGCTTGCTTTTTTAAAAATGTCATCTCATTAGTAAAATCATATCTCCTGGTCGGAGCAGCCGCAAATGCGCAGCTGTCAGTAGCGGGCCCGTCGCTGACGGCCCACAGTGAAGCGGCTACGCCATGTTACACGTCCGCCCCTCGCTTTCGGGGGTCATAGCTAACGGTTAAAAAAACTCAGTTTCGCTTAAGAGTGAAGCAATGAATGCGATACCAAAAAATTGTATTGTGAAACGAAGTAAGACTAGCAGCTAACTCTTTTGGATCCGATCTCGCATAACTCAACAAAACGCTGGTTTAAGGGAATATGGCCCCTCCAGGAACCGAAGCGTTTCCTTGCTCTGAGTTCTCTAAACGCGAAGTAAGCGTTGAGAGCACAGCAAGTTTACGAGCCGTCTCCTGATGTCTCAAGATAGCGCGCGCGCAAGCGACTGCGCCCTTCGAACGATGCGGCCCCCCCCCCTTCCGCTTCCCTGGCGACCCTTCATGCTCCTTACGAAAGACGGGCGGGGCGTTTCCTCTCTGTTTGATGAGCAATCGACGGCAGGCCCGCACGCGGGAAGATGTTATCGCATGCGCTGTCCGTGTGGCGGAGACAGACGGCCGGCTAGTTTAATCTCCGCTTCAGCCGCGTTCGTCGCCAGCGCTCGCGAGCTTTTACCCGCGGCTAGAATGCGCGTGGTGATGTTATTAATTTGGATTTTATACGGAAAATTGCGGCAACGGCGACGGCAAAAATCCGCCGAGAGTGTCCATATAATTGCTATCGCAAGGGTCAATGTACGGGGAAGATTTTGCGCCCCCCCCCCCCTCTTAGGTGATAAGGGGGGGGCCCTCCCCCCCCCCCCCTTGTGCGCACGCCTATGCTCCTGGGATGATTTTTTCCATGAGATTTGCAATGAATCGAAATATTTCTAGCCTTCATAAGAGCCCCATAATAATACTGAGGTGCTTGAATGTTAATGCAATATGCTTCTGTATTGCACTCCAGGATGTAAAATTCGCTGCTCCAAAGTGCTCCCAGATGCAAAATTATATGCTCCAAAGTGCTCCAAGATGAAAATTTTGCTGCTCCAAAGTGCTCCAAAACGGAAATTTTGCTGCTCCAAAAATTGCTCCAAATCAGAAGTCCTCGGTAGCATCACTGTAAAATTCTTCCATCCATGGGGCCAGGACCGTACACAACTAAAGCTCGTCGCGTAACCTATAAACGACAGTCCCGAAGTTAAACACCTAACCATAACGCGCAACTGCATGAGAGCCTTTTTTTACCACCGAGCTGCTAAAAGGCTATGTTCACATCAGATTTAATATTTCTCATCTTTAGGACAACGCCAAGTTCACTTTGCAGTGCGCTTGAACCACAGAGCGGCACCTACACTGATATGACTCTCGTGAACGGATGGTACGACGGCCACACACAGCACTCTCGACAAGTGCGCTCACTGATCTTATTACAGTTCATATACAGCCGATCCAGGCCAAATGCTTCTTTGCATCATGTTAGGCATACGTTCGTGCGGTTAAAGTTGCACTAACGCAGCGGAACAAACCGCCTTTTGAGGACCTGCATGACGTACGCGCACATGCAAACACAACGTGGCTAGCAGACGACGCATGGAGCAATCCACACTAGGCGCGGCTCAGCACCAGCGCTGGAGTTGATGATGATGACTTTGTGGCCAACCCTTCGCAACGGGTGGACGTGGAATCCACGCCCTAGCCAAACATGAAGCTCTACTTATTACCTGTTTTTTTTTTTTCAGTAAAACGGTAGGGGAAAAAAAAGAACGGGGGGGGGGGGGGAAGAGGAAGAAACAGGAGCCGCTCTGACTAGGCAGCAGTCAAGAATGTCTCGCCGCAACAGCCGCTCGCCAGCATTCGAGGCGGCCCTTTGTCGCTGCGACCGCGGCTCTGTCCACACTATGCCGACCGTCGTCTCCGCCGGCCTGTTCGAAGCCCAGAGCAGTTTCCAGAGAGGCACCATCCGTCATCGCTGGGCCAATGCCCTCACACCGCAGTACCACATGTTCGATAGTTTCGTCCTGTAGACCACACACACGACACCGCACATCACTCACGTCCTTGCTAATAGCCTTAAGGCGTACAAGTGTGCGGAGTGCACCAGCTCTCGCCTCAAATACAGTGAAACCTCGGTGATACGAATCTCACGGGGCCATCAAAAATATTCGTATCATCTGAAATTCGTATCACCAGAAAGCATGAAAAATTAGCATGCGACAAAAGAAAGCTGGCGCACATTTTCATTGTTTTTCAGGGCCGCAGCAACGTCAGCAAGAACCCTGTATGATTGTCAGTAAAGTTTTTTGATGTCGGCAATCATACCAGCTCTCGTAAATATACGGCCCGTACGCGCGCATTTAATTAATGAACCAGGTGCGTTGTGACCAGCGACAGCAGTAGCCCCTTCCAAACGTTAGTATGCTTTTCTGCATGACACTGGAGTACTGCATCGAAAGTAGCAAAAGACGCCCCTTGACGCGATGGATCAAGGCCAGAAAATTATTAAACCACGGTCCTGTGTTATGATTGTGTTATTTCGGAAGTGTTGGGGACATAGGCGGAGAGTACGGGGGGGCTGGGGGGCTTGGGCCCCCCCCGGACTGCCTCATGGGGGGGCAGAGCCCCCCTGGCCCCGGCCCAGGGTATTTTTTAAGAGCTTGGCTTAGGTCCCCGGGTCGTCCTGTCTGGCAGGTATTTCACAGGAGGCTGTTTATGCCCGCTTCTTTTTCATTTCAGCCATTTAAAGTTCGGCACATGGGCGAGTGACAAGTCAAACATTCAATGGAAAAATGGCCCTCAAACGGATTTTTACGTGCAGAATATACTGTGCTGATGAACAGCTGAAGCGACGACTTAATCTATGACAAATTAAAGAATTCAACGGCGATTATGATACTGCCTAATTCGCTGAGCGCAGCCTCGTGTTCGGGCAACGCCAGCTGTGTTTGAAGTTTTGACTAGAGTTACTGTATATGCTACCTTTAGGTAGCAGAGTTGCGCATCTGTCTTCCAACGCCGCTAGCAACCATGCATTGCGGAGAAGCTGCCGCTTGGGCCAATATTCTTATTTCTCGACGCCGCCGCTGCAGCGAACTGAATTAACACTAGCCATCGACAGCCAATGTTTATCGCCGTTCTTCGACACGCCAGACAGGTTAATCGGCGACACGGTAGGCATGTCGCCTGCAAAAACGAAGTGCGACTTCACCGCATAGCTGTGGTTGCTAACCGCACCGATGCGCTACTCTGCTACCTAAAGGTAGCATATACAGTGACTTTTGACTATCCGCAGTTGTAGCAAGGTAACATTCGTTACATATTGCCACAGAAACTTCCAGCGCTCGAGTGCTACGCACACTACATACTCTGTGCATTGCAGCTGTCGCGAACCAAGTGAAACGCCCACAGCCCCGCGACAAGCGAAGCCAGCCGCAGTGCACGACAGAAGAAAGCGAGGTTAGAGGCCAGTATCTCGTGATATCGACAGGCTCCGCGTTCTCTCTCTTTCGTCCTCGTTCGCGCTATCGGTTACGCCGCCGACGCCAACGGCGATACCGCTCAACGCAGGAATGGACGCCTATAGGAGCTGCGCTCTAATTGTCTTGAACCCCGTAGTGAATGGTTTTGAGAACACAAAAATGATACTGAGAATACAATGCAATCCCGACACAGTCAGTCAGTGAACGCTTTCGCACAAACTTGCCAATAAAAAACGGGTAATTTCTTGGTTGCCTACATATTGGTACCCTTCGACATGCCTACTTATAAAAGTGCCGAGAAAAGATTGTACGCAGTTTTGATTTATCAGTAAAGGGTTTTGCTGAAAGTTCGGCCACCAATGAGCAACTCCATTACTCGTCCATATTCATAACCGCAGCTTCGCACAAGGTGTAGTGGTAGCAATGGTGTTTGCTACCATCTCAGAATTACTTTCGGTCATCTTGAATTGAACTCACTGGCATATAATGAAAGCTTCCCGTGATAGCGTTAGCCTACTGTCTCCTGTGTGGCGCATGTTTTAACAAAGTAAAGCCTAACCCCACGCATAGCGTGAATCGATTTTACGCGACGCGGTCAACGAAAAAGGTCGCCTACGCGACCTTTTTCGCTTCGAGCCTAGAGTTACGAGGTGGATCGATGTATTTGTGTAAATTGAAAAATAAATCTATAGTCTTCCACTTACAGATCTTCTCTCTCTCTCTCTCCATATATATATATATATATATATATATATATATATATATATATATATATATATATATATATATATATATATATACACACACATGAAGAGTGAGAGAGAAATGTGGCAGAGCAAGTCAGGCCCCCGCCCCCTCCGGTAAAATGAAAACTCTCCGCCTATGGTTGGGGATGTTTTTTGGGAGATTTACGGCCGTGCCCGCCCAAGTGCGACCTCAACGGTCGCGCATGTTGAAGTTGTGAGGACTGGCTCCTTCGCCAAGACCGTCCTAGTCTTCTTTAGGTCCTCGTTCACCTTTCATAGGATGACTGATGCTCGAGGCAGGCACGTGTAGACACAGTACAACGACAGCAGCCCGCGTCGACATGTTAGAAAAAAAAAAAAAAAACATCGCGCTTATGTTCCCTGTAATACAAAACGCGAAGGCACACGGAGGCACATAAGAGCCTCAAAGATTCGCGCACACAATCTCGGAGGCCGTGACGCGTTTATGAAGGCTTATTCTGACCGTAAGAAAAGTGTTTTTCTTACACCATGATTCTGACGATTTGGCGGTGCGGCGCGCATGCCCACGCTTGCGTTCCCGCGATCGCACGTGCTTGGCGCGCCTCCCGCGACAGCGCGGACAGCACCTCTTCGTACCTGGGCGGTAGCGTACGTTCGTATCAAACGTCGCTGGGTGAAAATCGGTTCGCAACAACCGTAATACAATACATTGCAGGCCAATGGGCCTTGGCCGGGACCAATGAAAAATTCGTATCACCCCGAAATTCGTATGAGTTGTGATCGTATCACCGAGGTTTCACTGTAGTAGCTTGCTCTTCTTGGTTTCCTCTTGTTGGCCAAACAGCTCCGGTCCACTGGAGAGCTGCACTTCCAGGTATCTGTACGTCGCACACACCATTAGGACATCATCTCCGAGCCTGAGAGTGACCTCATCCGCACATGTGCCAGCGAGGGGGACTACTGCAGATTCCGCGGACAGGGTGCGCCGCCCTGCCGGGCACGGCCGGAAACACTCGGGCATACAAACAAATACGAGTGGCTGCTAACATGAACCATGCCGCCGTGCGCGTTCATAAAACGAGGAAAAAGAAGCGTCGAGACCGGCGGTATTGTTGTATTCACAAATGCCACAATCAAAAATGTCTTTAATAAGTGAAAAAAATAGTCCAGAGCATAGTTGACTCCCTTCGGCTTTGCTTTCCACCGATGTACATGGGTTGGCGCTCTGGAAAACATCACAAATCTTTTATTTGAAACTGGCCTTGAAAAAGGTAAAGAAAGCACATGACAGCTTAGGTTGCGTAAGCATCGCGCCGTACATTACACATACCGTATTCACTGGACTGTAACATAACCACGATTGTAACGCCGGGGTGACATTTCATTACGTCCAGGATGAAAAAATAGAATTTCGGTATTCGATTGTAACGCGAGGGTCGACTTTAGGTTGCAAAAATTTAGAAAAAATAAGCTCGCGTTACATTCGAGTAAAACGGTATTATACGTCACTGTCTAGAGCACAGCTTTAGACCGGTTACAAATCCATGACCGCTAGAAAAACCGTGTTGTCTACGCATGTTCCATTGCTGATCACACACTGCATGTCAAACTCGGAACCACCACGAAGTCAAATTACCACTAGGTTCCTCAAAGGCATTTTTTAAGTATCAGGCTTAGACGACGGCCGATCGCAAGTTTGCAAACGGTCTGCAGACGATGGCGAGTCGACGTCGTTAAAGCACGAGACCTGCGACATGTTTGTATTTCCGCTAACACCACTGATCTCCACTTTACACCGGCCTTTTTACATTTATTTCACGCTTGACCGTCTGCTTCAAAAACGTTTCTTTAGAGACTGCGATACGAGCATTTAGTGGGCACATGCAAGCCGTTAAAAACACCGTGAAGGAAAGCGTACTAGCGAAACAGCTTCTGTAATATTGTGCAAGAGCTGTAACTACAGATTTCGTAAATGTGACATGCTCGCTCAGAACAGCTGTCACTCACTGGGCTGAACGTTCTCAGTGTTGCCTGAGGCACTAATTTTATTTCAAAGCGGGCGCACAACGAGCACAATGCACACACCGTCGAGCTTGCTAGCGCAGTTTGAACACACTTACCTGTAAGTTTACGTCGTACGGTGCTTGACATTTCGCCGAAAGGTCACAATCGCTGTCTCTGCGAAAAACAGCTTCTTCCACGTCATAGACATACTTCGCATTGGACAGCTTCCGTCCTTTCGACAGCACACTCTCGCGAAAGTACACATCACATCACTGAAACCGCAGCGGAGAATAATCGGTGGCATCGCTGCTCGCCCGCTGCGCCACAGCGCAGCGAAGTGTCCCGATCTTCGCTAGTCTTGCGCGTTCCAAAGTACCAACAAAACGACGCACATCGAGCAAAAGCCGCGGTAGTGTCGAATGACGTTCAGCAAGCGTTTGAACGTGCCACGAGGTATGTGAGGGCACGTTGAAACGTGCCGTCGTACGCCTCGCGGCGGCTCTGTATTACTAGATGTTTCTCAGCTAGCTCGCCAGGGCGGCGCAGCTTGTACATTTGAAGTAGAGTCACTGGAAAAATTTCAGAGTATCGCATCTGTTTTCCGCGCGCCGCCGCCGACGCGATTGGCTTACTCGCATCACGTGACCTCTCGCCGCCATATCCCTTCCAAGCGCTTTGGGTGCAGGCGCGTTCAGTGCAGAGCGTGGCCAGACATTTGGCAGTACCACGGTCCCTAGAAGTACTTCGTCGCATTTTTATACGGGCCTTGCAGACTGGGGCGTAAAAATTCTTTTTCGGGAGGGGCGGGGGGGGGGGGGCACCTCCTTGATCTGAAGTGGGGGCCTGGCAGGCAGATGTGGTCGAGTGGCATTTCGTGCTATGTATTCCACGGGAAAGAAATTGGGGGTTGGGGGGGGGGGCTGTGTGCCACCCCCTGGCTACGCCACTGCATGCAGATTCCAGAGAGTAGCTCACCAGCAATCGAACGTTACTGGTGAGCTACTCTGAGAATCCTGTTAATTTCTGCATGCTGTGTGGGAAAAATTAATGTCAAAGAGCGCCGTTCTACGTGGCTGCATAAAGTTGGTCGGAATGAATTCGGTCCCCTTCGAAGAACACACCTTCCTACAATGAACTACACAAACTTTGCTGGAAAAGATCTCATGCGACAGGAGACAGGATACTTCACCTTTTCGGTTCGCTATGGTCAGCGATATTGAAAGCAATACATACCTTTCTATTTGCTCGGCTGTTTATACCCCGATCTGTTGAACAGATTACGTATGCTACTCGAGTTATAAGCGTGTCACGCACGAGAGTGAAATTGAAGATTTGATAAAATAATAACTGTTTACTGGTATACCTTCAAGGCAACTGTGGCATGATCATTTGCCACTGCGCAAAACAGAAGCGTGGAACTCTGCTTATAAAGTTGGTATAAGGCAATGCTATTAATCGTACTTTTAAATTAGTTGCCAAAAAATGTTGCTAATGCTGCATTGCGCCGAGCGTACCACTAAAATACTGGTTAGTGGGTGAGAAATGGTCACAGCAAAAAAGAAAAAAAAAAGCAGATCCCACGCGAGCCCTATGTCCATATACGTACTGCGTTGCGGAAGCTTTAAAATTTTCCCGGATGTGCTATTTCGGATGAAAAGAGCATAAAGCACCGTGCCGATGAAGTTTTAATAAGAGTGCATTATGAAAAAAAAGTGCAGCAGTGCAGAAACCGAACCCCAGCTGTTTACGCGCTGGCAACGCAAGAAGAAACTATTTGTCGGAATACATCAAAATATGTGCAAATGCACTGCAACGTTGGGAATATTAAGGAGAAAAGAAATAGTAAATGAAACAATTTAGTGGTGATGTCAATCATTATCGATGGCCTATTTTCTACGTATCGCAAGATAAGACGCACCTTACCTACCGCACGCCAATTCGCCCATATGCGTTTGGCTGCTGGCGTTCCGAATCAAGACAAATACGTCGCGCACAACTTCCAATTACCGTACACACACAACTTCTATTACACATAACAATCAGTTGAACAGCAAGCATGGTGCGCAAGCAAGGTATGCGTCAGCGATCAGTCGAAGGACGCAATGTTGAATGTTCTCGATGTTGTTCGATAACGTTCTCGAGCGCAGTGAACCATAACACCGACTGCAAAGCTAGCGCAAACAGTGAAGGTTCACCAAATGTCGAAGTAAATGGCATCTCGCACAATGTCACTGCGCTAATGCAACTATGTTTTCAGCTCCGGACCTAGCGAACACACCCAGGCGTGTCACCAAAAGAGGCCGATGAAGCCATGAAGCGATTTCGCGAGCACATGGCAGCATTCGCCGCACGTTTCATTACTTACACCGCTAACCGCGCAGTCGATCCATAACTGTCGATGACTCGAAATCACTTCTCATATCCTCTTGAATAAACACACACACATAACGCCGTTCCACCGAACGTAACACGGCACAGAGGCGAAAAGATCGGTCACTTCTCAACACACGCTAGCAACGCGCCGGACGGTCTGGAAGGGAAGTGGCCGCCGCCGCCCAATGTTGCCCGCGTGCAGCCTACCTTTGCGGTACTCTGATTTTCCAGTGACTCTAATTTGAAGTAGAGTCACTGGAAAAATTTCCAGTGGCTCTAATTTTAGGCAGAGCCGTCGATGGGGAGAGTCTGGCGAATGGGCGGGGCAGTGACGTCGCAGCGCGGCGATGACGCTGTTCACGTCACCGACACGTCTCCGCTCCGGCGGCGTCCGCCATATATTGGCCTGGTGTGCGACCGATGGCGGCGCTGCGAACGGCGCCTGTATGACGTCAGAGCGGGGATTCGCGCGCTTTCGTCTGCTACGTAGGCCCGGCGCCGTGTTGAAACCACCGTTGTCGTAAATCTCAACAAAAAAGCAGTTCAATTGGTTATCTTGCGTACGGTGGCTACTGACGCTGTTCGAACAACCGTGGGACTGCTTTTAACGTTCATTTAGAACTACAACTCTTTGTTTTTTAGAACTGCGGCCGCTTGTCGCCGCAGCGAGTGCTGCGCAATGGTGAAGTACTGCTCTGTGCCTCAGTGTACTTCGTCCGCTCGTGAAAAAGGCGTTAGCTTTCACAACTACTCTAAGGACCCAAAGCTGAAGAAGTGCATCGCAAGCTCAGAATGGGAAAGCGCCCCACGCCTTCATCGACCGTGTGCAGCAAGCACTTCGCATACAGTGACTTCTGCTACCCATCGTACGCGCGACTCTTAGGTAAGCTTGTGACCGTGCTTAAGGGCCCCGCCAATACTTAAGGCGTTTATTGCACGCAGGCTATAAGCATAGGCGACTTACACCAGGTGTGGTGGCGTCCCACTACCTGCCGCGAAGGCCCCTAGACAAAGAGCCGACGACGCGGCCTCCGAATCGCCTCGAAGGAAAGCGCGCCTCGTGAGCTCAGCTGAGCGGCGCAGGATATCTGAGACCACGGCTGCACTTGGATGGCGTACATACGTATTTTACTTATGAAGGCAAGCGCGCGCCTAGCGGACTGCTTATCATAACGTCATAAGCGAAACCTGTTGCCACTGTTTAGTGCACATTCTCTAAAAGTTTTCACCTGAGGCAGTGCAGACGCTTTTTTAAAAGCGGAGCTCTTTAAGCTTTTCGTTAGGCTGCGTGGCGTGAAACTGGACCCAGCTTGCCTTTGCCACGTTAATCTCTGTGGCCCTGTGCGTAGTATAATTGGCGATTAACTATTTGTTATATTCTAATACCCATGCGACGGCCCTGTGCGGTATTAATAGGAACTACGACGTAATATCGTTCTCACTGAATGTCATGGTCTCTAGATGGTTAAACACAACACAGGAACACCGAAGATAACGAAAAACTTCTTTATGCGAAAAAACCACTAAACTATTTACATAAGAAGTATTGAAGAAAGCCCGACTATATAAACAAACATCCCTTGTGCACACTATCCCAAAACTAATAAAATATTTACAGTTTCATCACGGGTTACTGGCGTTGACGTGGCAGCTCCGGTGCTGAGACGACGACTTGGCGTGTCCGCGAAGTGCGTTGCTTCACCGGAGCACGACCGTCTGTTGCACCGTCGGGTAGCTGCAGTTGCCGGTCCACGCCACGTCAGGTACTTGCTTTGGCTGTACCGCTCGTCGTCCGGTGCGCGACCCACGGAGCATAGCCGCAGAACATCTGCGCGTCCTCAGGAGAAGGGTCTCGCTGATGCGCGCTGGTCGCCCTCCTGGTCACGCCTCCCAGGTCACAGTACGTTGCTGCGAAGGCTGGGGCACATTTCCAGGAGCTGTGCTGGCGGACCTCAGGCGAACGCCTTGCCACGACCGCCGCTCGTCCGTGCCTCTGCCCGTTCCAAGCGCTCTCCGCCTTCCTCCTTCTCCTCGCCGGCCACGTCGCCTCTCGTGCCTCCTCTTTTCCCTCTTCTTTGCGTTCTTTATTCAATTCTCCTTCAATGTATGGTCTTCTTCTTTCTCTTCACTCTATATTTCTTCGTTTGACATCTGTCTTTTCTCTCATTTCTTCTTCCTCTACTTCTCCCTCTTCTGCCAGAAGTCAACAAATTCATGACAATGATACGCCCTCCTTTTGAAGAGTTTTTCGGCATGAAAAACTGCTCCTGACGTCCCAGGGCCTTCCGTCGTCAATGTGTGTCATATACACGTTCTCTTGATGCACTTCACCAGCGCACTCACATCACATCACTACCACCACTCACTTCACCACACATCACGGCTATTTCACTAAACGTGACATCACATGTGTCGTGGACAGTTCATAGGTGACATAAAAGCACCATGTCACTGTGTCTACTGCAACAATTCCACCAAATATTCACCATAGCTGTAAAGTGACGTCCTAAACACACTCGCTTACAGTAGAGAAGTCACTATGCTGACTACTCAACATATTCGACAGTTGGCTGTCTCGAAAACTCTCGTGTTGCTAAGCTGCATGAAGAAAGTCCTCGAACTTACAAGCAGGGTACCCTTAATTCCCTTAATTGTCACACTGTCACCATTATCACAATATTTCTTTTTCGCTTGCCCATCTACTTGCAACATCCCTCTACAAACTTTTTAACATCTCTCCGCAAACCCGGCCAGAACACTACTTTAGTTAATGCCATTACAGTTCGCCTCACTCCTTTATGCCCCTTGGCATGGCACTGCTCCAATACAGATAGTCTATACCTTGCCGGCACCATCAATTGCATACACTCTCTACCTTTGTGCAGGAACTTCCTGTACACCACGCCATTATTCAGTATGTACGCCACATCTCTTCTCGTTCCTTCACTCATTGGCTTCTCTCCGATCCTACGTACTGCATTTTTCAGTGTCTCGTCATTTCTTTGCTGCTTACCTAGCCCAGCTGTGGGTATGCCCAACTCATCCAGTGTTGCAGACGGGTTCACCTCCTGTCCTACCTCTTTTTTAACTAAAGTCTCCTTTGGCACCGTTGGGCTTCTTTTTGCATCTTTCGCCTTTCCTACGCGACCACGTATGCATGTACTAGGCATTTTCCATTGTGCCACTGGGTCGTCAACGGCTCTTACGCCTTTCACATTGCCTAATACCACGTCATACAAGGGCTCTTCTAGACACAGTGCAGTTATACGCCCTGTGAAATATGGAGTGTCTAACAATATTCTGGCCTCCGGGAAATATCTCGTTGACCAATCTGCCATCATTACTCGTGACGTTTTTCCTGTGAGCTCCGTGTCGTTGACAAAACTTCGTCTAACCAGCACCGTACTAGCACCGGAGTCTCGAAGTACCGACACATGTTGGTCGTTCACTGTCCCTTTGACAACTGGCATATTATGTTTAAGGCCAGCTGCGGCCACAGCTGCACTCACTATATTCGTTATCTCAGTTTCCTTTCTGTCATCTTTCTGTCCTTCTCTATGAGCTATCACCGCTGATACTTGATCTCGCGGTTTCTTTCGACATTCCTCAGTCTTATGGCCTCTCATATTGCACACCTGGCAATAACTTCTTTCCCGTTGTACACCGTATTCCACTAGACAGTTACGGGCTTGATGACCGAGGCGATTACAGAGGAAGCACCGTTGCTGCATCTGCTGCTTTCTATGCTCATTGTTTCGGGGCTGAAACTTTGTATCCTCTTCCTCTCCTCTGATCCTGTCTTTAACCATATGTCCTAAATTACCAACCGCCTGAGCTTCCATGTATTGGTCGGAATATTCGGCTACCTCATCGAGTGATGCTAGCTTCCTTTGCTTTAGAAAAATGCACAGCTTTGGGTGACAACAAGCAAGGAATTGTTCTCTAACCATGCAGTCACGCACACCCTCATACGTTTTGGGAGTATCTGCCATCTCCATCCACCTGTCAAAGTAGTTAGACAAGCGGCCCACAAACTGCTTTCCCGTTTCACCGTCTTCGGGTTTACATTTACGAAATCTCTCACGGAAGCCTTCAGCAGTCAGCCTGAACCGCTTAAGCAGTGCTTTCTTCACTTTGTCATAGTCCATTGACTCGGAGGCGGGCATTCTCCCAAATACACTCAAGGCTTCGCCTACTAAACACAGACTAAGTGCTGTCGCCCACTCACTTCTATCCCAACCTTGTCCCATAGCAATTCTTTCGAACCGGTGTAAATAGGCATCTAGATCATCTCTATTCTCATCAAATGGAGCCATTAACTTCCGCGGACAAATGCTCTTAGCTCTCGGCAACTCCCTTTCGCTAGAAACCGACGATCTACTGTCATCATCTCTGGGAATAGAGGCGTCTGCCAAACGCAACTTTAAGAGAAGAATCTCTTTCTCAGCTTCACGCGCCTCGCGAGCTTCCGCGCGTTCAAACAAGCTTAGCGACTCCTCTCGGCTGAGTCCCAGCGCAGTAGCGATTCCCAACAATTTTTCGTAATCCATGCTCCCGTGCTGTGAGAGAACAATTGGGTAGGATAATCAATCCTGGCAGGCTCGCCAATATTTTGTCATGGTCTCTAGATGGTTAAACACAACACAGGAACACCGAGGATAACGAAAAACTTCTTTATGCGAAAAAACCACTAAACTATTTACATAAGAAGTATTGAAGAAAGCCCGACTATATAAACAAACATCCCTTGTGCACACTATCCCAAAACTAATAAAATATTTACAGTTTCATCACGGGTTACTGGCGTTGACGTGGCAGCTCCGGTGCTGAGACGACGACTTGGCGTGTCCGCGAAGTGCGTTGCTTCACCGGAGCACGACCGTCTGTTGCACCGTCGGGTAGCTGCAGTTGCCGGTCCACGCCACGTCAGGTACTTGCTTTGGCTGTACCGCTCGTCGTCCGGTGCGCGACCCACGGAGCATAGCCGCAGAACATCTGCGTGCCTCAGGAGAAGGGTCTCGCTGATGCGCGCTGGTCGCCCTCCTGGTCACGCCTCCCAGGTCACAGTACGTTGCTGCGAAGGCTGGGGCACATTTCCAGGAGCTGTGCTGGCGGACCTCAGGCGAACGCCTTGCCACGACCACCGCTCGTCCGTGCCTCTGCCCGTTCCAAGCGCTCTCCGCCTTCCTCCTTCTCCTCGCCGGCCACGTCGCCTCTCGTGCCTCCTCTTTTCCCTCTTCTTTGCGTTCTTTATTCAATTCTCCTTCAATGTATGGTCTTCTTCTTTCTCTTCACTCTATATTTCTTCGTTTGACATCTGTCTTTTCTCTCATTTCTTCTTCCTCTACTTCTCCCTCTTCTGCCAGAAGTCAACAAATTCATGACACTGAACCAACATTACGGGACAAACTGCGATCATGGGCATCGGCAGGGGGGTGTGCAACAAGGCGGCACTTGAGCACTTGTTTGCCGGACGAAAGCAGCGGCGGTGATGCGATCTCCGTTGACGGCCTCGAACGCGCATTCAACAACGTGGCCTGCGTCGTACACCGCCTCACCCTCGATAAGGCACCGCTACCTTTCACAAGCTTTATCTACATACTTGTAGATGCTGGAGAAGGGCAGGCTTACTGAAATATCGAAAGCACCACCCAAACTAATCAGTATCGTACGGCGGAAACAAGATAACGAGCGAGAACACTCACACACAGTTTCACTTTCTAACCAGCAATGCGGCCGGTGGCATCGGCGCACTCGTCGACCATCCGGGGGATTTCTCGGCCCTGTCGATTGGCCCGCAACTAAAACAAGTTCAAGATTACACTCGAAAACATTCGTTGCAGGTGTTAGTTGACCGTCGCGAGGCTGTTCGTTCGACAAAGTTCCCGCCTGAAGCAGACGATCCGCATACAGGAGCAGCGGCTGCTGCAGCGTGGTTGAGAGCGGAGCCCCCGCTCTGACGTCACACGCGAGAGGGCGCCACTCCAGGATCTCGAGGCCATATTCGTGAAATCTAGCGCTCCTAAACAAATTGCGAAAGCGAAATTGTGCAAGAACATTGTTTACAAATTTAATGAAGAATATGGAATGAATTAGACGTGTCCAAATAATCGTGAAACTGAGTTGTGCACGCCGATTCGAGTCCACGACGTTCTACAATACGCGCTGTGCTTTTAGAGCGCAGCTCTTAGGCGTCTGTTCCTGCGTTGTTCGGCATCGCCGTTGGCGTAGTCGGCGTAACCGATAGAGCAAATGAGGACGAAAGGCAGCGAACGTGGATTCTGTCGATACCACGAGCCACTGCATCGATCGCTTTCTTCCTCCGTCATGCGTGCTCGCCCTTCGGTCGGAGCTCGTGCGCACGCAGGGCTGGTGGGTGCGCTGCTACTGTCTCGCTTGTCGTGACGGGGATGTCGATGACGCCTGCAATGCACAGAATGGCGTGCGTAGCACTCGAGCACTGGCAGTTTCTGTGGCAATATGTAACGAATGTTCCAATGCGGATAGCCAGAAATTCAAACACAGTTCGCGTTGCCTCAACACAAAGCTGCGCTCAGAATTCGCATGACGGATTATCGTGATCATCGGTGACTTTTCGAGCTATGAAGATCTGTGGGTTTGCATCTATGTTTTTTTTTTTTTAATGCGAAGCATTTCTTAGCGAACTTCTGCGACTTTGAGCGTATATCTATCTGTCTATCTACCTATCTAGCCGCCTACGAATTTGTGCTCTCCTGGCCGTTTCGTTCATGGGGTGTACACCAAAATTGGTATGGCATAATGTGACTGTATGACAAACATAAATGACTGGTCATAACATGAAAATCATGACATGCATGTCATGTACCGCATGATTTACATGCCACAGTCTTGGTGCTCTTGCGGCCGTTTCGTTAATTTGATATTTACCAAAATTGGTATGGCTTGACAAGAGTGTATGGCGAACATAAATAACAGGAGTTATTATGAAAATCATGACACGCGTGTCATGTACAGCATGACTTACGTGCTACGCTCATGGTGCGCTGGCGGCCGTTGCGCTAGCTTGATATACACCAAAATTGGTAGTGCGCGACATGACTGTGTGACGAACATAAATAACGGGAGTTAATGTGAATGTTGTCGTGCCTGGGTATTTGGATCCGACCCTTCTCGACAACCATGCTGTTGCTACGAGAGGGCAGCGTCGTACCCGGACTCCGTTTGGTAGCGTAGTCGAGTCTTCGGGTTGAGGAACTGATGCTAGCAAGATGGGAAAACAATAACACGTTTACTGGCACTTTTCGTACACTCAATTACATAGTGACAAGGTACCGTTGTCAGATGGGAGGAGACGCGGCGCCCGGAGGCGCTTTGTCCCAGAGGTCTACGACACTCATCAACCCATCATCATCCGTACGTCTATCCCGGTACCACCTCCCCCCCGGGTTGAGGAGGGGAAGATTTGTCCCTGCCCGGACAAGGGGGCTACCGCTCGGCGCAAAGCGCCAAACAGACGTAGCCAGTCTCACGGCCCCACGCCAGAGAGACTCGGCCATGGGGCTACAGTTTGGTGCGGCAACTTCAGTCGCTGCACACAAAACAGACGTACCCGAGAAATACCGCACAGCTGGAAGCCGGCGGGGTCCTACCCGGACGGGGGGCCACAGTTCGGCTCGACGAGTCCAATCGTCGCGCACTGAACTGCGACCGCATTGGGGCTACCGTTTGGCGCGGCAACCTTGGTCGCCACACCCAAACTAGACGTACCCAGGAAGTACCGCGTGGCCGAAGGCCAGCGGTGTCCTACCCGGACAAGGGGGCCGCCGTCCGTCGCGGCGACCAGAGTCACCGAGCACAGAACGGAAACGACCGACATGGACCTCGTGGGTGGAGCCCAGCAAGGCGACTGGATTACCCGGGCGCATGCAAGGTACGGGTAAGCAACAGCGGAGACCTCGACCGTCATCACCGCGGTGTAGCAACGGAAGTCGCATGCACCTAGACCGGCTCGGGCTGTTGGTTCCGCAAACACAAGTGACTGGCACGCTAGGCCAGTTCGTTGTACCTTAAAGGGAGCCATCATTAAAAGGTGATGGTGATCTGCCCTCCTGACTCACTAAAGATGACTGCTGGACGGTGCCAGGTTTCGAGAAACTTCTTAACGCCCAGGCGCTGCCGTTCCCGGTGGAGGACAGAGAGTTCAGCGACGAGCGCATTGGATGAGCCTGTTACCGAGGGCTCAGAGCCCCATTTCTCACTCAGCACCGTCGTTTTAACCCCTCAGTTTGGCTTCTCCTTCTTGATGACCACCAATCACACACACGACACCTCCCACCATGGCACAGTCCATTCCACTGTCGCGGAAGGGTCGTTGCACACTTGAAGCAACAAGGGTCCTGCGGTTGACGGCACGCAGGTGGGGGAAGCAGGACAACAGGTTCCTCGTGCTTGCCCCTGCAGTTCTTTCCCCGAAGGCAAGAACGTGCCGCTTGCTCCTGCAGTTCTTTCCCCGAAGGCAGCAAAAGGTTTGCGGAGACTCCCGTCCAAACATACCCGTCAGGTGGCTTCGGCAGCGTACCAAGCCAAGCCCAGGAGGCCCATTGTCTCCGGCCTTGCCGTCCCAGACTTTGAGGCCGAGATTCTGCCCATTGTTGGTCACTCGCCGTCCCAGGAATTTCGTTTCCAGGAAGGATGCAGGTGTTCTAGCAGTGTGAGAACGCCTCGTCCGCCGATTCTCATGGTCAGCGCTTCGCCACCGACTGCCAGTCATAACAATGTCATAACACGCGTGTCATGTACAGCATGACTTACGTGCCACGCTCATGGTGCGATGGCGGCCGTTCCGCCAGATTGATATACTCCAAAATTGGTATTGCGTGATGTGACTCTGTGACGAGCATATACAGCAGGTGTGATTTTTGGAACATGTCACGTGACAAGTGTTACGTGAGAATCATTGCATACCACGCCGGAAAAGTCTGTGCACGCGTTGTGGCAGCAAAGAAGATAAAGAAGAGGACGGATTGCGTGCCGGTTCATGATGATGACAATTTTTATTCGCCACTAACGGGGATTCTCCAAGCTTAAACAGCTCTGCTTTTAAAAGAAACAGAGATACCAGCGCACGTAATTGTATTAAGGCCACAAAACCGCAAAAGCGGGCGTACACAAGCGGCTTGGGGATCTCGAGCCCTAAAATTCCCTCTTAGAGAATTTTAGTGCCGGGACCCCAAAGTGCCTTGCGTAGGTAAGCCCCTTACGTTTCTTTGTATAGTCATGGGTGCGGCTGAGAGTACAAGGGAACGTAAGAGGGTGGATAAGGAAGCGGCTTGGAGTCCCCGGCACGAAAACTCTCTAATAAGAAAGAAAAAAGAAACTCACAGGATCCCTTATGCATTCGCCTAAGACCACTCGAAGGCGAAAGCCGTCTTCCTTTCCTTCAGTTGATGTATTGTTCCTCACGCCACCCCCTCCCCCTTCGAAAGCTTTGTGACCTAACATTGTTTTGCACTGCCTCCAAGATCGGAGGCACTGCCATCTTTCTACACCACATCTGGTCATGTGCTGACTTCATCGCGTGAAGTCGCGTTATTCGACGTCATGATGACATCACAATCTTTGGTCGTATGGTCACGTCATTACGGGATGATTTTTGACATCCCTCGTGTTGACGCCGCCGACGCGGGACGCCGACGCCACGGATGACGGCGGTCAATTTTCGCGTTTGCTGAGGCATCTAAGGTTTTCGTCAGACCAGGTGCAGGGCCCCCAGTAGGCGCGTGTTAAATGAAAACAATACCTCGTTCGGCTAGTCTGATAGCGGACATCCTGCTGGTTTACTTTACAAAATCATTTTTCTGCTCAACTTCTTCGCGCTCTATACTTCCTAATCACGAAATTTCATTGAAGAGCTTCCTGCACGAGCACAGCCATCGTGCACTATACGTGCATGACTAAAAAGCGCAAGGCACATTCGCTTAGCACAGAGGCGCAGATTAATTTACATGCGCGAATTAAACGTGAAACTGGTAGCATGTGCACAAGCGGCAACACAGCGGTAAATGACATCATAGGCTGACAGCCACAGAAACGCAGACCACGTACATAACGTACAACACATGCCAGGTAACCGCCGCAGCTGACGCGCGGCTGCATTAACCTGCGATATCGAAATAAGTCTTCCCCTCACAACATCACGGTAACATCCCAAGCTCGTGCTTACGTAATTACGTAAACGCAACACATCACGCTTGACACTTACAGCGTGATCGCTGCAAAATTTCAGTCTGCCCAAGCGATCGAAACGCGAACCATAAAACTCTTTTTTTTTTTTTTAGCGTGACAAAATTATTTTTAAAGTTTGTGCGCCTGAAAGGGCCCCATTGCACAACAAATAATAAGTGTGTATTAATGGTACGTTGTTTATGATACCAGCAATATTCAAGCTAAATACTCAAGTACGTATCTCTCATAGCACGGAGCAGTCGGTCGGGGTACATTTGCTGCGTCTGATGTTTCTGATCCAAAGGCGTCGTCGCTTCTTTTCCTTGGGAAGCCTAAAAGGCGGAAACCCTGCGCGCTGCTGTTTGAACAGCCAACCGCAACAGCAGCCCATCGCACGCAATAAATTCACGCTTGAATGCGAGGAGCAGTAGCCATGAATACGCGCGGCTTCGCACAAAGCTTCGTAACCTACGCGCGCTCCTCAGCGATCGTGTAAGTGTGGCGCGCCGGCGTCTCTCCATCGCGGCAGCGCCGGACTCCGCGCCGCGCTGTCGGCACTGCCAAGCACTGCCGCCCGCCGCCGCCGGCGAGGAGAGAGGGTTTACGTCACAAGAAGAGGGCGGCGCTGGGGCGGAGCTCGGAGAGCGGCGAGATGAAACAATCGCCAAACTCTCCCGAAGGGTATATATGGCTCTGATTTTAGGTAGAGTGCCTCTATGTCCTTCTCGGAGGGGCGGGCGAGGAGGACATCTAGGCACTCTAATTTTAGGCGCGCCACCTGGGGAGCGCTGACTCAGTCGCCGTCTGACACTGCGCTGGAGCCGCGTGATAGCGCCTCTGACTGGCGTTTCCTAGACAATCAGGAAAGCTAAGAATAATCAGCTGAACCTTTGCTAACGCTACGTATATCCTGGCATAGCCGAGCTAAGCCACTGCAATTTTTTTTTCAAGCTGAAAACTTCAGTGCAAACCAGGACGGACGGCAAAGAAGAGATGAGACCAGCACTGCAAGTTATATGTACCAACTAGGCGCAACCGAAGTATCTTTCTAGTCTTTTTAACGGCGATAAAATTTCGTGTGCCGTGTATCGTTAGTTTCGATTGAGGCTTTTGGGTGACGTCTCACTGTCGCCGTTGCATGCTGCAATCGACATTTTTCTGGGGGTGGGGCGTAGAGGTGGACGGTGAAGGTGTTGCCGGAGACCGTGAGGGAGGTGATGCGCAGGTAGGCTTGGGCGCGAGTCGAGTCCGCGACGCTTAAAGTAAAGGTGTTAAGTAAAGTAAAGTAAATCCGCACCGTGTCGCGAGATGCGGGCGGGAGGTCTTGCAGGCACGCTGCTTGCAGCAAGGCGGTGTACAAATGCCAAGGTTGTAACTTGGTAAGTTCTACAGGGCTTTTTGGACGGCCGACGACGTGAATCGTGTCGCCTGGGAGACGAGGAAATAGGGCGGTGGGAATGTGGAGGCGAGGCACTTGCCCCATTCGATGGCGGCGATATGATGACGGCTGGGAAGTCGGGCGTGGCGGTGGGCTTAGCTGCGGCAGCGGCGGCGAGAAGGCGCAAGGCTGCTCGGCGTTGCTCTTGGGCGCGGAGGCCTGCAGGCCTCCGCGCCTGCAGTCGCCATGGCGACTGCCAGGATTCGTCCGAGAGTTCCTCGGGGGAAACTTCCTGTCCTTCACTCTAAGGCAAAAGGGTGTGGGTTCGTCCTTTTGGGGACTAATGGGGCTGCCACAACCATTAATCCCTTTAAGGACTAACGGCACCGGGTCTAACAGTTAGTCCCCACAATAGACTAACATTTAGTCCTCACATTTACACCTTACCGGGCAACTGTTAGTCCCCACAGATCACCTCAATGGACTAACATTTGGTCCTCACATTTACACCTTACCGGGCAACCGTTAGTCCTCGCAGTTGCACCTCGCAAGGACCAACGGTCGGTCCACTCAAACGCTCCATTCGGATGAACTTTTTATCCCAGGGATGATTTTCTACAGTTACTCTCCGCAAGACTTAATACTTTTTTCGCGTGTTTCTTTCCGCGGTGACCAACAAATGCCGCGGAAAAGAACACGCAAAAGAATATTTAGTCATGCGTATGTCACTGCTTTCGCATTCAATGCGACAACGAAAGACAAAAGTGAGACAATGAAACATTTTATTTTTTCTATACATGTGAAGTTTCTGCTTTCTTCCATTGAATTCCCTACAAAATGTCCAATACAGGTTCAGCCGCGTTGTCATATCTCGTACAGTCCTTTCTGTGAAGCTGCTCCAACGGAAGCGATAGATGGCAGGCGTTGTACGCGCCAGGGCACACAGCATTCTGCTCGTTGTGGGCAACGGCTGCATCCTGCAAAGCACAAAAATATTGCAAATATTTAGTCACGTGACAGCGAGGGTGAAGACGCACGAACTGTGCAAATACGTGCAATGTGAACGAAAACACGTCTAAAACATGGCACGCAAATAATTTCACCCCTGCGAAGCACAAAAATATTGCAAATATTCTGCGACACGTCACAGAAGGGATGAAGACGCACGTACATGACAAATATGTGCAAGGTGAAATCAGAATGAGAAATCGTTTTATTTAGTTATCGAATCAATTACAAAATTTGTGTATACAGAAGCAGGTCCCATAGTCAGAGACTGAATCGGGACCTCCTACAGTAGTGAATATAGAAACAATTAATTGGTGCAGCAAACAGTGGTGCAGAAAACAGGTAATAAAATACATCGCAGGTAAAAAAAGAAAAAAGGAGTTCTACTGAAGGAAATTATTAGCAGAAAGTAGCAACAAAAACTGAAATTAGACAACATCAAAAATAGAGGTAATTCAACTCTCCTAAACAGTTTTCAGATACTTACCATGGTGAAAAATGTTAAAAAATAAACTACGAAAAAGAAAACTAAACAGGGACATCTGATATCAGCAATGTATAGGATGATGATGCGATGCTGCGTTAACATTAGGTTGTGAGAAGGCACGAAAGGGAGCGGGAGTAATAGAAGTGACCAAAACTATCCAGATTATGGAATGGATGAGAGGAAAGTTTTCATATCTTTTTTGAATATGCCGATTGATTCCGAGGTTTTTATTCCTGAAGGTATAGTATTACAGAAATAGATTTCAGTGAAGTGGGCTGTTTGTTTGCCATAGTTAGTATTAACTATAGGTAAGATAAAATTGTGATTTTGTGCAAACCTTGTCAAGTTTGTATTCTCTAGACTTGATGGAGGGATTATAAACAAAGGAAGCTGATTTATTATTTGCTTGAAAAATAGTATTCCTAGATTATATTTGAAAGTGTTCTCGATTGTTAGGATGTTATTGGCATGCAAGAGTGCTTTAGCATCACTGCGATAATGACTGTGTGTAAGTATTCTAATAGAGTGATTTTGCATAGTTTGAGGGGAGACGAGATGACTGCTGTAGGTATTGCCCCAAGATGTGATACAGTAATTAATATGAGAATGAATAAAAGCGTAGTACAATGAAAGTAATGTGGGTTTGGAAAATATATCGCGGGATTTAATTAGAACACGTATGCCGAAAGCCATTTTTTTCGCAGGTATGCAACGTACGAATGAAATTTCAAATGACGGTCCAGTTTAATTCCCAAGAAGGTCGTCTCATCGTCTGCTTCAATTGCGAATTCATTTCGAAATACTGGCGGGATATAATTATGTTCACGTTGGTGAGAGTGGAAAACAACGAATTTCGTTTTAGTGGGATTTATTTGTAATTTATTATGGATACACCAAGCAGCCAAGCCTGAAAGGTCATCATTTAGTTTCTGTGTCAGAGATTGGAGGCATTTATCAGTGTTAACAATTGTTGTGTCGTCTGCATACAGTAAGCATTCTGAACTGGTAAGGCAAGATGGCAAATCATTTATGTAAATAATGAAAAGAAGTGGGCCGAGAATAGAACCTTGAGGTGCTCCTATATTTGTTACTTTAAGTATAGATTTATGACCTAACAGGCTGACAATTTGGCTTCTATTGAGTAGGTAGTTTTTTATTAATAATAGTGTAGGACCAGTTACGCCTATTGCTTGAAGCTGCATAAAAAGAATGTGGTGGTTGATAGTGTCGAATGCTTAAATAAAAACACACGGCTAAAATATGGCATGTAAATAATTTCACCGTGATGTCATACGTCATCAAAGACGCATTTCAAGCCACACAGCGCAACAAACACTTCAAGTGCGGCGGCCGCAGCCATCACGCCGAGGCGCCGCCAACCACCGTGCCCCAACGAGCCGGCGAGTTTTTTGCGAGCGGCGTCGTACAACTCGAGCAAGCCCGTCAGCCGCAACGCGAAGCCGACGCCACGAAAGGCGCCAGGCTGCTAGCGAGCGAGCGAAGGGGACGCCGACGATAACGGCGTCCAATTTCCACCAAATTCTTCGAGCGCGCACTAGTACAGTGCAGCGAGCGAAAGCGGGGTCGACGCCTCGAACGGCGGCGAACTGCTTACGAGCGAGCGTCGAGGAAGCCGAAGGTCACGGCGACCAATTTCCGCAGAGTTCCGAAAGCTGAAGCACCCGCCAACCCATGCCGGTGCATTTCAAGCCCGCGGCATACAATCGAGCTCGTTGCTACCGCACAGCGTTTCGGACGAGTCGCAAAACAGCGGCGAGGCCTCTGCCTAATATTGCTAATATTGCGAGCTTGCAGCTCATCACCACGGTGAATCATCGGTGAGCGAACATCCGGCCAGGCGACGACAACGGCGGCCAATATCCAGGCGGTCACAAAGCACAGGCGAGCTCACGCCCAAGCCGGCCCTCGCGGTACATTTTGTGCGCGCGATATACAACACGATCGAGTCCGTTACCGATAATCGCGATCAGTTTCGCGCACGCGATAGGTACGGCAGAATAAAAAGCGATCACTTACTTCTGAAAGAATCCAGCGCCGATTTGTGCCCCGAGTCAGATTGAAGTCCGATAGGCCTACAGTCTTCTCGGCCGCCATTCCTAGCCGGTGGCGACTCAGTGCCGTGACTGCGCCGGAGATATACAGCGCGGCGTCGCGATGTGTCGAGAGCAGCTCCAGACTTCGTGGGTGTGGCGAAACGTAAAAGCAGCACGACACACTCATCCACGCATACGTCTGTATCAAAGGCAGCGAGCCGTAGGTCCTAGATCGGCGAACTCCGAGCGCGACTTAACCGGCAACACGCCAGCTCAAACACAAGATGGAAGACTGACCCGAGCGAGGAGGACGATTAGCTCCCTTGACAACGGTTTGCACACGGAACGTATCCATGCACACGGCCTGCATCTCCCGCGCCGTTCATCCCTTTGCAGACTAACTGAATTGCAATAGAGCGAATTTGGGCATGTTGGTGTAGCATAGTGAAACACACAGCGCGAAACAACGACGGGGACACAGAAAGGAAACACACACAGCGCTGACTTACAACAGTTTATTAGATGAATTTCCTTGGCATATATACAGAAAACAGCCATACCAATGCGCATGTCAAAACAGATACGCTCCCCATCATCTTGGAAAACCCGATCGAAGAAATGCTAACTCTTTATTTGATAACATGACTGACGGTGAACTGACACATTCATCACCCAACCTATGAATCATCTCAGCTTCGATAATCTCACGCACAAGCTTCTTACTATGTTTGCTTACGACATCAGCTTCATTAAAAATTGGCGAACACGTGCAGTCCTTGCAGTGCAAAGCAAGAAGACCCCCCTGACCTTTCGTTACATTGCTAGCATGCTCTCTGAATCTCTCATTTATACATCGACCAGTTTGGCCGATGTACTGCTTCCCACAACTTAGCGGAATAGAATAAACAATACCAACTGCGCATTCTTGAAAAGGAACACGGTGCTTCTTTGTGCAAGAATTTCCCACTTCACCACTTCTGTTGGGCTGCGTTAGCCTACACGAGGCCAGCTTTAGCGGAGCCGAAAATACCGTTGACACCTGCGATTTGTCACCGATTCGCTTAAGATTATGCACACGGCATGCATCCCTCTCCGCTTGCTCCTACGACGGTCTAACCGTTCATCTGCGCGCCCTATTGGGCTCCGTTACTCCTCGTTCGGGGTAATTTTGCCTTAGAGTGTTCGACAGTGTGCTCCATAGCGGTGGACAGCTAGGAGATGGGCGACGAGGCAGCGGCCGGTCGGTCACTCCGTCGGTGAGCTGGTGTGCAGGCGGCCGCACTCGAGCTAAGCCTAACAGGCCTAGGTTGGTGCACGGCGTGGTCGAAGGCTTTCGGAAGCTCTCCCGGGCCACCGCAGGCGAGTTTTGCGATAAATTAGGTGTCGAACGAATCCAGATAATGTGCTCCAGCCACCCGTGAAGAAACTATCCAGATAGGGTCGAAAGGACCGGCGCGATGGCCGAAAATTGGCGAAGCCAAAGCGAGGTGCGACTGCTCTCGACGGTGATCCGTCCCCCTGTTCACACCATCGCAACGTACAGGGCGCTTCGTTTCAATAATACTGACGTATGTGATCTAACGTGAGTGCTGACGTTACGTCAGACCATAAGTTACCCTTTAAACGCCAGTGTAGTCGACGTTCATGGTAAGCCCACGACGTGCGTATAGCTACTACACTTACAGAAACACGTAGATCCACCTCGTAACGCTTGGCTCAGAGCCATAAAATATAGCATAGAAGTACCCACTGACTGCTTCGCATGAAACCAATTTCCACAAGGCGTGGCATCTGCGGAATTTTTTTTTCGCTGTTCTTTTACTCCGGCTATTCAGTCGTTGCGTGGCACCACCAGAGTATTTTACGAATTTCTTTACTCCACCGAAAGGAATTTTGGTGAGAGGCATCGGGATTCTTGTTTTTATATTTTACTTCGCCGTTACGTTTGTTATGCTGATCTTGTACGCGTTGGTTACATGAAAGCATTCTCGGGCAAGCATTGCAGGGTCACTGTTTTTTTTTTTTTTTTCACAGAGCGCTAGCAGATGAAATGCAAGAGAGCACTTGAGTTCTTATTATTTGATTTATTCAGAATAAACAGCGGCATTCGGTTGATGACCCAGCATTTGGGAAGGTAATAGAAGAGCAAAGAAAGATACAAACAGTCACAGTTTCACCGCAAGTGCGAAGCAATGAATGTGATAGCAACAAATTGGAATGTCACAAGAAGAACGGCAAGCCGCTCGCAACTGGCAGCGCACACACAAGCACAAAGGACGCACGAAAACAACACAGGACGAGCGCAAACTAACAACTGTCACAGCTCTACACTTGCAGTGCTCAAACACTATTTTCCATACGATTCGACGTGCGGCGTCGAATTGTCCGGCATGCGGCGCACGACGATTGAGCACACATGAGGCGAACGAGCAATCAGCGGTAGGCTTCACCCACATACGACGCCTCGGCATGCACACTCGGAAGATTTCGTATCCTCGTAATGAAGCACAACCTTGCACAGCCACGCTTCGTTCTATAAGAAAGTAATGAATAAAACTACGGCTTCGCAAACGACAAGCACATCGCAACAGCCCGCCGTCACTCACGACTCCGATGGTAGGCCGAGCATGGCGGACGCCGGCTGTCGCCTACGCCGTTCGCGATCACACGCAAAGTCGTCATAGAGCTCTTCTTTTATTGCGATAGCAATTATGTGGACAGTCTCGACGGGTTTTTGCCGTCGCCGTCATGTCCCTCCCGTATGGAGTCCAAATTGATAACAGCCCCCCGCGCATCGTATGTCTGTTCTACCACGGGTAAAAGCGCGCAAGCGGGGGCGACGAACGCGGCCGAAGCAGAGATCAGACGATCCGGCCCATTTCCGTCGCTCGGAGGGTGCATGCGATAACATCACCCTGCTCGGGAGGCCTACCGTCGAAGCAGACAGGAAACGCCACGCCTTTCTTTAACGTGCATGAAAAGACGCATGCACTCTCCGTCGCTCGGAGGGGGGAGGGGGGTGTCGCGCGAGCAGCGTAATTTGAATCTAAGGGCGCGATCGGAATCGCTGGCGCGCGCGCTATCTCCACAGCCATCACACCGGGCGGCTCGTATACCCTTCTACGTGCTGCGCTCTCAACGCGAAGTGACTATGCGGAGAGCACCTCTCCCTGGAGCGGCCGTATTCTCTTACACCAGCGCTTTGTAGTTACGCGAGATCGGATACAAAACAGTTAGCTGCCAGCCTCACTTCGTATAACACTACAATTTGTTGCTATCGCATTCATTGCTTCGCCCTTGCGGTGAAACTGTGACTTTTTTACCAACATGATTAAGCTTTGTACTCGCATGTAATGCACTAACATGCGCTATTAACTTTTTCGACGTCATCGATGTGAAGAGCAAAGGTGGAAGCGAAGCGAGCCGGCTCGCTGAGACGACGGTGTCGCTGTGTTTACCAGCTGCGAAATGGCCTTGCAGCGTTGCTCGCGATCCCGTCCAGCTGGCCGAAAACGCCGCCGGGACCCAAGGGCTACTGGCCGCCGTTTAGGCGGGGACCTGTTCCCCAAACCGCTGGACCCAATAAAGTTATTTCTCTCTCTCTCTCTCGCTAGTGGTATACTAGTGGTTCGGAAACGGGCGCTGGCTTGCGGAAATGGCACACTTCAAACATCACTTTATTCAATCAGTAATTATTTCACGTCACAAACAAAATGTACTCGATGTTTATCACGCCGCCGCGAGCGGCGTTGTCGACAAATGCTCCGAGGCTCGACTCCACCGACTCGCCTTGGCCACTGTGACCAGAGAGGTGACAGGGAGAGGACGCCACCAGCGGCGTGACGACGTCTCCCGAGCTGTCATTGGCTGCGGCCGTCCGACGGTCCGACGCGCCGACGAAAATATCTGCCCGGTTTGATGCACACCGGGCATGCGATGCGTCGGTCCCGATGCGATGAAACGTCACTATTCCGGCTTCCACACCGCCGCGTCGGACGTCGCATCGCATGGAAAATCGTACCGTCTGTCTCGGCCTTTACTCGCGGAACGTCCCACGGGCTTCGATCTACGTCATACCAGTGGCGATGTCGCGAGGTGCTGCCAATTCAGGTGAACACTCACGCTTACTTTAAAACCAAATTAAAATATATTAAAGCTAACGTCCGCCACTAATAATCGGTCAGAAGTACCCGCGCATACAGGACAATCAAACAACACAAACATTTTGAGGTTTCAGTTTTGGTGTCATGGGTCCTTTAACCAGGTTGCACGTAGTTGGCTACCCTATCATAACGTGCCTGTGAAGCAGCGCATGGGACAACACACAGCGGAGGTAGGGAGGAAACGCAAGTGCTTAGAGTTACTGAACTGATTTTCTCACCTGTACTATAAACGCTTCTTGCTTATTTCATCCGCTTACAAGTTATTATACTTCCATCCACATTGAACCCTAGCTCTTATCAAAATGAACCCCATCCGCAAACTTATTGTCAATTTGACACTTTGATTACACCTGAAGGCCCATGCACCTCTTTTTGTTGTTAGTGGCAGGGGTTTCATCCCTCATTCGAAAATCCCATGAAATCCACCGCTGAACCTTGATTACAATACATTCATCTTCATCTTAAATTTAACAGGAACTTTCCACAGTTTTGGGAGCACTTCACAACTTTTTGTTGTGGTAGGGACGGGTGGGGGCCCGGGGGGTTCTCAAATTTCACGGGGTGGGGAGTTAAGTGTTTTAACACCGCCCCCCCCCCCCTCCCCCCCCCCCGGCTACGCCAGTGCAGTTTTGTGTGGTACTTTGAACCGTGCACTAATCTGAAATGTACAGTGGAGAGCAGATTCACATTTTTCTTGCTTGACAGCTGAAAACTCTCTGAAGCAGTCTTCCTTAACGTATGTGCAGCAAGCCTCTTCCAAACCGTATGGCTGGATTACGCTAGATATCTGCACTCCCTGGGAAACAAGAGAGCCAGCTTGCACTACTGCTCTCTAGCTGGAGAAGCAGCGGCGGACCTGCGCAGGGAAGTAGAGATGCTGCTCGACGAGGAAGCAGGCCTTGCCATTTCCGAACAAGCACAAGAAATACAATAGCTTTGTCTGCTGTAACTGCAGTTCAGGAACTTGATAGATAATTAAAGCATATAGACAAGAACGCTGGCGTGTGGAGATTGCTTGTCTCCCATATTACTTGGCTTCTCTGCTTTTCTGGTGTCTTCATACAGTGCGGTTGAAAAGCTACTTTTAAGATGTTGTAATGTGCAGGCTTAAAAAACAAAGAGTGCCGTGAAATACCAAACTGATATTGATGCAAGAGGAAAAGAGGCGGAGACCACAAAGCTAGTCAGGCTTGCCAAGGTGTACATACCTTGTTAAAAAAGGAGAGACACACCAAGATGACTTGCAAATCGTATGGCAAGGTGCAATGCCGCAACCATTTCCGAGTCAATATTAAATTTGGTTTGTATTTGTTGACGCGACTGATGGTACATGCTGCTTTTGTTAATTTTTAGCTGCTTATCTGTCGGCATATCCTGTCTACCGCGGGGCAGATGTGTGCTATTTATTTTTTTTTTTTTTTTTTGCAGGAATGTACTATCGCGCTCAGTACACCACGGGAGCGCGTGGCCATACAGTGGCGCCAATCGTGACATCTTTTCGAGTCATCAGGGGAGGGTATGGCTCTTCCTGCGTCGCCTCCAATTTCTTTCACGCTCGCCCTCGTTTAGCCCTGCGGTGATATCAGCTTCGAAAATGATAACTTCGAGGGTGAAAGCAAGCAAGTGGGAGCGCTCATAGGGACAGCCAAACTCTCTCCCAATAACTATAAACAATATGCCAAGATCGGCGCCACTGTACAACCATGCAGAGCGCTCGGCCACGCGCGGTGTAGCTCATATTGAGCGCGATAGTAGAGAGTTTGAGAATTGGGGCCCCAAGGAGCTTGGGGACCCAAGAAGCTTGCGAGCCGCCAGAGCGCATGCGCAGAACCCAAGCCACTCTTGGGCTCTTGCGCTCGCGTTGACCCAAGACGCAGAAATCGAAAACTAGCGTGGGTCCCCAAGACGTCTTGGGTCACCAGCAAGAAGAGACAGACGCAGCGCTGGCCACGGCGCAGTATGGCCCGCGTCTCGCATGATTTTAATTTCGTCACGCGTGGCGCTCCGTGCGCTTGACGCGTTGTCCCAATTCTCAAACTCTGCTGATCATCCGAACGCAAGAGCAGACTGCCCAACGCAGCTTGGGGGCCCAGCGTCTTGGGTCCCCAATCCTCAAACTCTCTACACTCTAAGAAAAAAGAGAGTCAAAAGAGGGTCATGGAACCGTGACTCTCTTCGGGCGTCCATCTGACCCCTTTTGGAAGGTACAGGCAGAAAAAAAGAGTTCGCATTTGGGAAGGAGTCACTGGACCCTCCTGAAGCGCATTTCGATTGGCTTCGGTATACGGAAGAGCCGCCGTATACGCCATACATATCGCACGCTCGCCCTTTGGCGCCGTTGGGGCGCCTTGCTCGGCGACGCAGACGGGGTTCGCGCCGGGGTGCCGGGGTGGCGCGCCGCTCTCCTCTCTCAGTCGTCTCAGCGGCCGTCAGCGGTCTCAGTCGTCTCAGTCATGTCTCAGTCTCCTGGTCTATTGGAATGCGTTGCGTGGATGAGTTGGTTGCGCGTCTTCCGTGGTATTGACGCCGGCTCCGTGCACGAAGTGACGCTTGGAGGGCGGAATATTCATGGAGCTGCGGACACTGACAACGGGCGCCAGTTAACGGTGAGTGTACTGCTTCCGTAGGTACTAATTATACAGCTTTAGCTGGGCGTCTGCAGCAGCTCTGCGAAATCTGCCAGCCATTTCCAACAGTAGCCTGTATCCGCGGGGCTGTTGCGGATGGCCAACTAAAGCTGTCAGTTAACGAGTTGCCACCGTTATGCGCGTTGCTGTACAAGCTCCCATAAAGTGAGCGATGCAAACAATAATCGAGGGTCATTTCTTGCTGATCGCACGTTGTGTCTGCACTACTGAAGGTGCAAGATGTCGTTTTGAGATGCCCTTTAGTCTACTTCATAATAACATTTCCATCGACCTTGAGTGTGCGGCGTGCTTCCACGCGTGGGAACGTCAAAAAAAAAAAAAAAAAGCCTGTGTACAGAACGCTCAGACGCACTATATGTAATGGTTCTTGTTGGCTTAAAGACGGTAGTTTGAGGTGCAGATATAGTACGGTGGCTTCCATTATGTACGCGGTAGTCATTCAAGTTGGACACGCCTCGCCGGTAAAGTGAAAAAGCTCTAGACTTTCGACGGCGCGCGTTGTTGCGGCCGCCGGCGTGCACTCTTTTCCCTCGTTTCTGTTTGCTGTTTTCGTGGTTTGCATACACTGCGATGACGTTTGGCGCTATAACAGAATCGAGTGAGTGTACGTGATTGTGGGAGTTATGTGCGCTAATTCTAGCATATGACATGTCTGATCTCGACGTAGACGGCGTACGCACGCGCTGGGTGTCGTTCGGGCCCTAGTACTCGCATCTGTTTATATGAGTATTTAAGTATGGGTTACGTTTGTAAAACGTGCGGTCAATAACCGCTCACGGCATGCCCCTGGCTGCCGGAGGATGTGCTTTGTTGTTTTGTTGTTAGCCTTTATTATGCCTGTGTGAACCACTTATTGTGTAGGTTTTGCAAACCTTTACTACAATTTCATTTTCTTATCATAATATCACGTTCTGCTTTTCAGATACCGTTTTTCATGGTGCTCACGCTGGACAGGAGCGACAACCTAGCAAGCCACAAGTCTGATGCCTCAAGCCGTCACCACTTTTTGATTTATTCTTAATCACAAGGAATAAATATGGAAACATGATGGCGATTTCTGCTGTTCATTCAGCACCATATGACACTGTGCACATCACAGTCACACACTTTAGTTGGCTGTACTCATAGAAGCATGTAAATGAGGAATACCCAAACTTCTTAATTGGAAATCACAGACCATCTTTTCGCGCTTTCTATATAACTTTGTTGGAAAATATGTGTTGTTTTGACGAGTTTTATTAAAATAATACTAAAGCTGAACTATTCTTTTTTTACAGTCGCTGGGCAGAACGGCAAGTATTATTGGACTTGCTTAAAATGAATACTCCACTATTTTCAACAGTAGTCGCGCAAAAGTAGAGCAAGGATCAAATGAGTAGCTTAAAATACTTGTGGAGTCGCTTGATGCTTCGGTGTGGGTCCCTTGACCCCCCTAGGAGCGTTACCGGCAAGAGTCGTCTGACTCCTATGAGTGGTAACGTGATCCTCCCGATGAGAGTCTTTGCACTCTTCCTAGAGGATCAGGGGACTCTCCTAGAGCGAGCCGACCCTGACCCACCAAGAGAGTCACCGTGACTATTTAAAGAGAGTCCTATACGTGGCAAGTCAGAACTCTCCGAAAAGAGTCACGCATACTCTTTTTTTTCTTAGAGTGTAGTACATCAATGCACACTTTTTTTTTTTTGTAGAAATGAAATTACCATGTTTTTATGATGTTGGTCTTGCTTAATCACAGTTTCCATTCTGATGGGGATGTGTCGCACCACTGTGGAGATCATGGGTCCGTATTCTCAAAAGGCGACAATCGCAAAAGCCTTTGGTGCGCGCTGATTGGCTATTGATCAAGGATGGATGGATGGATGGATGCTATGAGCGTCCCCTTTAAAACGGGGCGGTGACATGTCTGCCACCAGGCTCAAAAAAAAAAAAAAAAAAAAAAAGAAGCTTCCTTGTTTCATGTTGGCCTAATACCTTATCTACATTGATTAAATCTATGTTATTATACCAAAAAATATAAATTCACGGTCCATCTCTCTGCCTCTTAAGGCAGAATGACCTTATTTTTCCGCCATTATTTATTTTTGTTCTTTATCTCTACTTTTCTGCCACCAATACTCTAACCGTCTCTTACTTATTTCTATCGCGGACGTGTTCAGCTTTCCATTGTTGTCCCTAAAACCCAAGGCTTCATGTAGACTCGTGCCCACACGTATACCTGGGTGAATATCGCCACATTCAATCAGTACATGTTCCATCGTTTCCTTAGTTCCCCCGCAGCATGTACATTGTTCTTCTTCGTTACTAAATCTCGCTTTATAACTACGCGTTCTAAGGCAGCCCGACCTTGCTTCAAACAGTAAAGCGCTTCCCCTTGAATTATCATAAAACCTTTCCCTCCTTATTTCGTTTTTTCCTTTTCGGTAGTTACTCAGAGCCGGCTTCTTTTCCATCGCTGTCATCCAATAAGTCCTCTCCGCCTCTCTGACCTTCCGCTTAATGCTTCTTGTTGCCATATCGCCCGCACTGCCAGCCGTATATTTACTGGTGAGCCTCCTAGTTCTTTTTCTCCACTGCGTGTCAACGCTTTTTCTATACAAATACCTGAAAACCTTCTCTGCCCATCTACTCTCCTTCATTTTCCTCAGCCTCTCTTCGAATCTCATTTTGCTCTGCGCTTCCCTCACTTCAAAGCCTGTCCATCCCATATCACCCTTTACCGCCTCATTTGTCGTCTTCCCGTGAGCGCCCAACGCGAGGCGGCCCACTGTCCTTTGATTTACATCCATTCCTGATTGCACCTCTGACTTCATGCACACCACTGAGTTCCCAAATGTAAGCCCCGGAACCATCACACCCTTCCACAGCCCTCGAAGCACCTCGTACCTATTGTATCCCCATAAAGCTCTGTGCTTCATAATTGCAGCATTCCTCTTTCCCTTTGCTACCGATGCTTTCTCTTGTACCTCCATATATCTATCCCCCTCATTTACCCATACTCCGAGGTACTTGTACTCGCTTACCCTCGGTATTTTTTGGCCCTGTATAAAGACCGTATGGTCTCCGTGATCATTGAATACCATCAATCCACATTTTGTTGCACTGAATCCTAGTCCTAGAGCCTCACACTCCCTTCCGCATATATCTGCCAGTCGCTGTATATCATCTTGACTGTCCGCAAATAAGACAATATCATCAGCATAAAATAGACCTGGAAGCTTCTGCTCAACCATCGCTCCGACCTGTTTGTGTGACAAATTAAATCCAATGTTGCTACCTTCTAGCGCTTTTTCCATCCTCGCCATGTACAGCATGAATAACAGCGGGGACAAAGGGCATCCCTGTCTCAGCCCCTTGCTAATTTCAACGCTGTCCTTGCTACTTATTCCTTCCCATTCTATACAAACTGTATTTCCTCGGTATATTTCCCTCAAAAGCTGTACACAGTCGTCACCTATGCCCACTTCTTTCAATATATCCCACAAAATTTCCTGATTAACGTTGTCATACGCCCCGGTGATATCTAGATAAGCTACGTATAAGGGCCTGTTTTCTATTTTCGATATTTCTATACACTGGGTAAGAACAAACAGATTATCGTCTAACCGCCTGTCGATTCGAAATCCATTCTGAAGTTCTCCCAAAATATCATTTTGTTCTACCCACGCTTCTATTTTTAATTTTACTGCCTGCATCGCCAACCTGTATAGCACCGATGTAATTGTTAGCGGTCTATACGAGCGAATGTTATCCTTTTCTCCCTTGCCTTTATAGATTAAGTTCATTCTACTTTTTCTCCAACTGTCTGGTGTTTCCCTCTCCTGTAAGCACTTTTCTACGGCTTTCAGCAGTGCTTCTTTAGTGTTATGTCCGAGTTCGTTAATGAGGCTGACGGGAACCCCATCTAAGCCCGGAGTAGTGCGCTTAGGAATTTTTCCTTCGGCCTTCTTCCAATTGAAATTCTCTAGTACTACATCTTCGTCGGTTGCACTCCTTTGCGTACTTTTACTCACCGGGGGAATCCCCTGGGGGACCTTTTTAAACGAATCGGCTGTTATCTTTCGGATGTAACCTAGCGCTTCATATCCTTCCAATTTATTTCCTCCTTCATCTACCATATGTTGTTGCATTGTGACAGACTCCCTACCCAGCGCTTTTAGGTGGCTCCAAAATATCCTAGGCGCGGCCTTCTTCTTTTCGCGAATCTCTGTCATCCAGCGTTCACTTTCACCTTTAATTTTTGCCTCGACTAATTTCTGCACAATGGATTTTTGCTCTAAATATAATTCCCATATTTGGTTGACTTCGTCCTGTGGCCGCTTCTCCTTTTTTGCCTGTCTGTGCTCCCGTGATGCCTGACGTCGCATCTCGATCGCTTCCCGGATTTCTTTGTTCCACCAACTTTTTGGCTTTTTCTTTCCTTTCCAACAAATAGTTTTCTTCTCTATTTCCATTTCTTTCGTGATTACATGTAGCAGCTCACTATACTTCCAGTCTTTGCCTGGTAGTTCGTCTACTTTTTCCTCGACTCTTGCGGCTATATTTGTTATTTGTTTGTCATTTAGATACGAGCTGCCAAACTTTGATTCTATGTTCTTATTTTCAGTTTTATATCCCATTTGTAATATTATGCGTTTATGATCACTACCCAAGCTGTTAATGCCTTCTTCGTCTATTCTCATCTCTCTAAGTTTGTCATATATTCCTTCTGTCATGAGACAGTAATCAATGCTCGATTGCCTGTTTCTGACTTCCCACGTGATCTGCCCCTCACACTTAGGCCCCACGTTAACTATCTCAAGACTATGTTGCTCGCAGAGATCTAGCAATAACTTGCCATTGGTGTCTGAATATCCGTCAAGGTCATGAATGTGAGCGTTCATGTCCCCTAGAAGGATTATCTCGGCATCATGACCAAATTCTTTAATATCGGTGCTTATGCATTTCACTATCTCCAGATTCTTTTCTCTGCAGTTATTGCCTGTCCACAAGTAAGCTACACCTAGCCACGTTTTCTTTCCACCTACTGTGCCCGAAACCCACATGTGCTCTGAACACGTTTGTTTCACTCTCTCCCATTTTGTTCTGCTATGAATTAGCATTCCAACCCCCCCACCTCTCCTTTCTGATGTGATCCTGTTACATCCTTCCCAAACATAATTTTCAATATGTGGTGGCTCTTCCAAGTCTCTAAGGTGTGTTTCTGTAACCGCATAAACACCTATCTGTTCCTTGTTTAACTGTCCCTCAATCTCTAACCATTTTGCCTTTTTTCTGCCACCCTGCATGTTAATGTAACTAATTGCAACACGCGCCTTCTCCCTTCTTTTACCTTTTCTCTGTTTTTTCGCTATACTACCTGTCAAAGAGTCCCCCTGGTTGTTTTCCTCATTACAAGCTACCATGGGCACCGAAGGGCCCGCGTGCCCCCCAAAAAAGCTACTGCGCGTCCTGCAAGACGCCAACCCACCTCATGGCCAAGCCTCCTATCGAAGTGTATTCCGTCTCTTCGAAAACCACCCCACCTGTGCACCTCTCTGTTTTAAATGTAAACATTTCGACAGAAGTCTGTCTGGCTGGGTAGAAGAATTAAGAAGTTGAAATACCTCCAGCCACAAATTCTTGTAGGAAACCCGACGTTTCGAGACCGGCTTGGTCTCTTCTTCAGGGGTGACTGTGCTGATCAGGGGGGCTTCGTCGCAGCTTGTTTTTGGCTCCGCCTTTCTCTTTCCCTCACATTCCGGAGGCCGTGCACGTAGATCGGAGGCATTGTTCCGAGGGACCGGTTCACATTCGCAGGTGTGTTCTGGATGTGCCACGACTCGAGTAAGAGCCTCCTTCCCAGATTCCTTTCCGTTTCTATGATGGAAGCGCCCTCGAAGTCAATTTTGTGGTCGTGCTTCTCGCAATGCTCTGCAAGGGCACTGCGTTGCATTTCCATCTTTCTGACGTCGTTTTTGTGTTGGCGCATTCTTTCCAGGAAGCACTTACTCTCGCCTATGTAGCTCGCTGGACAGTCAGCACATGACACTTTGTAGACCACGCCCTGGTGTTGCTCCCGGGATGGTCGATCTTTCGGCCGCGGTAGTAAGCGAGCGAGCGTTGAGGCCGGCTTGTGGACCACCGTGACCCCAGCTTTTCCGAGAACCCTGGCGAGCTGTTCGCTAGTTCCCGGAACATACGGGATGACGACTCGTTGGGCTGGTTTCTTCGATACCATTGTATCCGGTGGGGTGGCCAGCGTGGGGGGAGGGTCGCGTTTGTCGTTCGCAGGTGCGTCTCCGCGGTGGGGAAGCTGATCTTTCGGCATGCGGCGTGCCACACGGCGGATGAAAGCTGTCGTGTATCCGTTCTTTCTTAACTCGGCCACGATCCTCTCTTCTTCTCTCTTTCTCTCTCCTTCTGATGTGCAAATGGCTCTTGCTCGTGAAAAGAGTGCCGACACCACGGAAGCTTTGTGGGCGCAATACCGCGAAGCCTTCAACTTAAACGCATGGTGCACACGGCGGAGGGCAACAAGATCGTCGCACAAGCCGAACGACGCCTGCTCAAAGCCCGAATCCATGAGTGCCACAACGTGATCAAGAAGAAGGAATTAGACCTGTTCTTCCTTCGACGACAGCTACAACATCGACTGCCCAACATCTTTCCGTCGTTGGAAGAATTCGCGCGGGATGTGGCTGCAACAACAGCTCGGAAGCAACAAGCAGCTCACAAAGGCAAGCTTGCGACGCTTCAAGGGAAACGCCACCGCAGTCCGGTCAACGAAAATTTCGTCGTCAATTTGTCCTCCAGACAACTCTCCCCGACCGAGCACGACGTGCTGGCAAAGGGACACAAATTTAACACGACCACGACGTGTCCGCCACTACCAAAGATCATTGCGGCTGCCGAGGAAGGCATCAGGAGACTCGACAGTGGAATTCGAGAGAACATCCGTCTCAAGGCCATCGGTGTACTATCAAAAATAGGAAAACACCGTGAGCACAACCTGTCGAGAGAGGAGAGCAATGCGATCCGTGCGCTCCGAAAGGATGAAAAGATTGTCATCCTCCCGGCCGACAAAGGCAACGCGATGGTCCTGCTTGATAGGGAGGTGTACGACGACAAAGTTCAGGATTTGCTCCAAAGCCCGGCCTATGAAAAGCTGACGAAAGACCCCACACCAAGAGTCCAAAGGGAACTAAACAAGCTTCTGGCGGATATCTTCAAAGGACACCAAGAGGCAAGAGCCATCTATCTCCAGCTCATCTGCAGGAACGGCTCTGCACCAGGATTTTACGGGCTTCCAAAGATCCATAAGCCCACCATCCCGCTCCGTCCGATCGTGGATTTTACATCTTCTCCACTCCGTGCGCTGTCCCAATATCTCCACCGGACTCTGGCGCCGCTCGTGGGAAAAACACCAACCCACATACGCAACGCCAGCCACTTCGTGGAGCGCATGAAGGAAGTGACCGTGAGCAGTGATGAGTGCCTCGTCTCGTTCGACGTCGTGTCCCTGTTCACCAGCGTGCCCATAACACTGGCGGTGTCTTGCGCACGGGCAGCTTTGAATGACGACGAACTCCTGAGTGAAAGAACCTGCCTGAGCACTGATGAGCTGTGCCGCCTACTGGAGTACTGCCTCAAGGGAACATACTTTAGTGTCAACGGGGACTTCTACAGACAGGCCAACGGGACCGCGATGGGAGCAGCCGTCTCCGTTACAGCTGCGAACCTCGCAATGGAGCACGTAGAAGAGGCGGCACTGCGTTCCTTTATTGAAAGGCCGAAAGTATTTGTGAGGTATGTGGACGACTGCTTCTGCATCATAAAGAGAACAGCGGTAGACAGCTTCCTCGAACATCTTAACTCCGTCGATCAAGCAATCCAGTTTACGGTGGAAAGAGAACAAGACGGAGCGCTACCGTTCCTCGATGTTTTAGTACGACGACAAGGCGAACGCATGACCTTCTCGGTGTACAGAAAACCAACGCACACCGGCAGGTATTTGCATTTCACCTCGAGTCACCCCACTGCCCACAAAGCTTCCGTGGTGTCGGCACTCTTTTCACGAGCAAGAGCCATTTGCACATCAGAAGGAGAGAGAAAGAGAGAAGAAGAGAGGATCGTGGCCGAGTTAAGAAAGAACGGATACACGACAGCTTTCATCCGCCGTGTGGCACGCCGCATGCCGAAAGATCAGCTTCCCCACCGCGGAGACGCACCTGCGAACGACAAACGCGACCCTCCCCCCACGCTGGCCACCCCACCGGATACAATGGTATCGAAGAAACCAGCCCAACGAGTCGTCATCCCGTATGTTCCGGGAACTAGCGAACAGCTCGCCAGGGTTCTCGGAAAAGCTGGGGTCACGGTGGTCCACAAGCCGGCCTCAACGCTCGCTCGCTTACTACCGCGGCCGAAAGATCGACCATCCCGGGAGCAACACCAGGGCGTGGTCTACAAAGTGTCATGTGCTGACTGTCCAGCGAGCTACATAGGCGAGAGTAAGTGCTTCCTGGAAAGAATGCGCCAACACAAAAACGACGTCAGAAAGATGGAAATGCAACGCAGTGCCCTTGCAGAGCATTGCGAGAAGCACGACCACAAAATTGACTTCGAGGGCGCTTCCATCATAGAAACGGAAAGGAATCTGGGAAGGAGGCTCTTACTCGAGTCGTGGCACATCCAGAACACACCTGCGAATGTGAACCGGTCCCTCGGAACAATGCCTCCGATCTACGTGCACGGCCTCCGGAATGTGAGGGAAAGAGAAAGGCGGAGCCAAAAACAAGCTGCGACGAAGCCCCCCTGATCAGCACAGTCACCCCTGAAGAAGAGACCAAGCCGGTCTCGAAACGTCGGGTTTCCTACAAGAATTTGTGGCTGGAGGTATTTCAACTTCTTAACCTCTCTGTTTATTTCCACTACCTCGATGCCTTTCTCTCTACTCATCTGCCATATCTCTTTGTTTGCGTCGACAACCGCTCTTTGCAGGTTGCCGTCACGCACCGGTACCTCCGGTATTGTGCATACCACTATCTGCACCTGAGGGGAAATGGCGCGCATGTCATCGACCCCTTTCGCCAATGTGGTCGCTAGTTCGGCTGATTCGTTACTCAAGACGTCGTTTAGACCTCCCGCGATTATCACGAGGTTACGTCCATTAGACTTAGCTGCGAGTTTTGCGTTAGCTTGTCTCATCACTGATCCCAGCCTATGGCCCGGGAACTTTCCTATTAAAACTCGTTTGTCGCCTCTCACCCTTTCCTTGACTGCTTCTGCGCATGTAGCTAAGTTCGAGTCCCCGGCGATTATCACGTGATCCGACTTTTCTGGTGGACTCTCCCGCACCTGGCCACTGCACCTGTTACTAGCGCGTGCTACTGCTGTTGTTTTGTCCCCTCCCATTCCCAAGACTACTTCGCGGAAGGTGGGTCCTGTGTCCCTTGCACCTGTCTTTTCCAAACCTGTTTCCCCCTTCGCGCCTACCACTGTGGGGGTCGATGCCCCATTTTTCCCGCTGTCGCCTGCTTCCCTGTTCCCCGTGGCTACATTTGCTGGCATGGCTACATTTGCTGGCATGGCTACCTTTGCCAATCCCTCCTCGGCTGACTTAAGCCTTTCCGCCATAGCCATCGTTTTTTCCCGCTCTGTCGCTACCGCTTTCTCCAGCTCGGAGATTCTCACCTTGAGCTCATTCTGGGCGGCCATCATTATTTCCATCTTCGCCTCTAACTCGCATTGCTTACACTTGGCGTCAGCTCTCTCTGTCGTCTCATCCTCACAAACCTCTATTTTCCGCCCCATTCCGCATCCTGAACACTTTACGGTCTTTTTGACCATGGCTACAGAGCATTCACGCGGCAGATTAGATACACTTAAAGCCAAATGATATCACAAAACTCCGCAAGTATGTTACACTTCAAAGCACCTGTGCACCTTTCAGCCACGTGGTGGCCAAAACAACAAATATTAAAAAAAAAAACACCCGAAGCGACTGTCACACCACTTTGTACCAACAGCACAAAGTTGTAAGCTCTATTAAGCTGCAATCTAGTGGCTTAACTAAAGAAACAAGCTCGAATCATGCAAAAAAAAAAAAGCACTTATCTGACGCTGTCATTCCGGAGCCCACGAAAAACACGTCCGTCCGAAACCGAAAAGTTAGGGCGCCATCTGGTAACTCCGCCGACGTCAATTTTGCGTCATGGTGCTCGATGGTGCTCTCGACATATTTGCAATAAACGAAGGCACCGTTCATAGAGTTTCCTACAATACTTACTAGAGGGAACTCTGGCGCTAGTGTCTATGGGAGCTGCAACGCATGACGCTTCAGCCCAACGTTTATAGATACTTTTTCAGTTCCGTATCTCCTCGCGGCGCGCGTAGGGAGGAGGCGGCCTGTCGCCGCACCCGCCACCACAGCGCTGCAGTCGCGCTTTGCGCTACGAGAGCGAGGGTCGTCTGCTAGCACGAAGGGCTTCTTCGCATGAGCTATTGCACACGGCCGAATGAGAATTGCGCGAACACTGTACTTGGTCTTTACTCTCCTTACTTAACATTAATTGGACATTTACTTCAATTTGTGCGTGTTAAATTGCGCACAAACTTGAAAAGACCTGTACAGACACGCTTCGCAGGCGTCAGTTTTGGGCAATGACAACGTGCTTGCTTCGCTCTGCGCCTTTCCATGTCCGTTTCGTTAAGACTACACTAGTTTGGCTATTGAGCATGCTCCAGAAATACGAATTTCAAACGTAGAAAACTAAGGGTTACATAACATCTCTCAAACACGGGGAAATTTACAACATTTTGTAGTACGAATCAAACATTGCTCTATCAATATACTCGAATTATTCGCAGAGAATTTTTCGCGCTTGGCAAGCGTGTCCCGGATTTCGCGAGAACTGACGGACACATATCATTTCAGTAATTCTAGTGCGTTCATTAACACGAAAAAATGTGGTCTAGCCAAGATGACGCCATGTTCTGTGCGTAATAATTTTGCAGCTTCGCGTTATATGTGACGTTTTCAAAAGCCTTGCATTGTACGAAATGATTATGCGCATTTGTATTGTTTCAAAACGACAAGCAACATGCATTTTGGTCAATTAATTCGAACATTGTGGCATCGCAAAAAATATTACATTGTGAAAGCAAACCGAGATTCTTGGTATGCAAAATGAACGTGGAAATTTTTTACACGCGTAGATACTGCACAGCATTGTTGGCAGGCAGTAGCAGAACCAGGCATTATAATATTCGGGGAGGGGGGGGGGGGGCCTAGGCCCCCCGCCTCAAAAATTTTGAAGTATGTGTTTTTACCAAAAATAAATAATGAAAATAGGTGTTGTTCTCAAATAGTCAAGGTTTTCAGCAAGTACTCTCCACCCCCGAAAAAAAAATTCCAGGCTACGGACCTGGGGGGGGGGGGGGGGGGTCAATCACATTTTTTGTGTTTCGTGCGTGTGTTTGTATGAGTGCGTGGATATATACACATGCAAAATCGAAAAATATCGGACGAGGAAGTTTGACCCCACCCCCTTCCTGGCTACGCTTGTGTTGGCAGGTTTGCTGCCAGCTAATTATTAAAGCTTGCTTTCTTGCGCTCTCTCTGTGCCCTAATGGTACTGCTGTTTTCCAAGCATTTGGCTTGCGCAAAGAAGTGCATGGGAGTAAATAAAAGTGAAGCCAACAGTGTTCGTGCCTCTCGTTATAAGAGCATTCAGCACACCCCAAAACAGGTCACCAAAAAATGTGTCCTTGCTAGCATGCTTGATAGCACGCTCTAACGTACGTGCTTACGTGCAAGCAGTTTCTCTGAAAGGCTACCACTGACACATTCGCGCACAGTGACCAGCATGGACTCAAGCGGCAGGGAAACCCGCCTACCAAGGGCATCGTATTTGCAGACATCGCAACGTGTTGTTGTCTTCAATTTGAAAGCCACGTAGCCTGCCAGGTAACAAAAGGCCGTTGCTTCTGGTAATGGTGCACAGTACCCACGGTCGTCAGAAGCACCTGAGAGGTCACGGAATGGCATGGACATAAGCTAAGCTATTGGCACACTTTCTCTTTCATCGCATGTTTCTGGACGAGGACTTCACGACGCTTTTTTTTTTTTTTTTTTTTTGCAGAGATGCTTTCAAATGCACTAAGCAAGGTACAAGTGGCTAAACTTGGTCGCTATGGTATATGGTCTTGCATGTTTTTCTCCGCGGTTTATCGGCGTGATAAATAGCTCGCACCCAGCTGTCAAGATGCTGCGGATCGGGCGGCGGCGCAAGAAAGTGCCGCTTTTCTACCCGCTGGCATAGCCGGGCACGAAACAAGTTGGCATCGCAAAGCTTGAAAACTGCTTGACTTCCTGTGGCAAGGAATGCTCGGTTGTCTGAATTCACCGAAGTCGTAGAGAGTAACCTCGCGCATGCACAGCCAACACACCAAGGAAAAACATTCTGAACATTCCATGACAGCCCCGCACGCGGCGAAGCAACTACGGGAAAGAACACGTGTGCCCGCGCGCGCGACAGCGCTATTCACGACTGTGGCGCCCTCTCACTGCCTGGGTAAAAGTGGCGGCCGCCTTCAGCGGAGGAGTTACGGAACTGAAAAAGTATCTATAAACGTTGCTTCAGCCAGCATGGGAATGATGGGTAGTACACAAATTTGTCTGAACTTCGTTCTTTCGGCTCCGTTTGGCTCCGCGTCGGCTACATCCGCTTTGTCGCAAAACGAAGTTCAGCAAAAGTCAGCAGTTCCACTTCACCACTTTAACTTTTTTAGGCTCACCATATCAAACCTGGTCACGAAGTTCACAACGGTCTATTCTTTTATCCGAAACGAATGCCAAAACACAGTAATAAACAAAGCCACAAGTACATTTGAAGCCGCAAGCACGAAGACTAGGCAAATTTGTGTACTACCCATCATTCCCATGGTAGCTGAACGATCGCAGCGCCCTCTAGTTAATTTTAGGAAACTATGGCACCGTTAACCGTCGGTTCGTGGTGAAGTCTACCATTTCAGTGACGTAGGCGGTAGCTTCTAGTATTCAATCCTCGGTGGATATACGCAGCATTTTTTACGCTGAAGCTTTCATCGAGCATTACCTTGGGGTGTTATCAGCACTCGTTCTTTGCCAGCGCGTGTTTTTTCGTGGTTTGTACGTCCCAGGAACATGAACCGTGCGTTGCTCGCGTGGCTTATCGCGAGCCGGCAACATGTTGAGATCTTGAGACGATGTCGCTGCGGCGGCACGCTACAGCTGAACTCTCCGTGTACGCCGTGTTAAACTCTCAACGAAAATACGTTTCACGCAAAGTTGCATTCTTTAAATATTATACTGCGCATTAAATAATCGAACAAAAAAACGTTGAAAGCACTTTCAACACGTCTTATACTTCAAGTAGCCACAGCCAAGCCGGCCAAGCCTGGCCACTGCGTAGAAACAGCAGCACGTACACGCTCGAAAACGCCGCACTCGGGTTGCTCTGTGCTCACGGTGCGCTCACTCCTGTGTTGTGAGACATTCGTAATACCAACGGCCAGTTGCAACAATGACGTCACAGGCAAGTGTTTTTTTACTTATTGAACGCATCAATTTCTACGTCACCAAACGCGATACTATCGCCTTTTGCGATCGTTTGAGAATATGGGCCCAGTGTGTCACACACCCGTTCATGGGAGGCGATCGCCGGGCAGACGTATCGCCCCGCGAAACGCACCAAGAAAGCACGGGCAAGTATAGTGTACTAGAATAATTACCTAGTGACGCGTCCATGAGGCAGGGACAATAGGCCGGTTGAAGCAAACGCCAGTAGACGCCACTGGTGGCGTTGCTGCGCTTTTTTTATAGTCGCTGAGCCAGTTCGGGCCGGTTCACACGCGCTTTGCAGCCATGGTTGCCTCGTGCGCGTCCCCTGCGACGCTACGTTCAACGTCGTAGTTCTTGTGAAAAAAATGGTGGATGACTTTTTTTCCCCGGACGCTTTATGTGGGATGCTTCCATGTCTCATTGCCAGGGGCGTAGCCAGGGGGGGGGGGGGGGTCAACCCCCCCCCCCGAAATTTTGCAATTTTGCTTGCGCATATATACACGCGTACATACAAACGCACGCACGAACATACATAAAGCATGGTTGAACCCCCCCCCCCCCCCGAAAAAAATTTCTGGCTACGCCCCTGCTCATTGCGCGCCGTGAAATAGGGTAAGGAAACGCCGGAATAATCTTGTTTAGCTGCGTTTCTGTAACCGACAATAAAGTACGAAAAGTTTACCACCATCAATATGCGTCCGTCGAGGCCGTTATTTCATTGTACGCCTTCTGGCATAGCAACGCAGCGTAGACGTTGCTGCGCACTTTTGTGTAGTTTGTGATGAGCACGTGATTTAAACGTTGTGCTAGATATTGCGCAATAGAAGCAAAACATGCAGAGTTACTCGTATGCTGGGTTTGTGCAAATGGATGATAAAAAAATGCGGATAGATACTGCTGTAGGCGATGTACCGAACTGCAATGAATCCGCCTGTGTGCGGCATTTACGCTAGCAGACGACGTTGTCGATACTAGCTAGTATGTTGTGGTTTTCGCCAACGTTCTATAAACGTTGGTTTTCACAGCAATCTGAGTCCTGCGCTTAAGGAACGCCAACAAACGCGGAGGACAGCTTTAAACGCAGCGGTGGAGAGAGCGACCGGTCTACTAGAAAATGGCGCAGTGGCGGCGCCTGGTGGCGTCTGCACAAAAGGGCACGCGCGCTCCTTCTCAAACGCGTCACTAGGAAATTATTCTAGTACACTATACGGACAATTTAAGAGTCGGTCCTTTTAGCGCGCCAGCGAACGCTAATTGTGGTCTAAAGACCGAGTCAGAGCCAAGAGTTGATAACACAAAAAGGTATATTCTCAATTAAAACATTACAAACATCTCACAACTTTCTGTGGCAATGAAGGGAAAGCTACGGGGGCGGAGCGTCTGCACATGTACTGCTACGCGAAGTAGTCCGGTTGGGCGCGCGTCTCGTAACGCCGTGGAAAACGATGGCTAGCGTTGCATTTCGACGCAAACGCTGCTTGGCGTCTAAGGTACGGGTAAAAGGCGCGACATTTTCAAGCACGCAAAAACGCAATGTGACAACGTATAAAGTAAAAGAAATACAAATGTCTCGCTTGTGTGCGCTGCGTTCCGTCCCAGAAAGCTACACGTAGAAAATGGAGCATTTTATATATCTCACGCAGAAAATACGGACGCAATTGTGGGACTACATTCATTGGCGGTAGCATACGTGCATTATGGCTCTGTAGCTTTCCCTTCATTGCCACAGAACGTTGTCCCCGAGTCAGGGGCGTAGCCAAGGGGGGGGGGGTGTTCAACCCCCCCCCCGAAATTTTTCAATTTTGCTTGCGTGTATATACACGCACATATACAAACGCACGCACGAACATACACAAAGTATGGTTGAACCCCCCCCCCCCCCGAAAAAAATTTCTGGCTACGCCCCTGCCCCGAGTATACAACCAGGCCCCGGAAACTCAAGTTCCAGCGATCGCCGCAGAGGGCAAAAAATCAACCGGGGCGAGTTCTGTCAAGATACGTGCATAGTGGAGATACTAACTCCTCTTTTAGCGGTCGTCTAAGTTAGTTCGCATTTTTCCTGTAAGGGGCGCTCAGCGTGGCTAGCGTGGCCAACCGCTAGAGTTACTGTATATGCTACCTT